>NC_134101.1:157447346-157755520 GCF_000715075.1 Nicotiana tabacum | reverse complement strand
TTTATAACCTGGGTATATGTTCTAGACTGTGTACCCGAGCGGACAACTCAAGTCGAGGAGGGAGCAACGTACCGGGAACCAAAAGGCCATCCGGTTTTGTAACTTGTCCGGCCTCTTTCTTATTTCAGGATATGACACTAACAGAATAGGGAATCTTGACCAGCAAGCATATCCCCGGAGGTGAAGAGAAGGGTTTCGGCACAGTTTATATACGGTTCAGATAATATCAAAGCGGTAAACATTTAGCACATTAAGCATGAAACATGTAGAAAAATCAAATATAACTAAATACAACAATTTATCTAAGCTCGAATTCAGAACCCTGAACAAAATGTTCTGGGTTACTCCCCAGCAGAGTCGCCAGAGCTGTCACACCTCCTTTTTGCGCGCCCGCCCCGAAGGGTAAAATGCGCGAGGGAGTTTTTTCAATTTAAGTGACAATATTCGAAATGGGATTATTTATTTAATTCAGAGTCGCCACTTGGGAAAGGTTTGACTTTTGGTGTCCCAAGTCACCGGTTTATCTTGAATCCCAAATCGAGGAAAATATTTGACTTTCCAAATGAAGTCTGCGAACCAGAAATTCTAAGTAAGGAATTCTGTTGACCCGAGGGAAGGTGTTAGGCACCCTCGAATCCCGTGGTTCTAGCACGGTCGCTTAAATTGTTATAACGGCTAAATATCTGATTTAAATATATGTTATGACTTATGTGCTTTTATTAAGTTTAAACCGCTTTTATTATTATCATTTATTTTTTTATAGAATTGCAACGTCGTGAAAATGCATCTCGAACCACGTCACAATCAATGCACCCGTAGTTGTTAACACATTTCGACTCCATTGAGATTTGAATTTGGGTCACATAAATGCGCACCCGAATTTAAGAATGTAATTTAATTAAGTCGCGCCTAAAGAGTCTAACGCGTTATTATCTTTGGGGAAGGCAGTGAAATTCATTAAATAGTCCTTCCCAAATTCTAAGTATTTATTATGATCAATTATTGAGGGCCTCGCGATTTGCATTTTTATTTGGCGAGGCTCGTCTCATTATTTGAAAGGATAAACCTACAGCGACTACGTTTCTATTATGTTTGTCTCTAAAAAATAGAAGAAAGAAAATACATGATAATTAAATTACATGCTTGGCCAATTCTGGCCTCTTATTAGTTATTGGATTAATTATTTACGATGCGGGGAATCGTTTCGAGCCTTATTCCATGAGCGAGCATGCTTTTAATTCGCTAAAGGAGATTAACGTACAAGATTAATGAAAATGCTAAACTTACGCTAAATGTTCTTCAAGTTCGAATTTAAACTAACTTATTTAAACTAGATTAATGGAGTTAACTACTAGAAACTGCTACTAATGGGATTCGAACATGGTTCTATAGATTGCTTAACGGAATCAGATTTAATAAAGTTAGCTCAAATGATGAAAAAGAAACTATATTACATTTGGCAAGATTAGAAACAGTACCTTATGTACAAAATATAACTAAAGATGAAGTCTAGTTATTGCTATACCAACTACTCGTGCATTTTACAAATTGCATAATTATCATACATACAACTGAACCGCTATAAATCACAGTACCTAAACAACTAAGTTTCAACTAAGTACGAAACTAACTGCTGTATTATGCTATTGAGTTACAACCTAACAAGTTACACAAATCTAACAACATCTACAAAGCTATAATTACGCAGCAAATGATTAAACTTCTTCACATCTTTCATTTCATGCTGTCACCGTTACAACAATGTGATATTCTAGTGTGTACCTGGATGTTGAATCGCAAAGAAGAAGAAGAAGGTAGAGAAGTCAGCAGTAGTAACAAGAATAGCAGCAACAATAACAAATACAACAGCAACAGTAGAGCAGAATCAACCCCAGATGGACAAACCAGAAGTAGCCCAATGAAACAAGTACCCAGTACCCAAACAATCACACTCAGCAGACTCAGTTGAGACTCGGAAATACCAATGTTAATCAACAGGCAGTAATAGGTGAATCCGACACAATAATGGAACACAATTTTTGATTTTTCAAACACTCAAAGGAAGGACCCTAAGTTTGACAGAACAAATAGCAGGTTAAGGCTAATTTCCAAACAGAAAAAGGTGAGGAAAAGCAGAGTTTTCAGCTTCAATCCAACAGTAGAAATCTTCTTTTCTAATCTCCCTCAATTCTTTTCTCTCTGAAAACCCTCACTTTTCTGATTTTTCAGAACTATTTTTGCCTCCCTCTTTTTCTGATGTCCTAATCTCCTCCCTTGAACTAATGGAAACCCTTCTGTTTTTATAGCTTCTATCAGCCCATTCAAACAGCCTGTTTAACAAACTGAACCCCCTCCCATGTTCTCCTCCTGTTTTTCCACTCAAAAGATTAAAATAAAAGTATTCCCCATGAGATTCCCCCTGACAGCCCTCTTTTCCTTATGAAAAGTTTATCCTTTGTTAATTTAAGCAAGTATGGGCAGCATGAGTGTGTCCTGACAGCACATGCTGTCCATTTTACTCTAATTCATTAAACAGCTGACAAAACACATGCTGCCCAAAGCCTAAAGTAAGTAAACATGCTATCAATTTAAACCACAATCTGAAATCTATACTAACACTAACAACTATCCAATCCTTAGGTAATTTCTGATTCAAATAAAAGGCTAACACACAATGTAATCATTTCTCAACTGATTTGAATCAAATCAAACCAACAGGAATCAAATTACTATCATTCCAAACTGAAACTATTTGACGACATGTATCGAATCGACTGTGTGAATTACACTGCGTACATTCAAATCATACCAAAGGAATCAGAATCGAATGGTACTAACAGGGGGTGCAAATTGTACTGCCCAAAATAAAGTTAACCCTAAAACTAATTAATCGACCCAATGTATTTTCAATCGATTATATAGTTTACACACATACACCCAGTCAGTAAAACAGAGACAAACTCGACCAAATAAAAGGGTCTCATGAATACGGAGGGGATTGAAAGAACATGTCAGAAATATCAAACAAATTAATTAAACATGCTGACAAACTGAAACAAACGTTTAAACAACAATGGAAAAGAAAAAAAGACCTCACTCTGAAAGCTTAACAACAGTCGACCCCCAGCTTTGGATGGATTTGCCCATTTTGGGTCGAACAGATCTTAATCGAGGTGTTCTCGACCGAGAACACTTCGATTAGGGTCTATTAGACCCCACCTTTCCATTTAAATCTAAACAGACTCCAAAAATTCTTGTATTCTAGGGTTCGAACCTTCAGATTTGGGATTTTGGGATTTGTGGGTAGATTCGGACCAAACCAAGCTTAGTTTAGTCACGAGTGAGGCTAGGATAATGGCTGGTGTGAATCTGAGGTGGGTTGGTGTAGATCGGGGTTTTGCTCGAACCTTCAAACGAAGATTCGAGACGATGGGGAATGATTCGAGGCAAGGGGGCAACAGATCCGTGTTCAGGGTGGTGAGGTGCATCAGGGGTGTTACTTTGGTGGTCACTGGCGTCGTTTCCGCCGGGTTTACGGTGAAGGTGCACAGGGGCGGCTAGGGTTTGGGAGGTCTGGTTTGGGGTTTGGGTTTGGGACGATGAAGGGGGGTGTTCGGATGGGGGCGTGGGGGTAAGGTTTTGGGCTTATATAGTTAGGGGGAAAATTAATCTAGACCGTTCGATCATCAACAATCGATGGCCTGGATTAACCAGCTTAAGTGGAAACGACGCCGTATGGGTTTAAGTGAGGCTAGTGGATCTCTGGGTGGAATGGGTCGGGTCAGGTAATGGGTAAGGAAGATGGAACGAGGGCCGTCAGATCAATTTGGTGTGAACGGCTGAGATGGGTTGTTCTTGAGACGGCGTAGTTTTGGTGTCAAACTACGTCGTTTGGTGGCCTGGGCGATGAGTCTCTTGGACCGGCTGCCTTGGGCTGGTTTTGGTGCTTTTGGGCCTCGAATTTTCCTAAATAAACTGGCCCAATCCGATTTTTAGACCAATTTGCACTCTTTTCTTTTTATTTTCTAATTTAAATACCATACCTAATTAAAGTAAAACTAAACACATATTAATTAACACTTAACACAATTATCACACACATATTAAAATATTTAAATAGGTAAAATCACACCATGACAACAAAACATAAGACGAAAAGCATACTTTTGCGATTTTTCTTTAAAAACCAAACTATGATTTAATTAATTCCTAAATGTACAATTAAATCCTAAATAAGCATGTAATATATTTATTTTATATTTCGCGATTAACTACAAAAAAAAGTAAACATTTACGGACAAAAATGATTACCAAAAATGTTACGCAAATTCTCAAAATTGTACCCGAAGGTAACTTGTTTTATTTTCGATTTCTTTTGGAGTAATTTCCGTGAAGCAAAAATCACGTGCTCACAATGCACGGTGAGTATGATAGAGCTCACAAATACTCGTCAACGAAAGGGGGAACCAGTTATCGACTTTATCAATCGTTGGAGGAATGCAAGCCTCAACTACAAAGACAGGCTTAGTGAAACTTCAGGCATAGAGATGTGCATCCAAGGAATGCATTGGGGATTGCGCTACATTTTGCAAGGTATCAAGCCTAGCACATTTGAAGAACTTGCAACTCGTGCCCATGACATGGAATTGAGCATGACTTCCGCTGGAAATGAAATGCTACAAATCTATGAACCTCACAAAGTGAATGACAAGCAAGAAGTGAGGAAGTGGGGCAAGTTCGTACCCAAGTCTGAAAGCAAAGAAGCTATGAATGTCAATACGTCACTTGTGAAGTTCACGACGAAGGAGAGCAAGAAGTAGAGTATGAAATCCACTTCATTTCAAGATAAGCCAAGTGGGAAGTTGACTCTAAAAGAAATGCAGGAAAAAGAGTACCCATTCCTGGATTCTGATGTGCCAGCCATTTTCGAAGAACTCCTCGAGTTAAATCTCATTGAGCTTCTGAAGATGAAGCGACCAAATGAAGCTGGGAAAACAAATGACCCAAACTACTGCAAATATCACTGACTTGTAAGCCACCCTCTGGCGAAGTGTTTTGTCTTCAAGGATAAAGTCATGGACTTGTCTCACGAAAAGAAGATCGTGCTTGAAGATGAGAAAGCAAGCGCAAACCAAGTCTCTATCACCTTTGGCTCACTCAGTCCGGATGACTTATGTGGTTTTAAAGAAAGTAAAGATGAAGAATTACTGGAGAGCGACAAAGCTGAAGTCAATCAACCTGATGACGATGAAGGTTGGACATTGGTGACTCGTCGTAGGCACCACAAAAGGAGCCCTAAAAAAGAATCAATAGAACAACCAACAAGGAAGATGATGGTAAAAAGACCAATGAAAAAGAATCCAGTTAGGCATTTGAAGAAAGCAAAAGTGGAGATGCACCATCCTCAAAAGCCACGAAATCCAGTGACCTTGGAGGAGTTTTTACCAAGTTGGTTCCGCACGAAGATTTCTCATGAGGGCATTGATGCCTCTTGTTGCCATGCTGACAAAGGAGAAGAAAAGATTGATGACCTACCGTTGGCACCACCTTCGGAAAAGCCCATTGAGTCCACTCCTCAAGAAGTTAATGCATGTGAGGAAAAAGTCACGTTCACAAATGACGATCTTTTGCTAGGTGACACTCCTCATAACTGCCCATTGTACCTGGTTGGCTATATGCGTGATGAAAGGGTAAATCGAATTTTGGTTGATAGAGGATCCTCAGTGAACATTTTTCCAATCCATACTGTGAAAGAACTTGGTATTCCCATGAACGAACTCTCAGAAAGTCGTGTGATGATCCAAAGATTCAACCAAGGGGGGCAAAGAGCCATAGGCGCGATCATGCTGGGAATCACTAGTGAAGATATGCGATCAAGTGCATGGCTACATGTGATCGACGCGAAGACTTCATACAATGTTTTGCTTGGGAGGCCTTGGATACATGAGAATAAAGTTGTTCCATCTACCTACCATCAATGTTTGAAATACTACGAGGGCGAAGTCGAGAAGACGGTAGTTGCTGATGATGAGCCATTCACCGAGGCTGAGTCACACTTCGCCGATGCAAAGTTCTACTTGAAGAACCGCATTGTGAAGGAGCTGAAAGTTGATGATGGTACGAAAAGAAAGAATGACGAACCCATAACTAAAAGAGTTGAGGTGACTATTGGTAAAGCCAAAGTTGTTACTGAGGAGATACCCGCCAACGTGAATAAATCTCATAAAGGGGATATTGTAAGTCCCGTGCTCCAATATGTCCCTAAAAGGAAGAAAGACGCGGGCGAATCATATAATGTCCAAACCAAGACGCTAAGGTAGTTAACTCTTCCGGTAAAACAAATTGAGGCAGTAAAGTTGCCCACAAAATCGCTTGCAGGGTTTGTAGCCCATAATCGTTTGCAGAATGTGGCACTCCCTACAAAACGAACAGATGAAGGTTTTGATCCTAACTCTTACAAGCTATTTGCAAAAGCTGGATACAATCCCAATGAGCTATCAAAGTTAGGGAAGCTCCCATCAGAAGCTGCAATGAGGCAACCCCGTGAAGGTCTGGGATACAAGCAACCGTCACTAGTGCGCATCTCAATAAGAAGGGCGAGTAGCAATTATATCACTGTAGAAGACGAATCTGCCGCTTCGAATAGGCCTTCTGTCTTTGATCGGCTTGGAAAATCAACTGTGAGAACTTCTGTATTTGAGAGATTGGGTCCATTAAATAAGGGGAATAAATTCCAGAGAAATCATCGAAATACAAGAACACCCGCTTCACCCAAAATTCAGGAGATTTCTAAGGATTTCCAATGTTTAGTTCCTTCCAGAATGAGGCAACAAACAAAACTGATGGTTTCATGTGAAGAAGTACTGAAGGTAAAACCATATACCGTGGTCTACACTAAGGAACGTAACGAAGATGAAGAAAGTGTAGGTTCTTCGTATCATATCACTGTACAAGGCGAGAAGGGTGTTTCGTCTTCGATGGAAGATAATGTGGAATTGGAGGATGTTTTGCCGTGTTATCACATATCCTTCAATGATGGGGACCCTCAAGAAGATGAAGATGCGAAAGATGCTCCACCTGAACTTGAAGAAGGAGTGAAGACGACAGTTGATGCCTTAAAAGAAGTTAACCTTGGCACCGATGAGGAACCAAGACCCACCTACCTAAGTGCTTTACTAGAAGCTGATGAAGAGAGCACTTATATTGAGTTACTCAAAGAATTCAGGGATGTCTTTGCTTGGAGTTACAAAGAGATGCCTGGCTTGGACCCGAAAGTAGCAGTCCATCACCTTGCAGTCAGAAATGGTGCTCGCCCTACTAAACAAGCTCAAAGGCGTTTTAGGCCAGACTTGGTTCCCCTGATTGAAACTGAAGTTAACAATCTCATTGAAGCTGGATTTATTCGGGAAGTTAAATACCCAACATGGGTTTCAAGTATTGTCCCTGTAAGGAAGAAGAATGTCCAAATTCGAGTATGCGTTGACTTCAGGGACCTCAATAATGCATGTACCAAAGATGAATTCCCTCTTCCTATTCCAGAGCTGATGATCGATGCTACTACTGGTTACGAGGCAATGTCTTTCATGGATGGTTCGTCGGGCTATAACCAAATTCGCATGACACCAAAAGATGAAGAGCTTACTGCATTTCGCACCCCTAAGGGTATTTATTGCTACAAGGTAATGCCTTTTGGCTTGAAGAATGCTGGTGCTACTTACCAAAGGGCTATGCAGAATATTTTTGACGATCTTCTCCACAAGAATGTCGAATGCTATGTTGACGACTTGGTGGTGAAATCAAGAGAGAAGGGTGACCACATGAAAGACTTGAGGATGGTATTTGAATTGCTCCGGAGGTACCAACTTAGGATGAATCCGTTGAAATGTGCCTTTGGAGTTACTTCTGGAAAGTTCCTTGGTTTCATTGTCCGGCATCGAGGGATCAAAATTGATCAAGCCAAAGTGGATGCCATTTTGAAAATGCCTGAACCTCAAGATATCCATGAATTGAAGAGTCTGCATGGAAAGCTAGCATACCTTAGAAGATTCATATCAAACCTGGCTGGGAGGTGCCAACCATTTAGTCACCTCATGAAGAAAGGTGTTCCTTTCAAGTGGGATCAAGCTTATAGCAATACCTTCGAAAGTATCAAAACCTACTTGATGAAGCCTCTAGTTTTAGCAGCTCCTATACCAGGAAAGCCATTGATACTATACATTGCGGCGCAGGAAAGGTCTGTTGGAGCATTATTGGCCCAAGAAAATAGTGAGGGGAAAGAAAACTCTCTTTACTACTTGAGCAGGATGATGACACCTAACGAGTTGAACTATTCGCCAATTGAAAAGTTGTGTTTGACGCTAGTCTTCTCAATTCAAAAGTTGAAGCACTACTTTCAAGCTCATGTTGTCCGTCTTGTTTCTAAAGCAAGTCCCATCAAGTTCGTGATGTCAAAACCTGTTCTTAGTGATCGACTAGAGAGATGGTACCTCCAATTTCAACAATTTGAGATTTTGTACATCCCTCAAAAGGCTGTAAAAGGACAAGCATTTACAGACTTCTTGGCAGATCATCCGATACCTGATGACTGGGAGCTAACTGATGAACTACCTGATGAGGACACAATGGTCGTTGAAGTTCAACCCCCATGGAAGATGTACTTTGATGGTGCTGCGCATTATGGGGGAGCCGGGGCTGGCGTAGTATTTGTCACTCCTCAAGGTTAAGTCTTGCCCTACTCCTTCACCTTGACACAACTCTGTTCCAACAGTGTTGCTGAATATCAAGCATTAATACTTGGGCTTGAAATGACCGTTGATATGAAGCAATTGCAATTGCAAGTCTTTGGTGACTCCCAGTTAGTGGTCAATCAGCTTTTGGGTAGTTACGAGGTCAAGAAGCTTGAACTACGCCCATATCATGATTACGCAAAAAAGTTGATGGGGTGGCTCAGCGATGTGACTATTAAGTATGTACCAAGGAAAGAAAATAAGAAGGCTGATGCTTTAGCTACTCTAGCTTCATCATTAACCCTGCCTGACCAAGCGCAAGTTATCGTCTGCCAGAAATGGGTAGTACCACCGCCAAATGAGGTCGAATGTGAAGAAAACGAACTCAAGTATCTTGTTGCTGTTTCTGAAGTTGAGAAAGAAGAATGGCGACAACCCATCATCGACTACTTATGCTATGGGATACTTCCAGAAAATCCGAGGAGGAGGACTGAAATCCGTCGTCGTGCACTTCGCTTCCTTTACTATAAGGATACTCTATACAGAAGGTCGTTTGAGGGAGTACTCTTGCGATGCCTAGGAGAAGAAGAAGCTCTCCAAGCTTTGCAAGAGGCACATTCTGGGGTATGTGGGTCACACCAGTCCGGACCAAAGCTCCACTTCCATATAAAAAGGATGGGATATTATTGGCCAACGATGGTAAAAGATTGCTTGGACTACGCTCGAAGATGCAAGGCTTGTCAATTCCATGCGAATTTTATTCATCAACCTCCTGAAGTGTTGCACCCAACTATTGCATCCTGGCCATTTGACGCTTGGGGATTGGATGTTGTTGGACCACTACCAAAGTCCTCTGGTGGGCATCTATACATCTTGACTGCAACTGACTACTTCTCAAAATGGGCTGAAGCTGTTGCTCTTAAGGAAGTAAAAAGGAAAATGTTGCAAGTTTCATCCGAGTAAACATTATTTATCGCTTTGGAATACCTCGTTACATAATAACGGATAATGGAAAGTCATTCGATAATAGGTTGATGAACAGGATTTGTGATCTTTTTGGCTTCAAGCAACGTAACTCTTCGATGTACAATGCTGCCGCCAATGGTCTAGCTGAGGCATTCAACAAGACTCTATGCAACTTGTTAAAGAAAGTTGTCTCCAAATCCAAACGAGATTGGAATGACCGTATGGAAGAAGCTCTATGGGCATATAGAACGGCTCATCGCACGCCAACACAGGAGACTCCTTATTCACTCGTTTATAGAGTCGAAGCTGTCTTGCCACTTGAGCGTCAAATACCTTCGTTACGACTGGCTATTCAAGAAGGGATCACTGATGAAGAAAATGCTCGACTTCAATTAGCAGAGTTGGAAGCTCTTGATGAAAAGAGATTGGAAGCTCAACAGAGTCTTGAATGTTATCAAGCTCGACTGTCTCGCGCCTTCAACAAAAGAGTTCGTCCGAGATCCTTTCAAGTAGGAGATCAAGTCCTTGCCGTACGAAGACCCATAATTACTTCCCATAAACATGTAGGGAAGTTCACTTCAAAATGGGATGGGCCATATGTCGTACAAGAAGCTTATTCAAGTGGGGCTTACAAGCTGGTTGATGCAGATAGTATGATAATCGGCCCTATCAATGGCAAGTTTTTGAAGAAGTATTATCCACGAAGTTGCAAGTCATGATGCTCCTCGATGTACGAGCCTAAACTGCAAGTCATGACGCTCCTTGACGCACGAGCCTAAACTGCATGTTGCTACACTCCTAGCCCGCAAGAGTATAAACTATGTACGACCCAAAAAAAATAGTCTGCTAGGTTGAAAATCTCGAAAGAGGCGGCCTAGGCAAATCTACCCAGTCTGAACTACGGTATGACTTGATCCTCTTCACCGATGTACGTAGGCAACTTAGAGTTTCATTCTAAGTTCAGTTGCATAAGTTCAAAAGATACATATTGCCCCAATTGTTGTTCGAGTGAAGTATGGAGGAATGCAAAATCAAGCTGAAATGCCATTCTCCTGTTGAACTTTGATCTCATTTGATTTAAAGGGGGCAACCCTCCTTGGTAAATTGATATCTTCAATGGGCCGATTTTAGAAGGATGTCAAATATTTGCATTGAAGTCCAGGGATTCTCTATGTCTTCAGGTTCGCCAAACCTGCAAGTTTGTTGGTCTCCAAGTCCGCCCTCCGCCTAAAAATAGGGGAAGAGAAGCGAGGCATCAAAAGGAAACACAAGTATAAGGAAATGATTTCTTGGCGCAACGTTTCAAATTCAGTGAGATTTGAACCCCAAGATATTTGTGAGAATATGGCTCTTAAATTTCGATTTATGGCAAGTAAGACGTCTTCCGATCTCGAGGCTTCCATATCAAGATACAAAACTTTTGGCGAAGTCGCGCAAATCTGAAATTTTCAACGTGGTGGAACCTAAAGTTGATTTCAAAATATAATCTGGGACGATCCTGAAGTTATTTGATTGAAAATTTTGGATATGCTCTAGATTTTGAAGTCTAGTTTTCTTGAAATCAAACGGTTTGCAATTTTGATATTTTTACACCGAGATATGAATTTTTTGGTGAGACTGCGCAAATCTGAAATTTTCAACGTGGTGGGATCTAAAGTTGGTCCCAAAATATTATCTGGGGCGATTCTGAAGGTGCTTGATTCTGAATTTTGGATATATTTTAGATATTGAAATCTAATTTTTGAAAAAATCAAATAGTTCATTATTTGGACTCTCCCACGATAAGATATGAACCTTTCGTTACAAGTGCGTAAAGTAAAAAATTATGCAACTAAGGAGAAACAATCTTATCTAAGATGAAACAAATATCCACTAGGTCAACCTAATATAAAAAAAAATAAAAGAGCAGATAATGCTAACAGCCTAATCTAAACAAAATTTGTAGTTGATCAGTTCTTGACAGCTAGTCTCCAAGTTCTTCTTCTTCTCCTCCAAATTGGCCGAATCATCAACAATCAACAAATTTATGTTGTCATATGAAGAGACCTCAGTCTCGGCAGTTGAAATTTTTTTCTGAATCTCTTCAACCTCCTTTTGAGTCGCTTCTATAACACCTTCGAGGTTCTCCCTCTCTTGTTGTAATGTCTGTAACTTCTTCACGACTCTCTTCAATTTCTTTTCACTAGAGGAAACTTTCTGGACTTTCTCACTTGCTTCAAGTTTGAACAATTTGAGACGCTCTTTAGCTTTGGAAATCAGCTCTAGCTTCTCATCTTCACTCGTCTTATCAGCCATATTGGATCGCTCTTGGTCATATGATGCGGCAAGTTCAAAAAGACAATTCAGTAAATCTTCTAATGGAGAAAAACCCAGAATATTCGTATTCTTCACATCCTCGAAAATCTCAATGATTTGCTCCCTATAAGATGAGAGCAATTCCGGACGAGTTTTGGAGAGCCTATTGCAAATATCCTCCCAAAGTCCCAAAATGAATTCCTTCTTGCGATTGAAAACAATGCTTTTTCCTTCAAATATAGATACCGCTGTATTTGTCATGGGTGAAATGCGAGTTATCTCATTTGGAGTTTGTCTTTTTAGGGATTCGTCATGAGGAAGAGATGACGCCTTTGACGATGACTTCACTTTACACGTAGGCCCTCCAATAGATTCATCACTCACTTGCGACTTGTCGCATGGGGATACCACCGGATGCCCAATGGTGTTTAACTGCATAAAGAAAAGGCAAAGAAAGTAAGTAACTTATAGTGAAGCTACTCCTTAAAAAAAAGAGGAATGAGCGAGGCGATTGTATTTTACCTCTTTGTTACAAGCTGTATGCGTTCTTGAGGGACTATCAACACTTTGAACCTCTACGATCTCTACTGGGTCAGGCCGTTTCCTTTTCCAATTTTGATCTTCATTGGTACTCTGGCTTGTGTCTTGAGGAACACGCGTGTTAAATGGAAGAACTAGAGGGTGTGTCTATATAGCTGTTGAAGTGCACACCAGTTCTTTCAAAGCTTCCTTTGAGGATTTAAGCTTTCTTTTTTTAGGTTGCGTAACTACTTTTGGGATTGGAGTTGATATTTTTTTAACTTTTGCGAGCGTCTTTCCAACACCTTGATCTTCACCTCCTAAAGGAGTTGTAGACTTTAGCCCAACATTGTCTACCAAAGCTTGTAAGTTATTCTCAAGAAACTTCCTATGCGCTTTCTCCCACCAAGACATATAATTAGTGGAGAAAGATCTCCCGCTGGGGGAAAAACCGCACGTGACATAGATCGATATAGTGTCCCAATTCTCCAAAATCTGATTCCTTCATCTAGAGAGGTGTTGTGGATATCGTTCTCCAAAAAGTCGGGGACGTTCTGGTAAAATCCAAGTTGACGACCAAACCGATGCGGGATATATGGCTCGATGATGAATGAGTTACCATACCTCAAAGGAAGCTAATTAAAACGTAAGCTCATGAAGTAATTTGATTCCAATTCTTGAGGGGCATCGTTATCCACGTAATAATAAGGACGAGAATTGGTTAACATTGTTGGTGCCCAAACTATATCCTTCCCATTGTGGATGCGTTTTCTTCCATCCTTCTCATCAAAGTACCTTGCAGCCCCTTCTCCTGAGTATGCCACCATCAAAGGGACAGCCGGACCCTTAGCAAGTGGATAGTGGGTTTTGAAGTAATGTGCAAGCCAACCATAAGCATAATGAATGGGAAAAGAAACTTTGACCTGATCGAGTTGGGAAGAATGCGAAATATTATTCAAACCATGATAAATACATGCTAAAACTGGGACTGCAAGGCTAATCCGTCGCCCGCCTGCCATTATACTTGCCATCTTAAAAGTCTCAGGACGAATGGAGTTTTCTACCTTGGGGAACACAAAGGCACATAGACAAATTGATAAGAATGCCGCTACATATGTGTCATCTTTCTTGTCAGACCTCACCCTAAGCTTAGAGAATATAGTTTCTTGATCACTCGACCACCTCGTCGTCTCGGGAATAACTCCGTTAGGATTATGTGTTGACTTTAGGCGTGCAGATTTCTTTTCCTTTTGCAACGGGGCAGGCCTATATATTAAAGGCTTTTTATACCAAAAACTTGTCCACTTGATGAAGGAGACCTTTTGGGTAGCACCCGTACCCTCTTTAAGATGATGAAATGCGACAAATAAATACTCGCAAGATCGAGGAATAAATCTGACTTGTTTTTCATTCAAACCGATGAGTTCCCTTGTCTCAGGTACCACTTCTTCGTACGGAGAATCCGCAATGGGCAAACCCCCAAGGATATGTAAGTCCCAAAGGGATATAGATAGCTCCCCGGCTGATGTAAGAAGTGTGTTCGTCTTGGGGCACCAAGCCTCACAAAATGCTTGCAAAATGTTCGAGTTTCGATCATAAGTGAAAAGTGAGGCATAGACAGCATCATAAATCTTTGTTGTACTCAGAGTTTGTTGGCTTCCACCAAGTACGTCTTCAGCCCATCCCAATATCCTATGATATGATGATACTCGCCCTCGATTGTTGTTGTGTTTTCCAAATGTACTTCGCCTTGAATTATGCGACTTCCTAAGTTTGGAAGGGTGCTAGCAATATTTACATGGCGATGGATTGGTGCTTGGAGAGACCACATCTTGGATAATGGATTAGAAAACGATTTGTGTTCCAAGGTTCAGTTCTCTACATGAAGGGAGTTCCTTAGAGGAGGCCATGGGGCTGCATATCGGCCAGCTTGTGAGGTGTGAACCAAAAGCTTCTTTTGTTCTATGCCATCTTCAGTCTCGATGCTGAGATATCTAAGTTTTGAGGAAGGTGAGGTATAGTCCCTGAAATTTGCCATCTCTTCGTGCTAAAAAAAGAAAAAAAAAAGAAAAAGAAAAGAGGGGTCATCAAAGTCCGAATCAAGAATATTAGAATGGGTACAAAGGTCTAAATGGATGAAATGCTTTCCAAGAATCGGGCCATTTTGAGAGTAATCTCTCCAAGAATTGGGCCACATTGAGAGTAATCTCTCCAAAAATTGGGCCACATTGAGAGTAATCTCTCCAAGAATCGGGCCATTTTGAGAGTAATCTCTCCAAGAATCGGGCCATTTTGAGAGTAACCTCTCCAAGAATTGGGCCACATTGAGAGTAATCTCTCCGGTAGTCGGGCCATTTTGAGAGTAATCTCTCCAAGAATTGGGCCACATTGAGAGTAATCTCTCCAAGAATCGGGCCATTTTGAGAGTAATATCTCCAAGAATCGGGCCACAGTGAGAATAATCTCTCCAAGAATCAGGCCACATTGAGAGTAATCTCTCCAAGAATCGGGCCACATTGAGAGTAGTCTCTCCAAGAATCGGGCCACTTTGAGAGTAGTCTCTCCAAGAATCGGGCCATTTTGAGAGTAATCTCTCCAAGAATTGGGCCACATTGAGAGTAATCTCTCCAAGAATCGGGCAAGGATGAATACTCATCCCTCACACCCCAAGATTGTCTTCTTCATGCATGGATCATCTCGTTGAACAAGAACATATCTTTCTCGCTTGACCTACAAAAAGAATGACAAAAGAAGAAAAGCACAAGAAAAGAAGAAGAAATTACCTTCTCGTCAATGCTTTCGAATCCACAAAATTAGACTCAAGTGGCTTGAACAAACTGCGAATTGATGCTTAACGATTATAAGCACATGGTTTATATAGATCTCCGTAGATGACCTGCAACAGTATAATATCGATGTGGGAATCACGGAAATCAGTCCTCGAAAAGAACTTGGACTGCTAAGGCGCCTCAACAAATTGTCTCTAATATGGACTCGGCGTCCAACTCCAAAAAGGAATCGATAATGCATGGTTATTTCTTTAACCAAGTAATGTTGAGACCAAATTCCATTAAACAAGGAAAGTACTTTGAAAAGAGTACAAATTGTTATACTGAAAAGCAACGTGTCAATGGACGCTACAACGAAGGTGCTTTTCTAAGTTAAGGAAAAGTGACATTTTCAAATTCGTTGATTAAATTCAAGTTCCAAGATATGCCTAATCAATGTGGCAATTAGCTTTTAAGTCTCATAGTCAAGTTATTTGGAGTAGTCACGATGATTTACGTCAATTCTTTGCAAATGAAAGAATATTTGGAGGCCAAGCTTAATATTAAAATAATATTCTTTGTAGTCTTTGGTCATTTGACCTTAACTACGTGGCAGATTTAACTTAAAGTTGCCATGACTCACTTTGTCTAACATGAACTTATCTCTCACTATGCTATTTGCTCATATGGAATGTTCATTATAAATTAAAGTCTTGGCATGAATTATAGATTAAAAGAATAAATCAGTTCAGGTTGGAAAGCTTGGAAATCGTTTAAGCATGGTACTTCAAGCCTTATCTTTTAGAAGTCAATAAGTTGATATTGTGACAAGTCTTGAAGTAGGGGCATTTGTAAGCATACAAAATTTATTGGATTTAAATCCATAAAATTAATTTGGTCTAAATTTTAAATTCAAGATATATTGGTTCAAATAAATATTATGGGCTAATATGATTGAATTAATTATATAAATCCAATATATATGGATTAAATAAATAAGTCTTAATTCATTGGGCTAGTCCATTTAATTGGGCTAGAGTGATGAACCCACTTCATCAAGCCCAAGATGCCATCTTTCTAGAGGCCCAGTTTGGTGCCACGTATTAAATGACGTGACATGCCAAGTCAAACGAAAGAGCCAATAGGATCGTGCCATGTGTCAAAATGACAAGGCATGCCCAGTCACACTTAAAGGCCAATAAATCGTGCCACGTTTGCAAGTGACATGTTCTGGCCAATCAAATGCGGCCATGTCACACTTCAATTTGATTGGTCGGAAAGAGTTTGTTCTTATCATGACTCCTCCCTTCCACAACTATAAATAGGGGTCTTTATAACTCAGAAAAGACACGAGAAGTTATAACAAGAAGCAAGAAAGAGCTCGTGGATCAAACGCTGCAAATTCCTCCACAAGTTTCAAGATTCAAGTTCAATTTCAAGAAATCAAGTTCAAGCTCAAGAACGAATACCAAATCAAGTTCAAGTCCAAGTAATCAAGCTCAAGCTCAAGAACAAGATCATCGTTCGTGGCAACAAATATAGATTCAAGATCAAGCTCAAAGGCCCTTGAATTTATTTACTATTGAAAAGAAGAATCAGAGGATTCATAGAGATTGTAACACTCAAATATTCGAAATAAAATACTACGATTGTTGCGATATTTTTCGGTCTTGATTTTATTTTCTCGACGCAAATTTATTGTCTACAGGCGCATCCGGCTATAAGGAGGCGACTTGATGATGATGATCCCGATAGCGTACCCAGGCAGGATGCGATGCGTCTCAGGTCAGCGGCTGCGTTGAAGCACACTGGATGCGGGACGCATTGATTTTATTCTTTTTTTTTGTATTATATGTAAATAATATTTTTGTATATACATTAACAACAACTTTTATATAATATGTGCATTACTTTTTATTTCTCCGTTAATTAGCTAGTTTCGTACTACAACACAAACACAAGTCGTAAAGAAGTAAAATCCATTACAATGACTGAAAATAAAGTTCATTACAACTACTTTAGCTTAATACTACAACACGAACACAAACATAGCAACTTTACATAAAAAAATGCTTCAGTACAACTAATAAAAATGCACGACAACAGACATAACATAGTATTTACCCGCGCTATGCTTTGCGTGTTAAACGTTCTAACGGGGTACGAAACAACTTTATGTCAGTTGGACAGCTTTTTCAGATCGACAAGACAACACACAGTCATAAATTAATCAGATTTATGAAAGTTCAATGTTGTTTCAAGTTCTTCCGAATATATAATTTTTTTTATTATCATTAAAAAACTGAAATGGAGAAATTCAACTCATAATTAACAAATATAATTTTATTTTATAAATCTTGCAACATAAACAAAATAACTAAATATTACAACACAAACTCATTGATAGTTAGGCACAATAGAAGAACACCCACCCCGAGCTTGATTACTGTTGCCACCCAAAGGACATTTTCGACGGTCGTGTCCTGTTTGCGAGCATATACCACATCTACGTGCATAAACGGTATCACTTGCATCCATTTAGTTCCGTATACGCGTTCTCTTCTTCACCTGTATTTGACGCAAATAGGACTTGTTACACACCATTTTAAATGGTTCAGGCGGCCAATAATGCTCAGCACCCACCGGCTGCAACTGCCCACTATATGTGTTTAGGTAATTTGCAACACTATATTGTTGATCAACATAGTTGGTTACACCTAAACCAACTTGTTGAAAGCACTTGATGACATGTGAGCAAGGCATGTGGTAGATGAACCATTTTCCACAAGAGTATAACCTTGTAGATTCAGTTACATTATGTACATTATTACCCCGATTTTGATGGATAGCGGGCGAACTTCAAGTATTTCTTTCGTTATCATATTGCAAAAATGAATGCCAATGAGCTCGCCGTCTGTATTTCTTAAATCTCTGCATCGGCACTGGCATAAATTCAACACCCCTTTCCATTAATGACGTTGCAGCTGCAGACCTTTCAACAAACCTCTCCGCCATCTGCTTGAACGACATCCACACCATGGATGTGACATGCAATCCTCTTGTCGACTTCAATAACCCGTTGAACTCTGACACATTTGTAGCCAGAGTTCCCCATCGTCTGCCACCATCCGTATGCAAAGTCCACTAGGGTCATATCACATTAACCAACGATAGGCTGCCTCGTCTTCTTGCATGATATATTCCATGTGCATCCGAAATTTATGTTGTTGGTGGTCTGTTGCTGCCATCCACATCAAATCATGCAGATCCTTGTTGGGATATGCCTTCTGGAAATTGGCTTTAATGTTCCTAACACAGTAACAATGGTAGGCATAAGGTTCTTTCCAGGAAGGCAAGTTCTCCACAGAACATAAGATACCACCATGCCGATCAGATATTAGACAAATACCGGAACGCTGTTTGACAATGTGCTCTTTCAAATGGTTCAAAAATAGCATCCACGTCTCTTGGATTTCATTGGCACAAATAGCAAAAGCTAGAGGAAATATCTGTCCATTAGCATTTACTGCCACGACTATCAACAACTTGATATCGTACTTTCCATAGACATAAATGCCGTCTATGGATATTACGGGCCGATAATGCGAAAAACCATCAATTGCTGGTTTAAACGCTGAGAACATGTAATTGAATGTATATTCTGGTTTACCTGGAATCCGCTCAAGCTTCTATTCAACAACCATCCCAGGGTTAAACTGCTGCAGTGCAGCCATGTACCTAGGCAGATCTGCAAATGACTTGTCCCATTTACCATAGACTATTTCAACGCTCGTTTGCGCCTGAGATAAGCCTTTCTTTTAGTAATGGTATGGCCATGTTCCTGGTGGACTGCTATAATGCACTCTTTGATTTTATACCTTATGGACGCTTCGATGTGTGGAATAAGAACAAAAGAAATCAAGTCAATATCTAAGTTGAAGTAATTCCCGTTGAATGTGTCCATTTCGCATGTGTGGGTGGGAATGTTTTTACCCACCTTCCACAGACCTGTCTTCTTTTTGCTCGCATGCAACATCCAATGACATAGCCAAAACCACATGCGACAAACAACCTTGTATACAACCGGACTTGACTCCCATACCGTTATATCACGACATTTTTTTACGTTGTGCATTTTACAAGCCCTGATTAAGCACGCTTTATCAGGAAAAAGCATGCCCTTTGCCAGCACCGTTGGTCTAGACTCATTCCACATTGTTGTCCGAATTTCATCAAAATCTCTTGTGAGAGCTTCCACATCCGGCATACTTGGAAAGTTATCAAGGTAGGGAATCTCCCTTGAATGAAACGGTACTTGGGACTCGTACACTCTTCATCTTGGGGGGTGGGGGGTGGAGCATACTCTCTCGTCAAATCAGGTCCTTCCTTCTCATCCTCCTCATCACCATCCTCATGAAGAAAGGGTGTCTCGTCTCCAGATTCATCAGCATTGTTGTCATAATCACTGTTCTCTTCCTCACTCTGTACATCTGCCAGATCCCGATTTAATACGTCGTCTTTGGGGAATTGAGTGAGTACATTTGGTTCAACTTTCTCGTTTTCACTGCACAATCAACAAAGTAATAAGATGCTGAATTTAATAAATACTTTCCATATAGCCGTATCACTTCACTTACAAGTCGTAATATGATGAAATTCCATGATGAGCATTTTCATTTAGGTGATGGCTCCCGGATGGACCACCATGATCCAATACACCAAAACTATGCTTGGGTACAAAATTTGTAAAATTCATATCCGACCTGTACCCCCTGTTAAATATATGAGCGTTAATACAAATTCAATACAACAAAAATATACATCGTAACCCAAAGGAAAATTGAAGCTTACCGCTCGTCTTGTGAATTATGTAAAGCAGGCGGGGATGAGTTTAAATCAAGGAAAACTCTTTCATCCGGAACCTGTCTGGCAAAAACTCCTCTAGAATAGCCACCCGATGACTGGGGGTTATTTGGAACCTGTCCGACAACCTCATTATTTGGAACGTCTTCGACCTTGATGTACATATCCAACATATTTATTACAAGATATTCCTGGTATTCATCCAGAGTCCTCAGAAAATCCCTCAAAGTTTCATCATCGTAGATGTTTAACTCCGAGTAAAAAGCAGCCCCTTGCGGAGTGACGGAATACGAATATCTTCCGGTTACTTTATGTATCACTGAACGTTTCCTCACACCCATTTTTTTTGCATAACAACGATATCAATTTATCGTACTCTATTGTAAGTGGTAATTTAACATGACCCTGTGGAGATAAACTATACCGCACAGAGTTATTCTCTATCACAACTTCACCCCCCCAATATAATGAAACTCTTATTCTACGCTCTTCGGACATTACGAAAAAAATGCTTCAGAATTTAACAACAAGAAAAAATTGAACGGGAGTTAGAATTTTATGTGAACGAATTTTCTTAAAATCCTAACCACTTTATATAGGAAATGGCTAGCCCGGGATATGGAATTTTTTGCCGTATAGCGTTTTTTAAATATACGCTATACACATTTAAATTATTGTGTTTGTCAGTTCACTTATTGGTGAGTCCATATTCAAGGTATATCATTTTTTTGGGCGTTACATGTATAGCGTATGAATACAAGATGTCATACCTTAACGGCAGACATTACCGTTAATATATAGCGTCTTTTATTTGCACGCTATATATAAAAATGTATTTTTTTTAAACACCTATTAAGGTAATTTGAGTAAAAAAAAAAATAATATTTAGGTTCCGGACTCTTAGAAAGAGGTAGTTATATATAGCTCCACCCAATGTCACGTCAAATCAAATACTATCAACCAGAAACAAGGGGTGTATGCACCTTATATCATGCAGTGTCACGGGACATCATTTAGTCAATTTTTTTTATTAGATATTTATAAGAAAAATAAAAATATTGGGGATACGCATAGAAAATGACACCCTTGTGATTATAGTTATTTATTCATTTGTTCACTTTTTCAAATTATGATATCGTCTATGTAAAATTCTGCGTATTTAGTGTCCAGAAAAGTTGCCCTAACTTTTATTCATTACTCTGTCAAAATTTACCTGACACAGTTCGAATTTTGAGACTTAAATTTTAATTTTAATTGTAAATTCGAATTTAGAAATTCATAAAAGGTATTATGAGTCATAATAATTAATAATTTAAAAGATATATAAAAAATACAGTAAATAAAATTCGTTTAATTCTAAAAAATCCAAACGATCACATAAATTAAAACTGATGGAGTACAAATTAGCAACTTAGTAAAGATATAAAATGAACTATTAGGATCGGTTCATTGTGTAGTTCAAATATTTAACTACGAGTAGTTTATGTCCGACTCAATACTCTACAAGGCAGTTGTTGAAAGTGAGTTTAAGTCTTAAATATCGAAGTTGACTTTAGTTTAAAGTAACTATAAGTAAATTCCTACGATGATTATTAAGTCCTAAGTTGAACAACCTGTTATCAGAAGCCAAACTATACTATATAGAATCAATATATACTGAAATTCATCACTAGTCATTCATAATGCAACAAGAGGCCGGGCTGCTTATAGCTACACACAATGTCACATCTAATCAAAAAATCAAATAGGAAGAGTTTATCCTAACCAAACAGATAAGGTCTGGATGTTTCTTATGTTTGTCTTGACTGATTTAACATTCAACAGGAGGGACAAGTACGTGAGTTCGTGGACTTGTTGGAGAGTTGCTGTTATAGGAACGTCTTAAAACAGATGTCATCCCCCCAAATTCAATTACCTATCATCTTTTGACTTTAGAATTGTGGCCAATGTTTGCCTCCTATTGTTGGGTCACATTATACCCTATGGCCACGTGAAAGTGACTTTCATGTTACCTTTTAGGTGATTTATAAGCTCCTTCTAGCATGGCTTTCTACATATGTTTTATAAATAGTAGTGGTTGGGCGGATTTGTACGATTAATTTCATAAAGTAGCGTGTCAACTTTTTAATAAAAGGTGTCAAAATATAAAAAAGTATATAAATCGATAATGCAATTTTAGTATCTCTTGACACACTTTGAATACATGTGATTCTGCCACTGATTTCATGGAGTACTTATTATCTCGCACAATATAAATATCGGGTAATTTATATAATGAGGCTTTAACAAATGAAAAGATATCACCTTAATTTATATTGTTTCCAATTTAACTTGAAATTGTATGATTCTTAACTCACTTCATTGATCACCAAATTATCCTTCTAACATTTCCGCCGTCAGAATTTAATTAATTAACACTATGTATTATGGAACTACCAACCTTTTAAATGTTATTGGGAGGTGGGTGAGCCATGACGGAGAGAGAAAGTAAGATGTGAAAACGTTTTTGATAAGATATGACTCGTACATTTTTATTGTATATGATGCAATTATAACCATTAGACTGTTAGAAAAATTACAGAAGATTAAAAGAGAAGTATAACTTTGTGTAACGACCCGAACCGTCGTTTTCTGTATTTTCATCCCGTATTCCCCGTTAAATGCTTATTCATGTTTCAATATGTGTACTTGGTGAATTTGAGTCCATTCGGATCGAGTTTGGTATGAAATGAGACAATTAGTCTCTTTAAGGAAGAATTAGTTTGGAAAAGTCAAACGGACGTTGACTTGTGAGTTAGAGGGCTCGGAGTTGAATTCCGATAATTCGGTTAGTTTCGGGGGATGATTTAAGGTCTAGGAGCGCAATCGGAATTAATTTTGGAGGTCCGGTGAAGAAATTAGCTCATTTTGGCGAAGTTAGTGTTTTGGCGATTTCCGGTTGATAGGTGCAATTTTGATCCGACGGTCGGAATGGAATTCCGAGAATTTCTGTAGCTTCGTTATGTCATTTTGGACTTGTGTGCAAAATTTGAAGTCAATCGGACGTGATTTGATAGGTTTCGGCATCGGAAATAGAAGTTGAAAATTCTAAAATTCATAAAACTTGGATTGGAGGTTGATTCATGATTTTAGCGTTATTTGATGTGATTTGAGGCCTTGAGCAAGTCCGTAATGTATTTTGGGACTGGTTGGTATTATTGGTCGGGGTCCCGGGGGCCTCGGGTGTGTTTTGGATGCCTAACGGGTCATTTTTGGAAGATTCTTGCCGTTTCGAGCATAAATGTAATGGTCTAAAGGTTCATTTTAGTTCTAGAGATCCAAATTTGATTTCGAGACTTCCAAAATTTAAATCATGAATTATAGACTGATCTGGAAATTTTGGTTTAATTTCATCAAGTCGCGATTGAGTTTTTGACGTGAAATGTGAGTTAATTGTTTAACGAGCGAAATGGATATTGAACTGGGCAAACGAGCTCTGAATTGAGTTTCGATTGAAGGGTTCTGTTTGTATTATTATTTGTGACTCATAGGAACAAGAATCGTCTATTTCCGAGTTCGTATGATGGAGTTAGAGCCATTTTAGTGAAAAATGGCTGTGCTGCAAATTTCTTAAAAGCTGCTGTATTTTCTGCAGCAGTGAACAGTACCCGCGCATGAATAGTAACCGCGCGGGTGAACAGGGAACAGTGACCTCACGCGCATGAACAGTGCCCCGCGTGAACAGTACCGAAAATTTCTGGACAGATTTAATGTCCAGCAGTCCGAGTTTGGTTATTTTTTTTGACTTCCAAGCTCGGATTTTGGGCGATTTTTAGCAAGAAATCTTGAGGTAAGTCACTTGTGATTATTTTTACTCCATAATATTGAATTATCATCGAATAATCCGACTAGATTACATGTTTTTGAGGAGTAAATTGAAGATTTAGGCCTAGAGATTTGAAAATAAGATTTGAAGATTTGAGGGGTCATTTGAACTCCGATTTTGGTAAATTTAATATGTACGGACTCGTGGTGAGACGAGGAATCCGATGATGTGACTTTCGTAATTTTTCGAGAAGTGGACCCGGGGCTCGGGTTTTGCGAATTTCGTGAATTTCGATATTTTTCGAGTCTTTTCGATTGGGTTATATTCCCTTAGCCTATTGTAATGTATTCGTTGTGGTTTTGACCAGATTCGACGCGCGAAGAGGTAAATTCGAGAGGCAAGGGCATAGCGGAATAGACGTTGGACCGTCTTGAGGTGAGTAATAATTTTAAATGATGCACTGAGGGTTTGAAACCCCGGATTGCACTACATACTGCTATGTTGAGATGAGACACGCGTTGTATGACGAGCGCGGGGTCATTTACTATTGGGGATTGTGACTTGGTCCATCTCAGTTGATATTTTTACCGCGCAATTGATAAAGATTTATTGTTTTTCACTATGATTAGGCTTATTGCCATATTTGGGCTTCGTGCCAATTATCTGAAATCTTTTGTGAATTTACATCACTATTTTCCTCACGAATTGAAATATTATTTGAACTCAGTCCAATTGAATTATATTATTTTGTGAACTCAGCTACATTTATACTCAACTCGAGATTTAATGATATTTATAATGCTGTTGAGCTGAGCTCTATTGTTTTATTTTTATTACTCACTGGGTCGGAGTACTCACATTACTCCCTGCACCATGTGTGCAGATACAAACAAAGCTGAGTTTGCTCCTGAGCGTTGATTCTTTCCAGACCAGGCGGTGACTAGGAGTAACGAGGTAGCTATTGACGTCCGCAGCTCCGTTTTCTCCCTTATCTTTGTTATTTATGATAAGTCCAGACTTTGTAAAATATTAGTAAACTCTATAGTAGCTCATGACTTGTGACACCCCGATTTTGGGCTGAGTTGGGAGGGTTTTCCTTGTTCTATCACGTTTATTTCGCATTTAAGATTATATTGCCCATGATTTAGACTTATTCCTGCTAAGTAATTATAAAGAGATGTACTGTATTGGTTGGCCTTGTCTTCACGAGAGGCGCCATCACGACCAGGTTGGGATTTTGGGTCGTGACACTTTGAGGCGTGAAAGATCACTATCTTTCAAGAGATATTGCCTGTATATTTTTTAGGGGATTACAAGCAATTCTCCGTCAGGATACAATAAAGTCGGAATTATATTTGCAAATTGAATATCGCTGCTCTTGGAGTCTCCTTGTATTTATAGAATTCAAGAGAAGACTTTTCAGAAAAGTCACACTCCTATACGAACAGTAATGTCTGTTCTATTTAAATTCAAATTTAAATTCGAATTTAAATAATCAAAAATTGCTCCAAAAAAATACAAAAATAAAATGTTTATTTAAAGCTCCGACCCGGCCCTCGCCCAAGCCCCAAGTCCAAGTTATTTAGATATATAATTATATATATAAAATAATATATATTACACGTACTTTTAGAAGTATGTTAAATACTCATTCTATATGACTTAGTGGGCTTAGCCTTTTAAGGCCTCAAAAGTGACTTGAAGTCACCGATGTGGGAAGCCCCCACATATACAAACTAACTATGTGTAACAATCCCCCACTAGTTTGTATATGTATCATAATATCATGTATAATGGAAGTATCTTGTGTAGATTTGAACTTTCCACTAGTGTAAATACCTTAAAGTTGGACGAAATTATTGGTATCCTAAGATTTGAACCATAACTCCTTTTGTCAAACCGAAAGTATCACACACACAATATTATTAAGCAGTGAAACAATCCAGTGTAGAGCTTTAGCACTTTTATGGCCATGTGCTACTCGACACCACTTGATATTCATATAGGTGGAATTTAGACTTTATGTCCCTGTTACTCAGACATTTGCTAATTCCATTAAGAATTAATTCAACCTCTTCAAAGTAACAGTTTGCACTTTCGAGTTTGTCATTGTACCCCTGTTATTACAGGCACTTAACAACTCTGTAGCTTCTCATATACCAGTAAGCAGTACATTAAAATTAAGGCTCCTAAGAGAAGATCAGTGCTTAAACAACACAAATAACTTGTTATTACCCTTTGAACTTATATTATTAAACTGTATACTAACTCAGAGTTGGGTTCCCATCACTTGTGTTTTAATTTAAGAGTTGCAGCCCCATTCCTTCACTAGTATGTTGTACAGCTTCTTTTGGCAATGCCTTAGTAAGTGGATCAGTCAAATTTTTATTTGATCTCACATATATTATAGTAATAGTTCCATTGGTAATTAACTCTCTTATATAAGCATGTCTTAGGCTTATATGTGTTGATTTTCCATTATACATTTTATTATGAGCTACGCACATTGTAGTCTCACTATCACAGAATATAGAAATGGCTGGCATATGTTGTTGCCACAACTTAATGTCTAGTAACATGTTCTTCAGCCATTCCGCTTCTTTTCCAGCAGCTTCTAATGCAATAAATTCAGATTCCATTGTAGAATGGGAAATGCAAGTTTGTTTCTTGGATGCCCAACTAATGGCACCACCTCCTAAAGTGAATATCCAACCTGAAGTAGCCTTGCTATCATTAACATTCTTAATCCAACTCGCATCAGAATATCTTTCCAATATGGTTGGAAAACCACTATATCAAATACCCAAGTACTTTATTCTTTTCAATACCCAAGTACTCTTATTATCGCTTTCCAATGATCATTACTCGGATTACTAGTAAACCTTGAAAGTTTACAAACTGCAAATGCTATATCAGGTCTAGTGCAATGCATTGCATACATCATACTGCCTATCGCACTTGCATACTCTATTTGAGCCACTGTTCTTCCTAAATTTTTAGTTAATTTGGCACTTGAATCATACGGAGTGTTAGACTCTTTTATGCCCAAATGATTAAACTTGCAAAGTATCTTGTCAATGTAATGGTCCTGTGATAAAGTCACTTTATTATCTACGGTTCTTTTAACCTTGATACCTAAGATAGTATCAACTTCATTTAAGTTTTTCATCTTAAAAACAGAAGTTAAATACTTCTTAGTTTCAGAAATTCAAGCATATTCGTACCAAATATCAATATGTCATCAACATAGAGACAAATGATAACTCCATATTCTTTTACAAATTTGGAGTAAATACATTTATCAGCATGATTATGTATGAATCCATTAGACAGTATTATACTATCAATCTTTCATGCCACTGCTTTGGTGCTTGTTTCAATCCATATAGAGACTTTATCAACTTACAAACTTTATGTTCATTTCCAAAAAGAACAAATCCTTCAGGTTGTTTCATATAAATCTCTTCGCTCAAGTTTCCATTTAAGAATGCAGTTTTAACATTCATTTGATGTACATACAGACCATATATAGATGCCAAAGATAAAAGTACTCTAATAGATGTTATTCTAGCTACGGGAGCATATGTATCAAAGTAGTCAATGCCTTCTTTTTGCGTGAAGCCTTTTGCAACTAGTCTTGCTTTAAATATTTGTACAGAACCATCCGTGTTATATTTTCTCCTAAATACCCATTTACAACCTATAGGTTTAGACCCATGAGGCAAATCAACTAAAATCCATGTGTTATTGGACATTATTGAGTCCATTTCATCATTGATGGCCTCTTTCCAAAAAGCAGCATCCCTCGAAGCCATAGTTCCTTGGAATGTTGTTGGGTCATCTTCAACATGAAACAAGATGGGCATTTTATAACTTACAGATGTTCTATCTCCTTCCGCAAGAAAAACTATGGAATCTGAAGAAATAAAATCAGAATCGAAGTGTTTTTCTTTTCTAATTCTTAGGCTTCTTCTAGGTTCTAATTGAGTATTGTCACTTTTCTCATTGTTAACAATTTCTAAGTATGACCTCTTACTCACACCAATATTACTTTGAATTGGTTCAACTAAATGCTCATCCGTAGTATCTTTTATAAACTTATTTTCTATAAATTCAACATGAATGGATTCAACAATAGTATTAGATTCCAAATCTAACAGTCTATATGCTTTTAAATGTTGTGCATATCCTACAAAAATACTTTTAATTCCTCTAGGCCCTAATTTTGTTCTATGATGATCAGGAACCTTATAATAAGATATACACCCCCACACTTTGAAATAATTTAAATTTAATTTTCTACCATTCCAAATCTCCTAAGGTGAAATATGCGTACCTTTTGAAGGCACTCTATTTAAAATATAACATGCAGTTAATAAAGCTCCACCCCATAAATTATGTGGTACGTGTGCATTTAAAATCATAGCATTAACCATATCCACTAAAGTTCTATTTTTTCTTTCAGCCAATCCATTTTGTTGTGGCGTATAGGGAGCACTTGTTTGATGTATTAATCCATGCTCTTCATAGAACTTATTAAATTCAGTAGGAAAATATTCTTCGCCCTATCACTCCGAATTATTTTAATTTTCCTACCTTTTTGATTTTCTACAACTGACTTATATTCCTTAAACTTTTGAAAAGCCTCATCTTTTGTTCTAAGTAAATAAACATATGTAAATCTAGAGAAGTCATCTATAAAAGTAATAATGTATCTTTTGCCTCCTCTAGTTAATTCACCATTTAATTCACATATGTCAGAGTGTACTAGGTCTAATAATTCTGAAAATCTTTCAACTTTACGAAATGGTTTCTTTGTCATTTTTGCTTGTATGCAAATTTCGTATTTCCCTACATGTTCCGTTTTACATGATATATAACCATTTCTAGACATATATTTTAAGGAACCAAAATTTAAATGACCTAATCTAGCATGCCACAAAATAGAATCAGACTCAACAATATAAGCAGAAACATAATTTATTTCATTGATACTCAATTTAAACATGCCATTACAATTGTATCCTTTTCCAACAAAGACATCATTCTTAGTTATTATTACATGATCAGATTCTATGACTATCTTGAAGCCTCTCTTAGATAGTAAACCAGTGGACATCAAGTTCTTCTTCATTTCGGGAACATGATATACATTCAGCAATGTTAACTTCTGTCCGGAAGTGAAATTTATCTCAACACTTTCCTTTCCTGCAACATCAGCGGTCACATAGTTGCCCATCAGAACCTTCTCGGGTTTCTTTACTTATGCATAGGTCTTGAACATATTCTTTTTGTAACAGACATGAACTGTGGCACTAGAATCTAACCACCAGTCTTGACTTTGACTAGCCGCAGCAACCATGTTTAATTCTGTGACCATACTATATGGTACTACAGAGACCATTGCAACCAAGCCTTGAGAAGAACTTTCCACCATGTTTGCATTCTCGGACTTCCTTGAATTTTTAGAATTTCCGGAATTTCCAGAATTTCTAGAATTTCCAGAATTCCCATGGTTGAAGTTAATTCCTGCTTTCTTATACCCGCAGTCACAAATCTTGTGTCCTTTCTTCCCATAATGATGGCACTTCAAATCATTTCGTTTCTTAAAACGAGGCTTGTTAGAAACTTTCAGATTTTTATTTCCATTTACTGTATCATTTTGACTAACAAAATTAATAGTAGAACTCGAAGGTTGGACTATAGCATCACGAGCACGAGTTTCACTTTCAATTTGAAGGTAAATTCGAAATTGATCCACTGTTAATTTATCAGAAGAATGCAAGATTTTCTTTCTACAGTCATTCCAGGAAGAAGACAATTTCGAGAGTATGGCACCTATCTGAAGTGCATCCGGAACTTTAACTTCAAGATCACTTAGTTTTGAAACTAAGATTTGTAGTTCATGAATCTGATCCATCATGGGCTTTGTCTCAACCATTTTAAATTCAAAGTATTGTA
Source organism: Nicotiana tabacum (assembly GCF_000715075.1). Lineage (NCBI taxonomy): Eukaryota > Viridiplantae > Streptophyta > Magnoliopsida > Solanales > Solanaceae > Nicotiana > Nicotiana tabacum. The sequence continues at coordinate 157,725,617 of NC_134101.1, read as the reverse complement.
AAGACAGAAATTTATCAATACCTCACTTTTCATTTTCATATGCAGTCTGCAACGCTGTCCAGATTTCTCTTGGTGATTTCAGATTGGGGTACAAATCATAGAGTCGATCTGTCAAAGTGTTCAGAATGTATCCTCGGCAGAGTAGTTCATCATCTTGGCGTTTCTTCCTCTCTGCTTTGGTATCTTCTGAATCTTCTTCAGTGGGCTCTGACATTGCAGGCAACATTGGATCAAGGACGTAAAATATCTTTAGAGCAGTAAGCAAGAAGATCATCTTGTCCTTCCAGCGAGTGAAGTTCGATCCATCAAATCGATCTAGTTTGATGAACTCTTTTGGGTTTTCTACAACAGACATAAGCTTCTCCATAGCAGAATATCTCTTGAAAATTGTTAGAAAAATTACAGAAGATTAAAAGAGAAGTATAGCTTTGAGGCGTGAAAGATCACTATCTTTCAAGAGATATTGCCCGTATTCTTTAGGAGATTACAAGCAATTCTCCGTCAGGATACAACAAAGCTGAAATTACACTTGCAAATTGAATATCGCTGCTCTTGGAGACTCCTTGTATTTATAGAATTCAAGAGAAGACTTTTCACAAAAGTCACACTCCTATACGAACAGTTATGTCTGTTCTTTTTAAATCCAAATTTAAATTCGAATTTAAATAATCAGAAATTGCTCCAAAAAAAAAATACAAAAATAAAATGTTTATTTAAAGCTCCGACCCGGCCCTCGCCCAAGCCCCAAGTCCAAGTTATTTAGATATATAATTATATATATAAAATAATATATATTACACGTACTTTTAGAAGTATGTTAAATACTCATTCTATATGACTTAGTGGGCTTAGCCTTTTAAGGCCTCAAAAGTGACTTGAAGTCACCGATGTGGGAAGCCCCCACATATACAAACAAACTATGTCTAACAATCCCCCACTAGTTTGTATATGTATCATAATATCGTGTATAATGAAAGTATCTTGTGAAGATTTGAACTTTCCACTAGTGTAAATACCTTAAAGTTGGACGAAGTTATTGGTATCCTAAAATTTGAACCATAACTCCTTTTGTCAAATCGAAAGTATCACACACACAATATTATTAAGCAGCAAAACAATCCAGCGTAGAGCTTTGGCACTTTTATGGCCATGTGCTACTCCTGATTTTATGAATATTTATAAGACCAACCCTTTAAGTCTTATTCGAAGCGGCACCACTTCATATTCATATAGGTGGAATTTAGACTTTATGTCCCTGTTACTCAGACATTTGCTAATTCCATTAAGAATTAATTCAACCTCTTCAAAGTAACAGTTTGCACTTTCGAGTTTGTCATTGTACCCCTGTTATTACAGGTACTTAACAACTCTGTAGTTTCTCATCTAACAGTAAGCAGCACATTAGAATTAAGGCTCCTAAGAGAAGATCAATGCTTAAACAACACAAATAACTTGTTATTACCCTTTGCACTTATATTATTAGAGTGTATACTAACTCAAAGTTGGGTTCTCATCACTTATGTTTTAATTTAAGAGTTTCAGCCCCATTTCTTCACTAGTATGCTATACAGCTTCTCCCATTTCTTCACTAGTATGCTATACAGCTTCTTTTGGCAATGCCTTAGTAAGTGGATCAACCAAATTTTTATTTGATCTCACATATATTATAGTTATAGTTCCAATGGTAATTAACTCTCTTATATAAGCATGTCTTAGGCTTATATGTCTTGATTTCCCATTATACATTTTATTATGAGCTCCACACATTATAGTCTCACTATCATAGAATATAGAAATAGCTGGCATAGGTTGTGACCACAACTTAATGTCTAGTAACATGTTCTTCAGCCATTCTGTTTCTTTTTCAGCAGCTGCTACCCCCACATATACAAACTAACTATGTCTAACATAGACTGCAACGATAATCTCGTTAAGAATTTCTTCTTGAAATCGTTAGTCAAATTAAAAAATAAATTATTTGTTTGATAAGAATTTTATGTTTTCTTTTCAGTCGGATTTAGTATTTGGTGAAATCATATTAGTAAATTACAGGCATTAAACAAACATTAGGTTGGTTAGGTATCAGATTGATGGTATTTTTGCTGTCCAAATCTCACACATTTATTTATGGAAAACAAGCTAACAACACTAGATAACATATCAATATCCTACTGCATGCATTATTTTAAGTTCTAATTAATTAATACATTTAAATATCTGTCAAGACAAAACTATCTTTATCACTAACTATGCTCAATCACTTACTAAAATACTAACATCGGCTGACACAAAATATAGGTAAACCTTAGAGTTTTTTCGGGATGTCGCGCGCGATTCCAAGGCACAAGCCAAGAGTGATATGCCAATATACAAAGACAATATCACAAATAGAGGTTTTTCGAGGTGTTGCTGTCACGCCCCAAAATTCGAGGAGCGCGACCGGCGCTCAACCGAGTAAACCCAACTGAGCAAGCCTGATAGGTTCATTCTATCAGATTTAGTAAGTATTTCATTAACAACTTCCATTAGCAACTTAAATCATAATTATCAAAATATTACAAGTTTCATAAATCCTTGCCAAACATCAATATTTCTATTTAAATTCCAACACCCGACACTACCCACAACCTGTCTACGGAGCCTCTAAATACAACTGAAGAATAATACGGAAATGCCGGCAACAAGGCTCCGGTTGTACCTTACACAAATACCAAAATAAGACTCCGGGAAGAAAAGCGGCATGAGCCACGCAGGGCCCCGAGAGGAAAGGGGCCCACCAATACAGCTGACGAAAAGTGGAGGAGGTGCTACTGCCGGTGAACTGGAGTACCTGCTATGGATCTACCTACAATCATAACACGAATGTAGCGCCCCCGGCAAAAGGGACGTCAGCACATTTGAATTGTATTGGTATGTATGAACAAACTTGCCCTAAGTAAACTCAAACCATACACAAGTAACAAGTAGTAATAGAACCAACAATCAAATACACATGAAAGAAAACCATCAAGCCAAACAAGTTAAAATCTCTCCATTTCCCCTTCAACATTTAAACATCAATGATTTCACAACTTTCTCATATTTTCATTTCAATAGTGATTTCGATCACTTTTCCACCCTTATTACCTCGGCCACCCTTATCACTACAACCCACACCTTATTACTTCGTGTTGCGGTGCGCAACCCGATCCCACCGAACAATCACAATTCACAAACAACACAACAGCAACAACAACAATTCTCAAAGAATTTCTATAGCCATCAATACTATTTCCATCATATTCAACAACTCATATGCATTTTATGTCACCGCGATAATTGCCAATACAAGCCATATATGTTATTACCACAGTTGTTCCAACTGCATCATTTACGATTTCCTTCCATCATTTGTTTTTCAACTCTTACCACATAACACATTCACAATCACACATTTGGTTTATTGCCAATTACGTACACCATTATATCGGGAGACTTAACCACGAACAATCAAATCATACCAATCACAAGAATTCCACAAATAGTGCACGTAGATATCACATACCAAATATTCGTACACCAAACAAAAGGACATTACAAAGGTCAAAGTTAGCCATACATACCTCGTTTGAGCTTTCCTTAAGTTACTACGACGTTTCGAAAATTCTAGCAATCCCAATCTAATTGAGACATAACAAAATTAACACAAATTAGGAAGGTATTCATGGTTTCAGCTCATTTGAGCATTTTATCAAACACTAGTTGAGCATCTTGATTTTAAATTCCTTTTACAAGATTTTCTTCTTTTCCCAACCCAATCTTTACTTATTTATATTCATCAATCTTCCCACAAACCTAATTTGTACATGCATGTATACATAATACTATTACCCCAAGAATCATACCCCAATAACCCACTTCACAATCTCTACAATACCAACACAACCTAGGTTAGGCACCTATGACTTCCAATCCCCATCCCATGAGTTACAATACTTAATCCACACTCATATTTCCATAATAACTCCATATATGTAAGTCTAAGGTGCAGGATTACCTCTTGTAGACCAAATCTTGAAAGACAAATTTGGGGTGTTCTTGAGATTTTGAAGAAACCCTATGAAACCCAATCAAAATCATGTTGTAACTAGTGATTGAGAAGTGAAATCACCATTAAAACACACTTAAAAACTTACCTTAGGTGTGCAATTGGATGCCTTGGTCGAGTTGGGGGTGTAGAGGAAGCCCTAAGCTTGAGAAATGACTCAAATTATCTTATTTCCGGTCTTTAGGATATTTAAAAAACTTCCAGGCGCGCGAGCTCGCGCTATGTTCGCGCGCGGGAGGCAGAATACTCACCATAATGCGCGACTTCGCGCTAATGTTCGCGCTAGAGACACCTGCCTAGTAAAATGGTCATAACTTTCCGTATACACCTCCAAATGACCAACGGTTTGTTGCGTTGGAAACTAGACTCAAAGGGCTTTAATTTGATAGGTTATGAATCACACAAACCCTTATAGAACTGGAGATATGATCGTTTAAAGTGAGGTCTTGTGCGCACTCATTTATAGATTTCGTCTAATATGAATCTTTTCTAACTTGGCTAAGACTTAGGTCTCTCCTTAAACTCCAATTTACCTCTAATATGAATTATATGCTTATTAACATATCCAATTGATACCCATTATATCATGAATCCTCTTCTGCACACAAAATGAAATAATTAGCCTACCTTGGCACGACGAAATCTCAAATTACTTGGAAAAAATTTCCGGGGCTTTACATTCTCTCCCCCTTAGGATCATTCGTCCTCGAATGAGGATCAAGGTTCACTCATTAGTCATCCTTATGTAACTTCTGCTTTTTCACATTATGAAATATATCAACAGCCCCGAATTTGGCTAACTCCTTAAATTTTCGAAAATTTCGACAGAGTTCCCTTTGTAACTAGGCCTATCCACCTGTTAGAGAATCACCCAAAACCATCCTAAAAACTTATCCATAGCTCGACAAAGCACCATAATGTATATATCAATGACAAGAACCTCAACATTACAAACACTACTTTATCACGATGATACCTGGGCATGGACTGCACATTTTTAAATCATATCACCTAGAAGGTACCTTTCAAATCAAAACCAACTGCTATGCAATCAAGAGAAAATATTTTATTCCCACAATACTCTCGGCCCTCAATGGCCTCTCATATCTACAGACTTCGCTAGAACACATTCACGAGAGTAATTTCGACCCCTAAACTTACTTAACAAGGATAACAAGTAGATATTTCGCATAAGCTAACCATCCACTAACTTCACCTTCAATTATTTCTACCGGAATGATACACAATGATCTCCACATACCTTCTTAGACATAGACATATGAATCCACAAGATATATGGCAGACAACTATGGGAACACTTCATACTCCTAGTGCGGCCTAATGTGGAATACACTTATGCAATCTTTATTATCAACTCACATAACATCTTCAGGGGAAAATATTGAGAATAGCCTGCTCACCCTCCAAACTCTAAATCCCTAGGTGAACACTCACACTAAACTCATGATGATCTTCAGCAATTACTCTAAGATGTGCTATTATAAACTGACCATAAAAATACCTATTAAATATATATGTGATCACACTGCGAAGCTTCCTATTTAACTTGTCTGATCTTACAATACCCAATGGACCTAATACAATGAGGAACAATAGAGTTCAAGATTAGGCTGGAGCTATTCAGGAATCCATTAATGCGCTGAGTAGAGTTTTATTTTAGGTTATATGCTAAGGGACACGAAAGTTACGACTAATAATGCTGACATGGTTAATTACTATGACGACGTCAATTATTACAAAAATGAGGCACAGGGGTAAGTAATACATTGGCAATAGGAATCATTAAGGAGGAATATTCAAGTACATGACCCAGTCGTTTCCTAGGGTGAATGGAAAATCAATTCATGCTCTGGTACCTTGAATGCGATATGGGATTCAAAATACATGAAGTGGAATTACACTCCTGACATTAGCTGACACAAGGAATCTATGCCGTAAGCCCATGAGGATGAAAATGAAGTTGAACACTTATGAGATTACCATATTTCAAACAGCTTAACCCATCCTAATAGTTGATCCTATATGATAGAACTAAAGATACGGCAACTTGTCTTCCAAATCAATATTCTCATGATATGTGCAAAAATATGAGGGCATCTAATCTCACCCCCCTTTCACGAGTAAAACCACATAGCTCGGACATCTAAATGTTGGGATGAAATCATGTACTGGTTAGAGGCATTTTAATGGTAAACATGATGCCCCGGGGAGAAAGACAAATGACACTCTTATTCACCCAAGGAGGTGTAATACCAAGGGTAGCAAAACTCCCCTCTCATGACAATGATATAGTCAATTATTCTAGAGGCCGAGTGAGAAGAAAGCCACGTAACCCATCCAATCCGACCCATTTAAGACTTTGGAAAAAGGTATACAGTTTGGTTTGAAATTATGGCAATTAAATCTCGAACTTTAAGGAAAATCATTACTCACTTTTTTTTGAAATCCAAGAGACAAGCCCTCGTAGTCCTAGAAAATCGTCAACAATGGCAATAAAATACTTAAAACCATTACGAGTTGGTATGAAACAAGGACTCAAAGTGCCCACATGGATAAGTTCGAATGAATGAGACGTCTTAATGTATTTATTGAGGAGAAGTAACCTGGGTTATCTAGTCACATGGATAAGCAGAGCAGGTAAATGGTTGTTAGAAGAACACCTACAAAGAATACCAACAATAATTACTTATTCCAACTAAAGGAATATGTCCCCTTCCTTAATGCTACCAGACTTCCTCTTTGATGCCATGAAACATAAATGAATTTTACAATGAGAGTTAATCAGATGGAATAGATATTAGTGTAGCAAATGTATAGTTATGGAATTCTAAAATCCAATTATGTTTAGCAAATCTACTTCATAATGAAGCACTATAACACACTTCCACACAACCAGCTATTGCAAACCACTTTGGGAGATGCTATAAGACTTAACGGAGAGAAAGGCTTTGACATATGAATGTGTTACTAGGTGTATTTCTCCTTTGTCAACCCAAAACCTAAAGGCGGGAGTTAGACTGATAAGCAGATCGTTGGACTAGCACAAGTGTAGATAATCCATTATCGAAAAGAGATCATTCTATTTCAGTAATTGCGGCATGCTATCAACCCTTGATGAACTTGAAGTGATATGAGATCCCAATGAGATAGTATAGAATAATCATGGAGGGTTTGGATATGTTCATAATGAGTTCTTCATGGATTTTAACTTGAGAACTACCCATATGCTAATGAAATACAAAAGAATATGAGAAATAGGTGTTGTGCTATAATAACCCCCAAAGGTGTGCTTGGTCTTGATGGAGAGCCTAGTAAGGGTCCTTACGAGATAGAAAGTGTTACAATGACTCATAGAAGGATATGTTCTCTCATGGTTATCGAACAAGTGTAGGGAAACTGGCACAATGAATTCACTAACTAAAGAACACAATGAACACATGTTATGGAGGTGTAAGGAGAAGGTAAACATTTGTTATGAGATGGACATGCTTATGCTATATTAACTCCCAACTGCAATATACGACCATGCCATGAGCAACCACAATACTAGGACAAAGTGAGCTACTTACTGCGGCACGTCCCAAGTGGACACGAAAGTTATGGCGACACATGATCTTCCTATGACGTGGATATGAGGATCTCAAATTACAGAGAGACTTTATGAACACGGTGACGATTTCGATTGACATGCACTCACGTGAGGTGTTAAGGTATGCTCTTATGTAACTAGGCAGTGAGAAGGCTTCATGATGATGTTCGCAAGAGAGTAGATTGACTGTTCAAACCATATAATCCATATACACAACTGAGTAAAAGAGTGACTCGAGTAGGATCGCAACACTGGGACGCTTTGCATGGAACTTGACACCACATATGTAAACTTTACGACGGTGCAAGTATAGGCACAAACGAGTAGATTTTGTCCATTTAAATAAAAGATTCTGTAAGAAATTCATCGGATATAGTCCCTTGGTGAGAATTTAGGAAAAGCAAGTGGGAAGTATCAATCTTAGAGTTATAATTCAATTCAAGGGCATAATTATAGAACTTAATTCCACAAGAATGTAAATAAGAGAACTCATAATAGAGTGGATTCACGAATAGTGCGTCTCGTTCAAAGAGTCGATACACGCAATGTTTTGTTATTCAACACATTGTTAAGACCATGTTTATGAGAACTCTTCAATATGGATGTACATATACAATGAGTATAAATTTTCATTTGACTCCCTTAATGACGTTAGGTTGATAGGGCAATAGCTTAATCGATACCCATCGACTCCACATCCCTAACGTACGTAGGTAACATACTGATATACTATATGATCTGATGGTGAAGAGACATCAATAGGGACAAGGACACTCCCCTCTTAGCGATATGTTTTACCAATCCATCCACAGCTCAATACATTCTCCTACAAGTCCTTGGGCAATCCACTCGGACTCAATGGTGGGATCAATCCCTCCTTTCATGCTTCTAATTCGCGGATTATGGTATCAAGGTTACCAATCTTGAGAATAAGACTTAGAGAGGAATTCAACTCCCTAACTTGAGCTCTATCACACGATTGGAGTATCAAAGAAGGGTGAAATTCCTAAATGTCCGAATAGCCTCCAATTTATAGATGTGGTCGACAACACACCGATAAGAATGACTCTACTAGACACGGCTCCGAGACATCCTAGGACACTTTAAAACCTTAGGCTCTGATACCAAGTTTGTCACGCCCCAAAATCCAAGGAGCGCGACCGGCGCTCAACCGAGTAAACCCGACTGAGCAAGCCTGATAGGTTCATTCTACCCAAACAACTTCATGATTAAATAGGAGATGGACTCCTTTAATCAGATTTAGTAAGTATTTCATTAACAACTTCCATTAGCAACTTAAATCATAATTATCAAAATATTACAAGTTTCATAAATCCTTGCCAAACATCAATATTTCTATTTAAATTCCAACACCCGACACTACCCACAACCTGTCTACGGAGCCTCTAAATACAACTGAAGAATAATACGGAAATGCCGGCAACAAGGCTCCGGTTGTACCTTACACAAATACCAAAATAAGACTCCGGGAAGAAAAGCGGCATGAGCCACGTTGGGCCCCGAGAGGAAAGGGGCCCACCAATACAGCTGACGAAAAGTGGAGGAGGTGCTACTGCTGGTGAACTGGAGTACCTGCTATGGATCCACCTACAATCATAACACGAATGCAGCGCCCCCGGCAAAAGGGACGTCAGCACATTTGAATTGTATTGGTATGTATGAACAAACTTGCCCTAAGTAAACTCAAACCATACACAAGTAACAAGTAGTAATAGAACCAACAATCAAATACACATGAAAGAAAACCATCAAGCCAAACAAGTTACAATCTCTCCATTTCCCCTTCAACATTTAAACATCAATGATTTCACAACTTTCTCATATTTTCATTTCAATAGTGATTTCGATCACTTTTCCACCCTTATTACCTCGGCCACCCTTATCACCACAACCCACACCTTATTACTTCGTGTTGCGGTGCGCAACCCGATCCCACCGAACAATCACAATTCACAAACAACACAACAACAACAACAACAATAATTCACAAAGAACAACAACAACAATTCTCAAAGAATTTCTATAGCCATCAATACTATTTCCATCATATTCAACAACTCATATGCATTTTATGTCACCGCGATAATTGCCAATACAAGCCATATATGTTATTACCACAGTTGTTCCAACTGCATCATTTACGATTTCCTTCCATCATTTGTTTCTCAACTCTTACCACATAACACATTCACAATCACACATTTGGTTTATTGCCAATTACGTACACCATTATATCGGGAGACTTAACCACGAACAATCAAATCATACCAATCACAAGAATTCCACAAATAATCCACGTAGATATCACATACCAAATATTCGTACACCAAACAAAATGACTTTACAAAGGTCAAAGTTAGCCATACATACCTCGTTTGAGCTTTCCTTAAGTTACTACGACGTTTCGAAAATTCTAGCAATCCCAATCTACTTGAGACATAACAAAATTAACACAAATTAGGAAGGTATTCATGGTTTCAGCTCATTTGAGCATTTTATCAAACACTAGTTGAGCATCTTGATTTTAAATTCCTTTTACAAGATTTTCTTCTTTCCCCAACCCAATCTTTACTTATTTATATTCATCAACCTTCCCACAAACCTAATTTGTACATGCATGTATACATAATACTATTACCCCAAGAATCATACCCCAATAACCCACCTCACAATCTCTACAATACCAACACAACCTAGGTTAGGCACCTATGACTTCCAATCCCCATCCCATGAGTTACAATACTTAATCCACACTCATATTTCCATAATAACTCCATATATGTAAGTCTAAGGTGTAGGATTACCTCTTGTAGACCAAATCTTGAAAGACAAATTTTGGGGTGTTCTTGAGATTTTGAAGAAACCCTATGAAATCCAATCAAAATCATGTTGTAACTAGTGATTGAGAAGTGAAATCACCATGAAAACACACTTAAAAACTTACCTTAGGTGTGCAATTGGATGCCTTGGTCGAGTTGGGGGTGTAGAGGAAGCCCTAAGCTTGAGAAATGACTCAAATTATCTTATTTCCGGTCTTTAGGATATTTAAAAACCTTCCAGGCGCGCGAGCTCGCGCTATGTTCGCGCGCGGGAGGCAGAATACTCACCATAATGCGCAACTTCGCGCTAATGTTCGCGCTAGAGACACCTACCCAGTAAAATGTTCATAACTTTCCGTATACACCTCCAAATGACTAACGGTTTGTTGCGTTGGAAACTAGACTCAAAGGGCTTTAATTTAATAGGTTATGAATCATACAAACCCTTATAGAACTGGATATATGATCGTTCAAAGTGAGGTCTTGTGCGCACTCATTTATAGATTTCGTCTAATATGAAACTTTTCTAACTTGGCTTAGACTTAGGCCTCTCCTTAAACCCCAATTTACCTCTAATATGAATTATATGCTTATTAACATATCAATTGATACCCATTATATCATGAATCCTCATTTGCACACAAAATGAAATAATTAGCCTACCTTGGCACGGCGAAATCTCAAATTACTTGGAAAAATTTTCCGGGGCTTTACAGTTGCGTGCGAGGCCAAGTCCTATGTCAATGGCCTAAGGTCGGCCGTGGGGGGTAAATGTGGGCCGAGGTCGGCTGCGGCATGCCTATGCCAATGGAAAAAGGTCGGGCCCGATAGGACACTATGACACGAGGTCAGCATGGCATGCCTATGTTAATGGCATGACGTCACGCATGGCAGGGTGTGGCCATGGCACGATGTCAGGCATGGCAGGGAGTGGCCATAGCACTATGTCAAGCATGGAAGGGAGTGGCCATGGCAAGGCGTTGGGCATAACCATGGCAGGTTGCAGGTCGTGGCCATGGCACGACGTCGGACATCGCCATGACACAATTTCGGGCGTGTCTATGGCAAGATGTCAGGCGTGACCATGGCACAATGTCGAGCATGGCAGGGCATGGCCTTGGCACGACGTCGGGCATGGAAGGGTATGGCCACAACTTTGGGCATGGTAGGACGTGTCCATGGCACGCCGTCGGGCATGGCCACAACTTCGGGCATGGCAGGACGTGTCCATGGCACGCCGTTAGGTGTGGTAGGACGTGGCCATGGCACGACGTAGGGCATGGCTATAGTACCCCATCAGGTGTGGCAGGGTATGGCCATGGCACGACATCAGGCGTGGTAGGGCGTGGCTATGGCACGACGTCGGGCGTGGCAGGCTTCCATGGCACGAGGCAGGGTGTGGCAATAACACAATGTCGGGCGTGGCAGAATGTGGCCATGGCACGAATTCGTGCGTGGAAGGCCGTTATGGCACGATGTCGGTAGAGGCCCGAAGAAAATCAAAGCCAAAGAGGTTGACACAAAATATGATCTTCCAACTGTTAACACTATCATACCACCCCATCTCAGAATTGCAAACGATATTCAAGAACAAAACCCCCTTTGAAACTTCTCAAATCCACTGGTTTTGGCCAGTTCGCAGGTACCCCTAATCGATTCGTCCTTCTAGTATCCCTAATGTGAAGGAGGACTGCAACTTCTCTAATGTTGAAATCCTCTCCCTAGATATGGTAGAATGAGGTACTTAATCCAAGAAGGGGTTTACGTATGTCTATATGTATCTTTTTACTTAGTCCCCTGTCTTTGGGGTTGATTAAAGTGCTTGACCCAATAATTTTAGAATTTTGTAACCGGTACCAGGTCTACTTAGCCCAAGTAGGCTCATCTATATGGAAGATGGTGGCATGCCTTCATCAATTGTGTACCGAGACCGGGGAAACCTAACTCTTGCACATATGATAAATCTTTACTCCTCCAAGATTTTCCGCAAGGGAGTATTAAACTGCAACAAACATGGTCATCACTCCCTTCTCACTAGTGTAGACGATGACAATGACTATAGATGGATGGAACGGTTCGTCATTATTTCTAGCAGGGACATTATCCCGATCACAACTCCAGCCCGAGTCGTGGAATCTCTTTTGTAAGTCTTCGGTTATTTTCTTCCTTTCTTCATAAAAAGATAATTTCCCGTTTTGCTGATTTTTTGGCTTCCTTCGTTTCAGCTACCTACTGGGAACCACCACGGGTTCACGGTCTGGACTGATGGATTTAGAAAATTCTGGATATTATAACTCCATAATCTTGTCGGTAGAAAGAAATGGCTCTCAAGTATGGGTGGAGAGCTAAAAGCTATGATGAGTAGAGTTCCTTTCTTCTCTTTTTTTTCTTTTTATCTTAGTAGTTTAGGAGCAACTTATTTAACCATCATTTCGCTTGTGTAGGGCTCTCGAGGGGTTCTGTCACCTGCCTCGATGTCGATACACTAGATGACCCTGAGGAAGATAGGAGGGTGTTGCAAAATACTCTTGCCCAAAGCAGGACTCGTGGATCTGTCTAAGCCTCCGGTGAAGGTACCTCCTCTCAGAGTCCCAGTCCTAGTCCAAGAATAAAAAATCAAAGAGGAGACGTTCCTCCTTGGTTGGGATTCAAGAGAAGAGGGTAAAGAAAATGCTAACTGAGCCGGCCACAGTGGTCCTCGTTGACGAAGGGGAAGCCAGTGATGAAGAAGCTCCCCTTTAAAAGAAAAAACGATCTTCATCAACTCAAACGGATGCTCAGACGAGGGATCTTCAAAACCCACTATCAGAGGATATTCAGGTGCTCTAGGGTGAGATGGACCTAGTTGAGAATGTTGATCTTGCTTTCCGACCCTTGTTGTTCTCATGTACCAGGAGTTCGGACCCCGAGCTTGAATGTGGGAAGAGCTTATTTGGATGTCATGCTCCCAAATGCAATTATGTATCATCTTTAGACTTTAGAATTGTGGCTAATGTTTTCCTGCTATTGATGGGTCACATTATATCCTAAGGCCACGTGAAGGTGACTTTCATGTTTCATGTTAGGTGATTTATAAGCTCCTTCTATCACGACTTTCTACATATTTCTTATAATAGTAATGGTTGGGCGGACTTGCGGTGTCTAGATTAATTTTATACAGCAGCACGTCAGAATTTTTAATAAAAGGTGTCAAAATATAAATAAGTAAATCGATAAAAAATTCAAGGGGTGTCAATATGTAATCATAAAGAAAAAAAATTATCTAACTACATAGCGTACTTATTATATATCTCCCACCAGTACAGATATCGAGTAATTATTTAACAAGATTTGATAAATGGGAAAAAATCTTAATATTTTTTTCCAGATTAACATGAAACTTTATGGTTCTTAACTCACATCATTAATCACCAAGCCATACCCTTGAATGCATACTGTTTGACCCAAAATTTAGATCTGGGTTCAATAAGTTAGATTTAATAAAACATGTCAATCTTAGCCATTATTAATATCCAAAAGATACATTAACTGATTTTGTAGTAAGGTACTATGTGTGTTTGATCGAATGGAAATAAGTGTGAGCAATACTAACAATATTCAATGATTCATAAGGAAGAGGATAGCATTAAATAATAATAAATAGCAATGAATAACATTTAAGTAAATAAGAACATGTGAGTCACCCGAAAAGGGGTGAGATCTATGTATATTTCTTCTGACAATGATGAATAGCCTTCGAACATTCAAGTTATTCTTCGATCAAGTGGAAAAATTAGACAAGAATCTTGGTAAGAAGGTATTGTTTGTGTCTTTCCAATAAAGCCCGACTCTCGATATAAAGTTAATGCATTTTCTTACCAGTGAATATCTTATGTCCCCTATCCTTCTCTCTCTTTATATTTATAGGGAACATATACCTAAAAACTCTAATAGTATAGGTGCAGAAAATATCCACTAGAATTTTCTATTTTGTGTCTTATCCTAAAACTAGCCGTTATAACTCTATCTAAGATGCTCGACCTCGACCTTGATCTACAATGACTTCTCGACCTTGGTCTTCACATACTCGTTGACCCCACTCTTCATCTCTTTAAGGGACCACTTTGACCTCGGGGAGGCCTTTGTTGAAGTCGTATTGATAACATGTGGCAGCCTATGAAGGTTCTCTTAATGTTGACTCGGCTTACTTGTATCAAAGATAATTTTTGGCCCATACCCCGCCCTACTGTGATGGGGCCCATGATGTCCATTCAACACTTGTTGAACGGCCATGGAGAGGTGATTGAGTGGAGATGTTTGCTTGCTTGGTGAATTATTGAGGCATATTTCTGACATTGTTCGCATTTTTTCACAAATTCTGAGGCATCTTTTTTCATGGTGGCTAGTAGTATCCTGCTCATATGAGGCACATAACAAGTGCTCAATAGCTAGAGTGAGCACTGCAGTGGCCTTCATGAACCTCTTCTAGAATGCGTTGGGTTTGTCTTGGACCCAAACACTTTGTCAGGGCCATTGTATGTTCTCTTGTATTAATCGTTATGAAGGAGGCTATATCTGGCTGCTTGCATTCTTAGTTTTTAGCTTCCTTTTTGTCGTTCGGGAGTGTGTTGTCCTGTAAGTAGGTGATAATACAATTACGCCAATCCCAAGTTAAACTTATAGATCTTACCTCGATTTGGTCTAACGACAAGTTGATTAGGTGGACAATACTTTTATTCTCGGCTGTGATACTTTTGGTGGTTGCATCCAGTTTGGCAAGGCCGTCTGCTTTGACATTCTGGGCTTGTGGGATCTGGTCGAGCTGGCATTCATCGAAATTGGGCAGTAGCTTACAGATCTCGGTTTGATATTTTTACAACCTTTGTTCTTTGATTTGGAAACTCCCTATGACTTGGTTGACTACAAACTGTGAATCACAACAGAGTTTCAAATGCTTTGACCCATATTTGAGTGCTAGTCTCAATCCTGCAATTACGGCCTCATACTCAGCCTTGTTGTTAGTCATATATTGGTATCTTATGGACTGGCGGATTACTTTGACGGTAGGTACCTCGAGTACGAGTCCTAGTCTAGATCCATAAGCATTGGATGTTCCATTGGTGTATAGGAACCAGAGGTCTTGTGTTTGAAGAGAAGCTTGGACAGCTTCCTTCTTGACCTCAGGAATTATCATTGCGCTTAAGTCTGCGATGAAGTCAGCGAGCATTTGCGACTTTATCGCATTCGAGGCTAATATGTGAATCGTGCTCGCTTAGCTAGATGACCCACTTGACCAGCCTCCCCGACAATTCAGGTCTATGTAAAATGCTTCTTAAAGGAAAGGTGGTAACGATAGAGATAAGGTGGCACTAGAAATAGGGTCTAAGCTTTGTGAAGCTACGACTAGTGCTAGAACCAATTTCTCGAGGTGTGGGTACCTCGCCTTAGTATAAATGGGAGATTGTGTACCTTTACTTTCTTGGATAAGGACTACACTTACTGCCACTTCAGAGACATCGAGATAGATGAGGAGGTGTTCCCTAGGTTCGGTCTTCGAGAGCAGAGGTGGTGACGGTAGGTATGCCTTTAGTTCTCGTAGAGCTTGCACACAGTGGAGTGTCCACTCGAGGCCTTTATCCTTTTTGAGCATGCCAAAAAATCTGTGACATCTATCGGATGATCACGAGATAAATCTTGATAGGGCGGCGATTCATCCAGTCAACCTTTGGACTTGCTTCTTAGTAGTCAGTTGCTCCGGTATCCCTTCGATAACTTTGATTTGGTCTGGGTTGACTTTGATTTCTCCATGGTCTTGCCAAGTTGGTCTTTGGACATTCTTGTGACCAATCTTTGATAGGCGGCTCCTTCATTCTTCAACCCGAGTGGTATGACCTTATAAAAATATGTTCCTCGGTGGGTAATGAATGTGGTTTTCTCTTGGTCCTCTCTTTCCATACGTATCTGGTTATAACTCGAGTGTGCATCCAGGAAACTCAGCAGCTCGTGCCCGGCTATTGCGTCGATGAGTTGGTCAATATGTGGCAATGGGAATGAATCCTTCGGGCATGCGTTGTTTAAGTTTGTGAAATCTACACACATCCTCCATTTCCCATTTTTCTTTTTGACCATCACTATGTTGGCTATCCACTTAGGGTATTTTGACTCCCTAAGGGAGCCATTTTCTAATAGTTTCTCTACCTCCTCTTAGACAGAATCATTAATGGCAGGGTTGAACTTTCGTCTGACCTGCCTTACCGGGGGATAGAATGGGTCGACGTTCAGTTTGTGTGCGGCGATCTCCTTGGGGATGCTCGTCATATCTGCATGGCTAGTTCTCAAAGTTTGCAGTCGTTGGGATCTAATTGAATGGGGTCGAGGTCCTCTACAGTTGAGTCTGCGGTTTGACCGTTTCAGGGTCCATGATGATGTCCCTGGTCTCTTCTCGTCGACCTCGATCATTTTGATTACTATGCCTCTTTTTCGTTATCTTTATTCTGTTGGGTTGTCTTTCTATATAAGGCGATGCGATAGCATTCCTCGGATGTGCGATGTTCCCCCTGTATACTAAATACTTCCCAAGGTGTTGGGAACTTGATCACTTGGTATAGGTTGGAGGGGACGACTCTCATGTGATGTATCCATGGTCGTCCTACTATGGGTTGTATGTGATGGCCTGGTCCATGATGTGGAACGTTGTCTCCAGAGTTATGCCACCGGCCAAGATGGGAAGGGTAATTTCACCCGATATCCGTTCAACTGCATTATTAAAACCGGTTAGTGTGATGCAATGCGGCACTACCTTGTCCTCGGTCTCATCTGGGAGTGGACTCGAGGATGGATAATGCATGCTCCACTCCCATCATCTACCATGATACATTTGACATTGGTATCTAAAATTCGTAAAGTAATGACAAGAGCGTCATTGTGAGGTAAAGTCAAACCGCCAGCATCTGACTCGTCGAAGACGATATTTTCTTCGAGTCCGTCATACCATTCATGGGTGATAGATCTTTTGAACTTGTGAGTGGCAGTTAACTTAACGTCGTTGATGGAGGCATCATCGCTGCCACCGATAATCATGTTGATGGTACGAGCCGGTGACGGCGGCTTCGACGTGCCTTGGCATTCATGACCTCTAGTGAAGTTGTTCCTCCCCTTGTTGCTCAACAACTCTTTGAGGTGTTTTTGCTGCAACATATTCACAACCTCTTTCCTTAGGGTGATGCAATCATTTGTCTTATGTCTGCGTTCCTGATGGAATTTGCAGAGGGCATCAAATTTTCTAATGCTCGGGTCGGACTTCATCTTTGGCGGCCACTTCATCTTCATTCTGAGTTTCTCCAGGGCATAGACTATTTTATAGGTATTACAGAAATATTGTGAGCAGACAACAAGAGGGAATACCTCTCTCGTTCCGATGAGTCCCCATCCTTAGCCTAGATGGTCCATCATCATATAGGAAAGAATGAGGGATGGGAGCCCTGATGTATGGATGATATCGTTCCCTATTTGGCCATGAGACTGGGTGATCCCTCTTTATGTTTTCTCTTCATTCTTTCCTAGGCTCGGCTTGTATCGAGATGAGCTGCCGAGTCAGTTCGTTGAGGTCGTCATCATCTGCTTAGACTTCGGCATAATAAGCATTATGGATTTCATCCCAAGTGGTTGGATGGTACTTCATCAAACGGTTCGGCAATTTTCTGGTCGCTCTTGAACACTCTCTACTCAATCCGTTCTGAAAGGCTACGACTGCCATCCCTTCGGACACATTTAGTAGGGTCATCCTTACCCTGTTGAATTGGGCGAGGAAGTCCCTCAATCCCTCTCCTAGGGACTGCATGATGGTGAAAATGTCGTTTACTCTTGTTTTGGCTTTCTTGGCTCCGGCATGTGCCGTCATGAACTTATCGGCCATTTCTTCGAAGGTTTCTATGGAGCGGGCTGGTAGCTATGAATACAATGTTAATGCCCCTCCCGTGAGGATTTTGCAAAATTTATTCAGTAAAATAGAGGACACTTGCTCCTTGGTAAGGTCATTGTCCTTCACGGCGGTGACGTAATGAGTTATGTGATCTTCAGGGTCGGTTGTTCCGTCATATATCTTGAGATATAACGGCATTTTAAAGGTCTTTGGTATGGTATGCAGGGCTGCTTCCTCGCAATACGACTGCTCTATGAACCTACTGGCATCCCTCTTTGGTAGTAGTTTAGGGTCTCCCTATATCTTGTCGACTCATTCTTGGTGTTCCTTTATTTGATCTCTGAGCATTTTGTTCTCATTCTCCATTTCTTTAATCCTCTTCAGAACAGCTGCGAGGATGCTGTCACTTGCATTGTTAATAACATTGTGAGTTATACCTAGCATTACAGGGTCTGGTTGGTCGCCCTGTTCGCTGCTCGTTGCACGGTATGCGCTCTTGCGGTCTCTATGGTCGTGCACAGAGATTGCTTGTTGATCACACTTACTAATGTGACGGTCAACCACGCTTCGAGGAGTTTTTTCATGGCTGGTGGCATTCCTTCTCCTGTTTATGTGGATGCCCCTTTTCCATTTGGTTTGGTTGTGCTAAAATAGGGGGAGGCGACCTCTCGCGCCTGGGAGAGGCATTAGGTGTCACATCATCGCCCAGCATTTCATAGCTCTCATTGATAACGTTCATGAGGTTACCGGGGATGTCATCTATTACTTTAGTCCTCTCTCCTTGGTTACCTGCTATATAAATTTCCGTACGTGCTGAGAGAGATAAAAACCTTGTGGTTTGTTAGGTTAGCAACTCACGTGAGTTGTAGATCTAAAGGAAACTAAAAGATTACCTAAGAAATCTCCACAGACGACGCCAAACTGTTTGACCTAAAATTTAGATTTGGGTTTAACCAATTGGATTAAATAAAACAAAGTCAATATTAGTATCCAAAAGATACGTTAACTAATTTTGTAGTAAGGTACTATATGTGTTTGATCGAATGGAAATAAGTGTGAACAATACTAACAATATTCAATGATTCATAAGGAGGAGGATAGCATTAAATAATAATAAATAGCAATGAATAACATTTAAGTAAATAAGAACATGTGAGTCACCCGAAAAGGGATGAGATCTGTGTATATTTCTTCTGACAATGATGAATAGCCTTCGAACATTCAAGTTATTCTTGGATCAAGTGGAAAAGTTAGACAAGAATCTTGGTAAGAAGGTATTGTTTGTGTCTTTGCAATAAAGCCCGACTCTCTATATAAATCAATGTGTTGTTTTTAACAAGTGAATATCTTATGTCCCATATCCTTCTCCATCTCTTTCTATTTATAGGGAACATATATCTAAAAACCCTAATAGCATAGGTGCAGAGAAATATCCAATAGAATATTCTCTTTTATGTTTTATCCTAAAACTAGCCGTTATAACTCTCTATAAGATGCTTGACCTCGACCTTGATCTATAATGACTTCTTGACCTTGCTCTTCACTGACTGGTCGACCCACCCTTCATCTCTTTAAGGGATCACTTCGGCCTCGGGTAGGCAATTATTGAAGTCATACTGCACGTGGCACCTTATGAAGGCTCTTTTAATGCTGACGCGACTTGCTTGTATCAAAGATAATTTTTGGCCCATACAGATACAACATTATTTCATTTCCATCGTCAGAATATGATTAGTTAACTCTATATAATTAGTTAACTCTATCATTTCCTGTCCACAGGGTCGGGTTCTTTTAGGAATAAACTTGTGAAGATCCTAATTAGTATATATAATTTATCATCAAATATATCTATTTGTAAATTGATTCATTGACTTATAACTTACTTAGGTGCATCGTTGAATATTAAAAATAAAACGTTTGACCTATATTTATTAATAGTAAAAATAAAACGTCTCGACCTATATCGATTAATGTATGTCATGCATTATTAGTGATGAATGAATGAAAAATAGAAGAATTAATACTAAACATCTTTATATATATATATATATATATATATATATATATATATATATATATACACACACACACACACACATATATAACAAATTAAAGAAACGAAAGAAGTTATTAGTATTAAGTAAATGAGTTAAATTAAAAGGTCAAACATGGTCAAACTTTTAGTTTGAATCACATTAATATTGACTATCTAAATAGTATAAATATAATTCGTTAACTCTTTTGTAATACAAATAATGAATACACTAAATTATACTATAACATGTTATACATGTAGTTAAAGTATCACAAAGAAGTGTGTGTGTTATATATACACACACACTAACATGTACTATAACAATCTATATATATAGTTAAAGCATTACATGAAGTGTCTGTGTGTGCGCGTGTATATATATATATATAGCCGTATATATATAAGAACACGAAGCGCTAGGAACACATGGTCGTGTTCTTTTAGGGATAGATCACTTGTGAAGATCCTATTTAGTATATATAATTTATCATCAAATATATCTATTTGTAAATTGATTCATAGACTTATAACTTATTTAGATGCATCGATGAATATTAAAAACAAAACGTTTTGACCTATATCGATTAATACAAAAAACAAAATGTCTCGACCTAAAATAGAATAATATTATATTGGTTTATCAATTGATAAATTATTCGTACGTAGTAATGTATAAGGTTGATCATCAATTACAATATAGTGTGTGTGTGTGTGTGTGAAATTACTCATATACTTAAATATAACTTAGAAAATTTACTTAGATAGATGCTATTATAATCTATTAAAAGTAATTACCTAGTTAATATAATTTTTTGTAAAGATTATGCTTATAGTTTATAATTATTTATAATAATTGTATAGTTAAATAAAATAAATGTTTATAGTTAATAATTTTTTTATAATTTATAATATTTTTTATAGCTTATAATATTTAAGAAATAAAAACAAAAAAACTAATTTATTTTTTTTTAAAAAAAAATAACCGACCAAAGTTGGTCGGTATTTGGTCAATCAGACAACACTTAATATACTGACCAAATTACCGACCAACTTTGGTCGGTAAGTCTGAAATTAGACCTCAAAATATACGGAATTCCCCCATATTTTCATACCTCTCTTCTCAAAATTCCCTTAACTCCCACTTAATACCTTCTCCTATCCTTCTTTATTTCTCCCACACTGTCACGACCCGAATTTCCCACCGTCGGGACCATGATGGTGCCTAACATTGTACTCTCTAGGCAAGCCAAAGTTAAAAAATATTTCACCTTTTTTGTTTTGTCTTTTAACAATTAAGACATAACAAAAGTGAATCAGTGAAAAATAAATGCGGAAGAACACAACTTAAAAGATTATCTTTATGCCAATAACAAAAACCGTAATGAAAATCCACCCAGAACTGGTGTCACAACTCACGAACGATCTACGAATACTACAGATAATGGTCTGAACAAAGAAAAATACATCTGTCTTGAAAGAAGATAAAATAGAAATGAAATAGGATAGGAGGGGATGTTAGGGCCTGCGGACGCCTGCAGGACTACCTTGGGTTTCCGATGGACTGAAGGCAGCCACCCAAACTCTACTCACAAGGTCCATCACCGAAATCTGCATAGAAAGTGCAGAGTGCAATATCAGTACAACCGACCCCATATACTGGTAAGTGCCGAGCCTAACCTCGGCGAAATAGTGACGAGGCTAGGACACGACAACCAACATAAACCTGTGCAGTTAAACAATATACTAACAGAATAACAATAATAGAAGCTAAATAGAAATTAACGGGAAGGGGCAACATGCTATGGGGGTACCAAAATAAGGAATCACAGTAGTAACGGAAATTAAACAATTAATGCACTTGAACCAATAATAGTAAATAATCACAGCAAACGGAAAATGCACGGCATCACCCTTCGTACTTATCCTCTCACTCTTCATCACAAATGAATAATAGAAATGTGCACGGCATCACCCTTCATGCTTTATCACTCTTCCTCACCATATGAATAATAGAAATGTGCACGGCATCACCCTTCGTGCTTTATCTCTCTTCCTCACTATATGTATCAATATAAATGTAAATGTGCATGGAATCACCCTTCGTGCTTTATCACTCTTCCTCACCATATGCATAAGTATGAATGTGCACGGCATCACGCTTCTTGCTTTATCACTCTTCCTCACCATAACAACAACAGAAACAACAACAACCCGGCAAAGGCATCACAATCAAACAACTCTATTTCATCATTTAATTTCACAATAGAAATCTCAACTTGAGTTAATACATACCCAATATCCAAATCAGGAACAGCATAATAAAACTTGTTAACATGATCAATAACTAGCTTAAGCAGGAAATATACGTATAAAGAAACACATCTGTCACAAGTATAGAACCCACTCACATGCTACGACCCAACAACGATGTATAAATACTCATCACCACACATATACGTCGTACTAAACAACTAATAAGTAGCAAATAGGGCAAACAATACCTAATCCCTCAAGCTAAGGTTAGCCACAACACTTACCTCGATTCCACGGCCACAATCAAACCTCACATACCGCTTTACCTCTTGATTACACTTCCAATTCGTTTGTATCTAGTCAGTATTATCTTAAAAACATTAATAAATGCTAGAGAAATTAATTCCAAATGCTTAATTTAGGTTTTCTCAACATTTTCCCCAAAAAGTCAAAACCCGACCCCGGGCCCGCTTGGTCAAAACTCGAAGTTCGGACCAAAATCCGATTACCGATTCACCCCCGAGCCCGGATATACAATTGGTTTTGAAATCTGACCTCAATTTGAGGTCTAAATCCCCAAATTTTGAAATTCCTAAATTCTACCCAAAAACACCCAATTCCCTCATAAAAATCCCTAGATTTTGTGAAGAAACTTGTAAAGAGATGGAATAGATTGAAGGAAATGAGTTAGAAGTTGTTTACCTATGATTTGGGGAAGAACTCTCCTTTAGAAAATCGCCTATGGGAGCTTAGGGTTTGAAAATTTGAGAAGTGAAGTGAAAATCCCGTCAAAACTTATTTTTGAAGAGTTGCAAGGTATCGTATTTGCGATCACAGGTTCGCAAATGCGACCAATGCTTCGCAAATGCAAAGATTAGCCTGACCTGCTGCCTTCGCAAATGCAAACAAATGTTCGCAATTGCGGCCACTATTCATGTTGCATTTGCGACGATGAACTTTGCAAATGCAAAGGTCCCCTGCCCAGCCCAGTCATCGCAAATGCGATGGTTCTTCGCAATTGCGGTGCTCGCATTTGCTAGATAGACTTTGCAAATGCGGAGTCTGCAGACCTGCAATACCAACAAATTTTCCTTAAGTTTCAAAACACTCCGCAGCTTATTCAAAACTCATCCGAGCCCTCGGGGCTCCAAACCAAACATGCACATAAGTCTAAAAACATCACACAGACTTGTTCGTGTGATCAAATCGCCAAAATAACGTCTTAAACAACGAATTTAACACTAAAACTTATGAAATTTTCAAGATAGTTCAAACTTCCTATTTTCTCAACCAAAGGTCCGAATCACGTCAAATTACTTCCATTTCTCACCAAATTTTACATATAAGGTTTAAATATTATAACGAACCTATTACGACCCAGATTTCCCCACCCTCAGGAGTCGTGATGGCGCCTACTCGTGAAAGTTAGGCAAGTCGAGTATTATAGATTCACTAACTCTTTTATTTAGCCCTTTTTAACAGTTTAAAACAATATGCGATCAACAGTGAAATATTAACAATAATTAAATACATGTGGAAGATGTTCTCTGATAACTTAGCCAAAAACAAGTACGACAATATCAAGTACATCTCTACCCGAAACCGGTGTCACAATATCATGGACCGTCTACGAATACTAAACACAATTGTCTAGAAAGAAAGATACAATCTGTCTCTGAAGTAAATGAAAACAAAATATAAAGATAGAAGAGAATGTCGGGGCCTACGAACGCCTGCATGACTACCTCGGGATCTCTGACTGGGCTGAAGGCAGCCACCCAAAGCTATGGTCCAAAAGCTGCTGCTCCGGGATCTGCACACAATACAGAGTGTAGTATTAGCACAACCGACCGCATGTGCTGGTATGTGCCTGGCCTGACCCCGGCGAAGTAGTGATGAGGCTAGGGCCAAACTACCAAATAAACATATGCAGTTATATAATATACAGCGGAAAATAAAACAGAAATAAACAAGTAAAGATGGGAGGGGGACATGTTGTGGGGGAACATCATTTACCAACAGTAATTTAAGAGAAAACATAAAGAACAATTTAGAATTCACAACAAAAGAATAAGGAACTCGTAACCAACCAATAAGCACTTTTATTATCTATTGTTGCGGCACACAACCTGATCCAAATCATAAGAAAACTGTTGCGGCGTGCAACCCAATCCATATCATTTATCACTATTGCGGTGTGCAACCCAATCCAATCATATTATTGTTGCGGCGTGCAACCGATCCAAACATAATATTGTTGTAGCGTGCAACCCGATCCAAATATAATATTATTGCGGTGTGCAAACCGATCCACATATACAGTTCAACACCAATACAAAGGGAGTCCCTGCAATGGAATCGATAGTATAAGTAAATACATCCCGGCAAGGGAAAATCATCTATAACCAAACTTGTTCCAACATCTAACTTCCTCAACTAGCACCAATACTCAATCATAAGTAATTTCCACGGGAATAATCATAATCCGTGCTCAACATAGAGAATCAACAACTTAGGCATTCGTAGTATTTGTTAAGAACACAACAATTTCAATTTAAGACTCACGGTCATTCTTGACACCAATGCATAGATACTCGTCACCATGCCTATACATCATACTCAACAAGTAACACGTAGCAAATAGGACACAACTCCTAATCCCTCAAGCTAAGGTTAGACCAAACACTTACCTAGAACTTACACGGCCAACTTAAGCCTCAAACACCACTTTCCCTTTTGAATTTCGCTCCAAATCAATTGTATCTAGATATAACTAACTTAATAACATCAATAAACGCTAAACAATTCAATTCCAATGCTTAATTATAGATTTCCTATCATTCTTCTCAAAAAGTCAAAAATTGACCCCGGGCCTGCTTGGTCAAAACACGAGGTTCGAACTAAAACCCGATCACCCATTCACCCACGAGCCCGAATATATAATTAGTTTCGAAATCCGACCCCAAAACGAGGTCTAAATTCCATTTATACAAAAAGCCCTAACTCTACCCAAATCCCTAATTTTCTACCCTTAAGAACATGATTTAGGCCTAGAAATCTAATGGGTGTTAATGGAAATTGAAGAAAATGAGTCTAAGATTACTTACCTATGAATTTGTGGTGAAGTTCTCTTTCAAAAATCGCCCAATTTGGAGTTTGGAAGAAAAAGTTATGAATTTGGGGTTTAATCCCGAATGTTCTGTTACTGTTTAAAAATCACTGGGCAGACCTTCATTGCGTTCGTGATGGGTCTGCCGCGTTCGCGAAGAGAAGACTTCCTCAGGCTTACGCGATTGCAAGTCCTCTTACATGTTCGCGAAGGGTTGGCCCCCTGATCTTCGCGTTCGCGGGTCTGTGCACGCGTTCGCATAGAGGAATGATCACTTCCCAGACAAGCCCCCCATTTACACAACGCGTTCGCGGGAAATGGGTCACGTTCGCGTAGAGCATCCCCCCAGTGCTCTGTTTTTGCATCCTTTACCTTGCGTTCACATTGAACAAATCCACCCTGCCCAATTTTCCCTTTTGCGATCGCGTGAAGGGCTTCGCGATCGCGAATCACAGAAGGCCTGTGCATCAGAACAGCAGTTTCTGCAATTTTCCTAAGTTCAAAAACCTTCCGAGACCTATCCGAAACTCACCTGAGCCCTCAGGGCTTCAAACCAAACATGCACACTACCTCAAAAACACCCTACAGACTTGATCATGCGATCAAATCGCCAAAGTAACATCAACAACTATGAATTTAGCATCAAAATCAGAAATCATTTAAGAACTTCAAAATTTTCAATTTTCTCAAATACGGTCCGATTCACGTCATTTCAAGTACATTTCTTACCAAATTTCACATACTCATCACATATAAGACCTGTACCGGACTCCAAAACTAAAATACGGGCCCGATACCATCAAATTTTAAACACATTTTATTTCAAAAACTCATAAATATTCCAGAAAATAATTTCTTTAAAAATTCATTCCAAAAACTCATAAATGTTGAAAGAGGTTTTTAAGGCCTCAGGATGCAGAATTCATTTCTAAAACAAGTGATGACCTTTTGGGTCATCATAGGACCTGTATCGGGCTCCGAACCCAAAATACGGGCCTGATACCAACAAGTTCCAACACTATTCAATTCCAAAAACTATTATATTTTTAAGTTAACAAATTTTCTTCAAAAATTTATTTCTCGGGCTAGGGACCTTGGAATTCGATTCCGAGCATATGCCCAAGTCCCATATTTTACTACGGACCTTCCGGGACCATCGGAATACGGGTCCGGGTCCGGTTACCCAAAATATTGATCGAAGTCAACAAAAATCATCTTTTAAGCCAAAATTCATTATTTTTAAAAAAATTTCATATAACGGCTTTTCGGATATACGCCCGAATTGCGCACGTAAATCAAGGATAAATAAAAGAAGGTTTTTAGGCCTCGGAACACAGATTTGATTTCTAAAATAAGAGATGACCTTTTGGGTCATCACATTCTCCACCTCTAAAACAATCGTTCGTCCTGGAACAAACATAGAAAATTACCTGAGTCGGTAAAAAGATGGGGGTATATGCTCTGCATATCAGACTCGGACTCCCAGGTAGCTGCCTCAACAGGCTGACCTCTCCACTGAACACAAACCGAAGGGTAACTCTTTGTTCTCAAGACGAACCTTCCGGTCTAGAATAACTACTGGCTCCTCCTTGTAGGTCAAGTCCTTGTCCAAGTGGACAGTGCTGAAGTCTAACACGTGGGATGGATCGCCGTGATACTTCCGAAGCATGGACACAAGAAACACTGGATGCACAACTGATAAACCTGGTGGCAACGCTAGTCTGTAAGCCACCTCTCCCACTTGATCAAGAATCTCAAATGGCCTGATGAACCTAGGTCTTAGCTTGCCCTAAGCAACACTCGCTCTCCGACCATGAATGCCACATCACAAACCTTTAGGTCGGCATAACTCTTTTGCTTGGACTGAGCTGTACGAAACCTATCCTGAATGATCTTAACCTTATCCAAGGCATCCTGTACTAAATTTGTTCCCAACAACTGATCCTCTCCCGGCTCAAACCACCCAATTGGCGATCGACACCGTATACCATATAATGCCTCATGGGGGCATCTGGATGCTCGATTATTAATTGTTGTTGTAGGCAAACTCCTTTAATGGTAAGAACTGATCCCAACAACCTCCAAAGTCAATAACACATGCTCGGAGCATATCCTCCAAAATATGAATAGTACGCTCGGACTGTCGGTCCGTCTGAGGATGAAATGTTGTACTCAACTCGACCCGCGTACCCAACTCATGTTGTACTTCCCTCCAAAAATGCGAGGTAAACTGCGTACCTCGGTTAAAAATGATAGACACGGGCACACCATGAAGACGAATGATCTTACGAATATAAATCTCTGCCAACCGCTCAGAAGAATAGGAAACTGCCACAGGAATGAAATGCGCTGACTTAGTCAGCCTATCCACAATAACCCACATTGCATCGAACTTCCTCTGAGTCCATGGGAGCCCAACAACGAAGTCCATAGAGATACGCTCCCACTTTCGCTCAGGAATCTCAATCTTCTGAACCAAACCACCAGGTCTCTGATGCTTGTACTTTACCTACTGACAATTCAAACACCAAGCTACGTATGCAACAATGTCCTTCTTCATCCTTTTAACCAATAATGCTGCCGCAAGTCCTGATACATCTTAGCGGCACCCGATTGAATAGAATACTGGGAACTATGGGCCTCCTCTAGAATCAACTCACGAAGTTCATCCACATTAGGCACACAAAATTGACCCTGCATCCTCAAAACTCCATCCTCTCCAACAGTAACCTTCTTGGCACCTCTGTGCCGCACTATGTCTCTAAGGACAAGCAAATGAAAATCATCATATTGCCGATCTATGATACGCTCAAATAATGAAGAACAAGCGACTGTGCAAGCTAGAATACAGCTGGGCTCAGAAATATCTAACCTTACGAACTGATTGGCTAAAGCCTGAACATCCAAAGCAAGCGGTCTCTCGCCGACTGGAATATACACAAGGCTGCCCATACTGGCTAACTTCCTACTCAAAGCATCGACCACTACATTGGCCTTCCCAGGATGATACAAGATGGTGATATCATAGTCTTTCAATCGCTCCAACCATCTCCTCTGCCTCAAATTTAGATCCTTTTGCTTGAACAAGTATTGCAAACTCTTGTGATTTGTGAACACCTCACACGACACGCCATATAAATAATGCCTCCAAATCTTCAGTGCGTGAACAATGGCTGCTAGATCCAAATCATGAACTGGATATTTCTTCACGTGGATCTTCAATTGCCGTGAAGCATATGCAATAATCTTGCCATTTTGCATCAACACCGTACCAAGACCAATGCGAGATGCGCCACAATACACTGTATATGGCCCTAAACCTATGGGTAATACCAACACCGACGTCGTGGTCAAATCTGTCTTGAGCTTCTGAAAGCTCACCTCACACTCGTCCGACCACCTGAACGGGGCACCCTTCTAGGTCAATCTGGTCATCAGAGATGCTATAGATGAAAACCCCTCCACAAACCGATAGTAATAACCTAGCAATCCCAATAAACTCCGGATCTCTGTAGCTGATGTGGATCTAGGCCAGTCCTTGACTGCCTCAATCTTCTTAGGATCTACCTGAATACCCTCTACTGATACGACGTCACCCAGGAATGTTGCTGAACTCAACCAAAACTCATATTTCGAAAACTTAGCATACAACTTGCTATCTCTCAAAGTCTGAAGAATGATTCGAAGATGTTGCTCATGCTCCTCTCGGCTGCGGGAGTAGATCAAAATATCATCAATGAAAACAATCACAAAGGAATCTAGATAGGGCTTGAACACTCGGTTCATCAAATCTATAAAAGTTGCTGGGGCATATGTCAACCCAAATGACATCACTAGAAACTCATAATGCCCATACTGAGTGCGAAAAGCTTTCTTAGGGACATCAGATGCCCTAATCCTCAATTGATGGTAGCCAAACCTCAAATCAATCTTTAAAAGCACCCTGGCACCTTGAAGCTGATCAAATAAATCATCAATCCTCGGCAATGGATACTTGTTCTTGATGGCGACCTTGTTTAGCTACCAATAATCTATACGCATCCTCATCGATCCATAATTCTTCTTAACAAACAACACCGGCATACCCCAAGGCGAGATACTAGGTCTAATAAATCCCTTATCAAGTAAGTCTTGCAACTGTTCTTTCAATTCTTTCAACTCTGGCGAGGCCATGCGATATGGCAAAATAGAAATGGGCTGAGTGCCCGGAGCCAAATCAATGCAAAATTCAATATTCCTGTCGGGTGGCATCCCCAGCAGGTCTGAAGTAAATACTTCGGGAAACTCCCGAACAACTGGAACAGAATCCATAGAAGGTACCTCAACACTAAAATAGTGAACATAAGCCAAATAAGCCAAACACCCCTTCTCGTCCATACATCGAGCCTTCATATAAGAGATAACCCTGCTGGTAAAATGACTAGGAGTCCCTCTCCACTCCAATCGAGGCAACCCTGGCAATGCTAAGGTCACGGTCTTGGCATGACGGTCCAATATAGCATGATAAGGTGACAACCAATCCATCCCCAAAATAATATCGAAGTCAACCATATCGAGGAGTAGGAGGTCTACACTAGTCTCAAGACCCCTAATAAATACCATGCATGAACGATAGACATGATCTACAACAATAGAATCACCCACCGGCATGGATACATATACAGGAGCACTCAAAGAATCGCGAGGCACAACTAAATATGAAGCAAAATAAGAAGACACATAGGAGTATGTAGACCATAGAAAAAATAGAACTGAAGCATCTCTACTACAAACTAGAATAGTGCATGTGATAACTGCATCGAATGTCTCAGCCTCGGGCCTGGCTAGGAAAGCATAACCTTGGGGCTGGGCCCCACCACTCTGAACTACATCCCTAGGATGGCTTCCTGCGGGCTGGCCTCCACTTCTAGCAGCCTGACCTCCACTTCTAACACCTCGACCTCCACCTCTAGCTGGCCGAGCGGGCGGTGGAACAGTTGGTGCCAGAACCATGGCACGAGAACCCTGATGCTGAGAACGCTCGAGGCTCCAGGGCAAAATCTAGCAATGTGCCTCATATCGCCACAAGTATAACAAGACTTTGGCTGCTAAGACTGCTGACCCTAAACTGACCCTGACGGCTTAAGTAACCACCCTAAAAACTCTGGAGTGGAGGTGCACTGATAGGAGCTAGTGGTACACTGTAGGATAGATGATTAGAATACTGCATGTGAGAACCATGGCCACCTGGAGCACCATGGGAAACTTGAAGTGCTGAATAAAACGGCCTGGGAGGATAGCCGCTGCCAAAAGAATCCCTGCCTCTAGACGAGGCACCACTGAATCTTCCAGAATGATGAGGCGTCTTGTCAGACCCCTGACCACTCCCCTGAGCTAAAACCATCTCAACTCTCCTGGCCACATTGGCCGCATCCTGAAATGAAATCTCACTCCCTATCTCCTTAGCCATCTGTAACCTAATAGACTGAGCGAGTCCCTCAATAAACCTCCTCACCCTCTCTCTCTCTCTCTCGGTGGGGAATATGAGAAGAGCATGACGATCCAAATCAATAAACCTCGTCTCGTACTGGGTGACAGTCATAAAACCCTGCGAAGACGCTTGACCCATCTGTGATACTCCTCTCTCTGAGTGACGGGAAGGAACTTCTCGAGAAATAGCTACAAAAACCGGTCCCAAGTGAGAGCTGGTGACCTAGCTGGTCTAGCCAAACAATAATCTCTGCATCATTTCTTGGCAGAACCTGAAAGACGAAAAGCAACAAAGTCGACCCCATTGGTCTCCACTATCCCCATGTTCCGTAGAACCTCGTGACAACTGTCCAAATAGTCCTGGGGATCCTCTATAGATGTACCACCATAGGTAGTAGTGAAAAGCTTGGTGAACCTGTCCAATCTCCACAAAGCATCAGAAGACATAGCGAATCCATCACCGGCCTGAGCTACAACACTTGGTGGAACTACCCCAACTGTCTGAGTTGCTAGAGTCTGAAACTGGGGAGCCATCTGCTCCAGAGTACGAGTAGCGGGAGTCTGTGCTCCTTCCCCAGCTTGAGAGATGGCTGGTGCTACAAGAAGTATGCCTGCCTGAGTGACACCCTCCATAAGGCCCACTAGACGGACCAGAGCATCCTGGAGTATCGGGGTAGTGATGAACCCCTCTGGAACCTGAGTTGGGCCCGCTGGAACGGTCTAGGTCGGAATCTCATCATCAAACTCTACCTGAGGCTACGTCGTTGGTGCTACTGCTCTAGGCTGAGCCCTGCCTCTTCCTCGGCATCTAGAACGGCCTCGGCCTCGTCCTCTGCCCCTCGTAGGAGCTGCCACTGGGCGCTCGGGCTGCTGATCCGCTGATGAAGCGGTACATGTTCTCGCCATCTGTGAAAGAACGGAGTAACAGTTCAATTAGCATTGAGAGATCAAACCGCACGATAGAGATGAATAGAAGTGAAACTACTCCTAACTCTGTAGCCTTTGGGGGATAAGCACAAACGTCTCCATACCGATCCCTCAGACTCTACTAAGCTTGCCTGTGAATTGTGAGACCTAAGCAACCTATAGCTCTGATACCAAATTGTTACAACCCGAATTTCCCACCATTGGGACTGTGATGGCGCCTAACATTGTACTCTCTAGGCAAGCCAACGTTACAAAATATTTAACCTTTTTCATTTATCTTTTAACAATTAAAACTTAGCAAAAGTGAATTAGCGGAACATAAATGCGGAAGAACACAGCTTAAAAGATTATCTTTATGCTAATAACGAAAACCGTAATGAAAATCCACCCAGAATTGGTGTCACAACTCACGAACGGTCTACGAATACTACAGATAATGGTCTGAACAAAATAAATATACATCTGTCTCGAAAGTAGATAAAACAAAAATGAAATAGGATAGGAGGGGACGCCAGGGTCTGCAGACACCTGCAGAGTCACCTTGGGTCTCCGATGGACTGAAGGCAACCACCCAAACTCTACTCACAAGGTCCATCACCAAAATTTGTACAGAAAGTGCAGAGTGCAGTATCAGTACAACCGACCCCATGTACTGGTATGTGCCGAGCCTAATCTCGGTGAAGTAATGACGAGGCTAGGACACGACAACTAATATAAACTTGTGCAGTTAAACAACATAGTAACAGAATAACAATAATAGAAGCTAAATAGAAATTAACGGGAAGGGGCAACATGCTATAGGGGTACCAGAATAAGGAATCACAGTAGTAACAAAAATTACACAATTAATGCACTTGAACCGGTAATAGCAAATAATCACAGCAAACGGAAAATGCACGACATCACCCTTCGTACTTTTACTCTCCTTCCTCACCATATCAATAATAGAAATGTGCACGGCATCACCCTTCGTGCTTTATCGCTCTTCCTCACCATATGAATAATAGAAATGTGCACATCATCACCCTTCGTGCTTTATCTCTCTTCCTCACCATATGCATCAATATAAATGTAAATATGCACTGCATCACCTTTCGTGCTTTATCACTCTTTCTCACTATATGCATAAGTATTAATGTGCACGGCATCACCCGCCGTGCTTTATCACTCTTCCTCACCATAACAACAACAGAAACAACAACAACCCGGCAAAGGCATCACAATCAAACAACTCTATTTCATCATTTAATTTCACAATAGAAATCTCAACTTGAGTCAATACTCACCCAATATCCAAATCAGGAACAACATAATAAAACTTGTTAACATAACCAATAACTAGCTTAAGAAAGAAATATACGTATAAAGAAACACAACTGTCACAAGTATAGAACTCACTCGTATATTATGACCCGACAACACGTATAGATACTTGTCACCACACCTATATGTCGTACTAAACAACTAACAAGTAGCAAATACGGCAAACAATACCTAATCCCTCAAGCTAAGGTTAGCCACAACACTTACCTCGATTCCACGGCCACAATCAAACCTCAATTACCGCTTTACCTCTTGATTCTACTTTCAATCCGCTTGTATTTAGTCATAATTATCTTAACAACATCAATAAATGCTAGAGAAATCAATTCCAAATGCTCAATTTTAGGTTTCCCAACATTTTCTCCAAAAGGTCAAAACCCGACCCCGGGCCCGCTTGGTCAAAACTCGAAGTTCGGACCAAAACCCAATTATCCATTCACCCTTGATCTCGGATATACATTTGGTTTTGGAATCCGACCTCAATTTGAGGTCTAAATTCCCAAATTTTAAAATTCCTAAATTCTACCCAAAAACACCCAATTCTCCCATGAAAATCCCTAGATTTTGTGAAGAAACTTGTAAAGAGATGGAATAGATTGAAGGAAATGAGTTAGAAGTTGTTTACCTATGATTTGGGGAAGAACTCTCCTTTAGAAAATCGCCTATGGGAGCTTAGGGTTTGAAAATTTGAGAAGTGAAGTGAAAATCCCGTCAAAACTTATTTTTGAAGAGTTGCAAGGTATCGTATTTGTGATCACAGGTTCGCAATTGCAAACTCGCAAATGCGACCAATGCTTCGCAAATGCGAAGCTTGGCCTGACCTGCTGCCTTCGCAAATGCAAACAAATGTTCGCAATTGAGGCCATTGTTCATCTCGCAGTTGCAACGATAAACATCGCAAATGCGAAGGTCCCCTGCCCAGCCCAGTCATCGCAAATGCGATGGTTCTTCGGAATTGCGGTGCTCGCATTTGCGATCCTGACTTCGCAATGCGAAGTCATCATACCTGCAATACCAGCAAATTTTCCTTAAGGTTCAAAACACTCCGCAGCTTATCCAAAACTCAGAGGAGCCCACAGGGCACCAAACCAAACATGCACACAAGTCTAAAAATATCATACAGACTTGTTCGTGCTATCAAATCGCCAAAATAACATCTTAAACAACAAATTTAACACCAAAACTCATGAAATTTTCAAAATAGTTCAAACTTCCTATTTTCTCAACCAAAGGTTCGAATCATGTCAAATTACTTCCGTTTCTCACCAAATTTTACAGATAAGATTTAAATATTATAACGGACCTGTACCGGGATGCGGAACCAAAATACGGGCCCGATACCATCAAGTTCCAACACTATTCAATTTCCATAAACTATTATATTTTTCAATTAACAATTTTTCTTCAAAAATTCATTTCTCAGGCTAGGGACCTCGAAATTCAATTCTGGGCATACACCCAGGTTCCATATTTTACTACGGACCTTCCGGGACAGTCAGAATATGGGTCCGGGTCTGTTTACCCAAAATGTTGACCGAAGTCAACAAAAATCATCTTTTAAATAAAAATTCATTATTTCTTAAAAAAATTCACATAAGGGCTTTCCGGATATACGATCGGACTGCGCACGCAAATCAATAAGAAACAAAAGGAGATTTTTCTTAGGCCTCGGAACACAGATTTGACTTCTAAAACAAGAGATGACCTTTTGGGTCATCACACACACAAATCCTATTCCCCATCCCGCGTCGCCACCGCCCAGCTGCCGCCACTGCCACGCCTCTCCTTCTCCACCTCCTAAAAATTCTAGGTTTAAATTACAACTTATATCTTTTGTGTATAAATCTAATGTTTTGTTTATTAGCTATGAATTAGTTTCAATTGATTAGTGTTTTAATTGATTATTTAACATTGTATTTTATAGAAATCTAGGGTTTAGATCTTGTTTTAATTGAATTGATTACATATGGTATAAATTGAATGTTCTAGTTTATATTGTCTTAAATAGTTTAGTTAGAATTGAATTATTAACTTTGTATTATCTTGAATAGTTTAGTTATAATATAGGGTTTAGGATTTGTTCTGGTGAATCGAGCTTTTATGGTTGAATTTTTAGGTTATAATCCTAATTTTTAGTTTATGTTTAAACTCGTAAGATATAAATTGAACTTTTAGTTTATGTTTAAACTCGTAGGATATGAATTGACTTTTAGTTTTTAGGTTTTGTTCTTGTAAATTAAATTTTTAAAATATGAATTGAACTTGTAGAATATAAATTGAACCTTTGGGGTATGAGTTGAATTTTTAGGTATAAATTGAACTTTTAGTTTATGTTTAAACTCGTAGTATATGAATTGAACTTTTAGTTTTTAGGTTTTGTTCTTGTGAATTGAACTTTTAAGATATGAATTGAATTTGTATGATATAAATTGAACCTTTTGGGTATGAGTTGAATTTTTAGGATATAAATTGAACTTTTAGTTTATGTTTAAACTCATAGGATATGAATTGAACTTTTAGGCTTTAGGTTTTGTGAATTGAACTTTTAAAATATGAATTGAACTTGTAAGATATAAATTGAACCTTTTGGGTATGAGTTATATTTTTAGGATATAAATTGAACATTTAGTTTATGTTTAAACTTGTAGGATATGAATTGAACTTTTAGTTTTTAGGATTTGTTCTTGTGAATTGAACTTTTAGGATATAAATTGAACTTTTAGTTTAATTAATTATATTTAATATAATTTAATTTTTGGTGTAATTAGAAAAAAATAATTATCTTGAATTAACTAAAAAAGATTTAATTAATTTATAATTGTAGAATAAATTAATTTGTTCTTGTTTTATTTGTATAGATGGAACATCGTACTTGGATGTACAATAGGGATTATCCTAATCGGGGGGGATTGCGGGAGAATTTTGTAGAAGGCGTTGATGACTTTATTAGACATGCAATGTCACTTCCACCGTACCAAAGTGAAGGAGTAATTAGGTGTGATAACCCAAAAGGTCATCACCTGTTTTTAAAATGAATTCTGCGTTTCGAGGCCTTAAAAAACCTCTTTCGGCATCACCTTGATTTGTGTGCGCAGTTCGGGCGCGTATCCGGAAAGCCATTATATGAAAATCTATGAAAAATGATGAATTTTGACTGTAAAATGGATTTAAGTTGACTTCGGTCAATATTTTGGGTAAATGAACCCGGACCCGTGATTTGACGGTCCCAAAGGGTCTGTAGGAAAATATGAGACTTAGGTGTATGCCCATAATCGAATTCCGAGGTCCCAAGCCTGAGAAATGAATTTTTAAAGAAAATTATTTTCTGGAAATTTTTATGAGTTTTGGAAATGAAATGTATTTAGAATTTGATGGTATCAGTCCCGTATTCTGGTTTCAAAGCCCAGTACAGGTCTTATATGTGAAAAAGGATGAATCTGTGAAATTTGGTAAGAAACGGAAGTTGTTTGAGGGGATTCGGACCCGTAATTGTAAAAATTCATACTTTGAAAGTTTTGAGATTTTTCTTAGATTTCTATGCTAAATTCGTTGTTTAAGAGGTTATTTTGGCGATTTGATCACACGGATAAGTTCATATGATATTTTTGAGTTAGTACGCATGTTTGGTTTGGAGCCCCGAGGGCTCAGGTGAGTTTCGAATGGGTTACGGAAAGTTTTGAACTTAGGAAAAGTTGCAGGTTTTTGGTGCTCTCAGTGCACAGAGGTTTTGTGCTTCGCATTCGCGTGGTTCCACACGCGAACGCTTAAGGAAAATTCCTCAAGTGTCAATCTATTCTTCGTGAACGCAGAGCTTGGGATGCGAATGCGAGGTTGTGGGGAGAGTACCCTTCGCCAACGCGTCCAAGCACTCACGAACGCGTAGGCTAATGGCCTGGGCAGGGGGAAGGGAATTTTGTGCTACGCGAACGCGGCCACTGGCCCGCGAACGCGAAGGCTCTAGGAGTTGAAGCTCTGCGAACGCGAGCCGACGAACGCGAACGTGAAGGTCATCTAAGTCTGACCCATCGCGAACGCGACAGGCCTATCGCGAACGCGATGAAGGCCTATCCAGTGATTTTAAAACAGAAGCCAAAACAGGACTTAACCAAAATTTCATAACTTCTTCTTCCAAACTCCAAATTGGGCGATTTTTGAACGAGAACTTCACCATAAATTCATAGGTATGTAATCCTAGATTTATTTTCTTCAATTTTCATTAACACCCATTAGATTTCTAGGCTAAATCATGTTCTTAAGGGTAGAAAATTAGGGATTTGGGTAGAGTTAGGGCTTTTTGCATAATTGGGATATAGACCTCATTTTGGGGTCGGATTTTGGATCTAATCACATATTCAGGCTCGTGGGTGAATGGGTGATCGGGTTTTGGTCTGAACCTCATGTTTTGACCAAGTGGGCCTGGGGTCGATTTTTGACTTTTTGGGAAGAACGATGGGAATTCTATAATTAAGCATTGGAATTGGATTGTTTAGTGTGGGGTCCGCGCAACAAGAACAAGAGCGCTTCCTCTTTCTTTTTCTTTGCCACCATGAGACCGGAAATCAATGCTTTCGCGCGAAGTCCTTGTCACTGTGGAAAACTGGTACTTTCCTATAGTTGATCAAGGTTGCTTGAACTTTCAAACTTGGTCAGGTCTTGGAATCAGGCTAGGAGCAGCTATTGAATCTGGTGATGGCGGTGTGATAATGCCTAGCTTATCTCCTTCTAAGGAAGTCTGAGCTCCTTCCCATGCTAAGAGCCTTTCTAAGCTCTTTAACTTAAGAGAGGCTTCTTTTCAAGCATCGAGTGGAAATATCATATAAAGAAAATGACAAAAGAAATCTCACACAGAGATCAGTGTACCTATAGATCTATATGAAAAATAGATATATGAAAATTCAATAAATTCGTTTTCAAAAACCCGGGATTTTAGAGGCGACGATGACATAAAGGTTCCCCAAGTCATCCATGGCGGCCGGGCAAGCTCCCCGTCGAGCTGCCGATTTCCCTCCTATCCTAATGATAAAACCGGATTCAGAGGTTGTTTCTCTTAAGACGAAAACGTATGATTGCAGTCACGTTACGATGGATGGGACCTTAATAAGGCAATTTCTAAGATAAGATGAACGACTCGGCTGCCTTCCCCCCTAAAAATCTTTCCCGACGGTCGCTCAAGCACTTTCACGCAACAAGAAAGCAAAGTGTATCCTATCTCGCAAAGCAAACCCCTGAGATCACTCGACCCCGACCGGTCAATCTCTTGTTATTACTATCTCGTGCGTGAAGGGTTGCTCATGCTTCCCAAACGTCACGCATTTTTTAGGTCATTAGTCAATAGCTCCCTGGACAACGAAATAGGGGTGACTTCACATTGTTTCCTGACACGCCTATCTTGTTCCTACTACTACCGAGTAGAGGAAGAAGGCGTATGCTCAAGTCTAAAATCTTTCCTACCAATCATATAGTCAAGCTTGAGTGCCTCCCTTTTTTGATGATCTTGTCACTTCTCTTAAACTATAGCTTCAAGCTACTATTGATACAGGAACAAAGTTTATTGATGTTGTTGAATCAATTTGGACTAGATACGAGTTGTTTGAAGGCGAATTCTAAAGAAAAAGCAATGTTTGAGGCTTGAGTTGGTCGTTGAAGTTCGAGGTAAGTGTTTGGTCTAACCTTAGCCTGAGGGATTTGGAGTTGAGTCCTATTTGCTACATGTTACTTGTTGAGTACAACATATAGGCATGGTGATGAGTATCTATACGTTGGTGTCAAGCATGACCGTGAGTCTTAAATTGAAATTGTTGTATTCTAAATAAATACTACGAATGCCTAAGTTGTTGATTCTCTGAGTTGAACAAGGATTATGATTATCCTCGTGGAAATTACTTATGATTGAGCATTGGTGCTAGTTGAGGTAGTTAGATGTTGGAACAAGTTTGATTATGGCTGATTTTTCCCTTGCCGGGATGTATTTACTTATACCGTCGATTCCCTTGCTGGGATAGTGTTGTTTCTTTATTGATCCCTTGCCAGGACTCCCTTTGTGATTGGTATTGAACTATATATGTGGATCAAGTTGCACGCCGCAACAATATTATAATTGGATCGGGTTTCACGCCGTAACAATATTATATTTGGATCGGGTTGCATGCCGCAACAATATTATATTTGGATCGGGTTGCACGCCGCAACAATATTATATTTGGATCGGGTTGCACGCCGCAACAATATTATAATTGGATCGGGTTTCACGCCGCAACATTAATAAATGATATGGATCGGGTTGCACGCCGCAATAGAGTTATTACGTTTTGGGATCGGGTTGCGCGCCGCAACAATTGATAATACGAAGTGTTCATAGATTGGTTACAAGCTCCCTATAGTTTTGCTTTAAATTCTAAATTGTTCTCATGCTTTTCTCTTAATTTTACTGGTGGTACTGATATTCCCCCACAACATGTACCCCCTTTCATCCTTACTTGTTTATCCCTACTTTATTTTTCGCTGCATATTATATAACTGCACATGTTTATTTGGTAGTCTAGTCCTAGCCTCGTCACTACTTCGCCGGGGTTAGGCCAGGCACTTACTAGCACATGGGGTGTTGTGCTGATACTACACTCTGCACTATGTGCAGATCCCGAAGCGGCAGCTTTTGGACCGTAGCATTGGGTGGCTGCCTTCAGTCCATCTAGAGATCCCAAGGTAGTCCTGCTGGCGTCCGCAGGCCCGACGTTCTCTTCTAGCCTTATATGTATTCTGTTTTCCTTTGCTTCCGAGACAGATTGTACTTTCTTTTCAGACATTTGTATATAGTAGTCGTAGACAGTCCGTGATATTGTGATACCGGATTCCGGGTATAGATGTATGTTGGCATTGTCGTACTGTTTATGGTTAATTTATCAGATTAAGTCTTCCGCTTGTATCTATTTATCGTTAACATTTCACTATTAATCACATGTTAGTTTAAATTGTTGAAAAGGGCTAGTAAATGATTTAGTGATCCTATAATACGCGGCTTGCCTAGCTTTCATGAGTAGGCGCCATCACGACTCCCGAGGGTTGGAAATCTGGGTCGTGACATTAGGTTCCCTTGTGTCAAGTGCAATTATATGAATTTTAAAAAACTGGAGGAAGTTAAGCTTCATCTTTATAGGAAGGGGTTTATAGTGAATTACTTTGTGTGGACTAATCATGGAGACATCGATGGTAGCCATGGGACATTTCCTAATATGGTTGTTGGTGAAAGTAGTAGGTCGGTGGAGAATACAAATCTTGATTCTAGAATTCAGGATATGGTTGTGGATGCTTTTGGGATACACTTCAGCAGTGAGCCCAATGAAAATATTGAACAAACTCCTAATGATGACGCAAAACATTTTTATGAACAGTTAGAGGAAGCTATTTGTCCACTACATAATGGAAGTCCGCACTCTAAGTTGTCTATTGCAGTTAGATTACTAAGTATCAAATCTGATTGGAATATTTCTCAAGCAGTCGTGGACTCTTTCATTGACCTTATGAGTGAACTAGTTGACCATAATATCAACTTACCTAGTGATTTCTATAAGGAAAAGAGATTGGTTTCTAAGTTAGGACTTTCGTCAATGAGAATTGATTGTTGTGAAGATGGTTGCATATTATATTATAAAGATGATGCAACTTTAGACAGCTGTAAATTTTGCGAAAAGCCTCGTTTCAAGAGGCTTTCCAGCAGGAATATAATCGCTATCAAGGCGATGCATTATTTACCTCTTATACCTAGGTTAAAGAGGTTATATGCGTCGATGAGTTATGCTCCTCATATGAGATGACACTTTGAAAATACAAGACCACCTGGTATTATTTGTCATCCTTCAAATGGAGAAGCTTGGAAACACTTTAATAGGACATATCCAGATTTTGCTAGTGAACCAAGGAACATTTGGTTAGGTTTGTGTGCGGATGGCTTCATTCCTTTCTCTATATCTGCGACACCATATTCATGATGGCATGTCTTTCTTACACCTTATAATCTACCACCTGAGTTGTGTATGACTAGTCTATATATATTCTTAAATTGTATTATCCTCGGTCCACGTAATCCGAAAAGTTTGATTGATGTATATTTGCAACCTTTGATTGATTGAGCTAAAACAGTTGTGGTATGATGGTGTTGAAACATATGATATATCAACCAAGCAGAATTTAAATTTACGTGCTAATTTAATGTGGACTATTAACGATTTTCCTGTGTATGGAATGTTGTCTTGGTGGATGACTGCTGGGAAGCTAGATTCTCCTTACTGCATAGAAAATGGTAAAGTGTTCACTTTGAAACATGGGCAAAAACAATCATGGTTTGATTGTCACCATCAATTCTTCTCAATACTTCTAATAAGGCAACTCCCAAACCTTGATATCATGCATATTGAGAAGAATTATTTTGACAATTTGTTCAACACAGTGATGGATGTTAAAGGTAAGACAAAAGATAACCCGAAGGCTAGAATGGACTTACAAGAATATTGCAGGCAGCCTAAATTATACTTGTAGACAGCAAACAATGGTAAGGTGTTCAAGCCCAAAGCAAGTTACATATTCACTTTGGAGGAAAGACCGAAATTTGTGAATGGGTTATGAAATTGAAGATTCCTGAGGGTTATGAGTCGAATCTTGGAAAAAATATAGATATGGAGGTAGGGAAGTTGAGCCATTTGAAAAGTCATGACTGTCATGTTTTCATGAAGACCTTAGTGCCTATTGCATTTTGTGGTTTGCCTGAAAGAATCTGGAAACCCATCACAGAGATTAGTTTGTTTTTCAAAGACCTGTGTTATACCATATTAAGGGAAGAAAATCTACTCCGGATGGATCAGAATATTCGTGTAACTTCTAGTAAAATGGAAAAAATATTTTCATGTGGTTTCTTTGATGTGATGGAACGCCTTCCAATCCACTTTGTACATGAAGCACAATTTGGAGGGTCTGTTCAATGCAGATAGATGTATCCCTTTGAGAGGTAATATATAAGTTTGATATAATTTTCTATTTTATTTGAATATTCTTGGCTAACATGACATTATGTAGGACAATTGGCAAATGCAAACAATTTGTTAAGCAGATGAATAGGATTAAGAATCTATATGCGAAGCCTATCTTGCAAAGAAAACTGCACATTTTTGTTCTTATTATTTTGAGAGTAATGTGCCATGTTCTAGGAATAGGCCCAATAGGCACACGGTCGAATGTGTGAATGATCTATTATATCCACCAATGTTCGTATTCAATCAACCAGGCCGATGTTCTAAGAATGTTAGAAAGAGAAGTTTGAGTGATATGGAGTACAAGTCAGCTACACTTCATGTGTTGCTAAATTATCCCGAAATTGTACCATTTCTCAAGTAAGTATTGATTTATTAGTTATTAAAATATAAAATTTATTGTGCTTACGTATTGATGCAACTACTAAAAATATTTGATGTGTCACAGTCACTTCGTGGGTCTATTGGCCATGATATTGTTTATACGAGATTTGATATGTGGTTCAAACAGTTTGTAAGTTTATCCTGATAATGTTCTAACACTATGTAGATAAATAATATTTGTAAATTATGCTAACTTATGAATTTTTTTAACACTATGTAGGTAAATAATCCAAATAATAGTATAAATCAATTGTTGAAAGATATATCTTGGGGACCTGGTCTTCAGGTCACAACATTGTCTAAGTATGTAGTGAATGGTTATAAGTTCCATATAGAGGATTGCTCTAAAAATAAAAATAGCAACAACAGCGGGGTATGGGTTCAAGGTGGTGATGGAAACCAAGTTGGAGATATTGATTATTATGGTGTGCTCAAAGAAATAATAGAACTAGAATATATAGGTTGGCCATATAAGAAATTGATACTCTTTAGATGCAAGTGGTTTGACCCAAATCCAACAAAAGGTACAAGAGATACAAGAGTACACAACCAATACAACATAATTGAGGTTAATCATATGAGGGAGTATGATCGCTATGATCCTTTCATAATTGCACATAATGTTAGGCAAGTGTATTATACTTCTTATCCATTGCAACGGAAGGAGTCCGATTGGTGGGTTGTAATAAAAACTAATCCTGTAGGTAGGGTGGAAGTCGAGAATATGTTAGATGTTGCATATCAAAACGATATCTCCAGTGTTCACCAAATAGTGGATGATCAGTTACAAAATAATTTGGAACATCCTGAACGCATATTGGAAGAAGTTTATATAAATGAGGTAACAATTATTGAAAATGAGGATGAAGAATTAACTGATGAAGATCAAACAAGTGAGGACAAAAAATTCTCGTTCGAGGAACAATACGTCGATGTGGATTAAAAAGTTGGGTTTTTAAAAGCACTCTCATTTTATAGCTAATTTCATATATGTTTCAATCTAAATATGTATTATATTATGCAGATGGCAGGCAAGGGTCAAGGTAACAATGACATCACTGGTTCTCGGGGTCGAGAAAAGGCTACGAAGGGAAAGAGAAGGGTAAATAATAATACTCCCTCTTTTCCACCCTCTTCAGAGATGCTTATGTCTTATCCTCCACCCCACGGCTATACTGAGCTGCCACGGCATCACGAGCCCTACACCTTCATCCAGACACCAGGTTTTTCATCAAAGGGCCATAGCACTATACGTCCGACATACAGTCCACCTTCCTTACGGCCACATGGATCGCAACCATCTGCATCGCAGCCATACATATCACAACCACACGGATCGCATCCATCCATGTCACAACCACTTGGGTCACAGCCACTCGGGTCAAAGCCATCAGTATCACAGCCACTTGGGTCGCATCCAGCTATGTCGCAGTCATAGGGATTGCAGCCATTTTCATCAACGACAGGCCTTCACCTGCGAGGCAGTAGCTATGACTCTCTTACACCGTCCACACATACCTGTGATACACATGCTTCGGACGATGATGACGAGGAAGTGCATTATGATTAATATGACAGGATCATCATAGTCCCT
Source organism: Nicotiana tabacum (assembly GCF_000715075.1). Classification (NCBI taxonomy): domain Eukaryota; kingdom Viridiplantae; phylum Streptophyta; class Magnoliopsida; order Solanales; family Solanaceae; genus Nicotiana; species Nicotiana tabacum. Next base: position 157,681,066 of record NC_134101.1, on the reverse strand, counting down.
AAGGGTGATAGGTAAGAGTTATTTGTTATTTTTGCGTTTATTGTTTTGTAACAGTTTTACTAAGATATTAATATGTTATTATTATTAAATTGCAGGTTCAGGCCAAGTAATAAGACTACGAGGATAATCCCCAATGCCATCAAAAAGCTTTATGATGGCCCTTATGCGACTTGGACTGATTTCCCATTCTCGCTGAAGGAGCAAATTTTCAATCAATTTAAGGTATAAATGTTCTTTTAAGCAGCTTAATAATTTATATTTATGATGTTTCCATATAATATTTAACTTTTGAAATACAGATCAAGTGTGTATGGAAAGACCGCTATAGCGCGGAAGTGGCTGCAAATTTTCATCATAAAGCTCACAAGAGATTGGCGGATGCTTTCTCCGATGCTAGAAAGAAGAACATGAGGCCTGGCTGGTTACTTCAGAATTTATGGGATGATTTGCAAAGGCAGTGGCTTACCGCAGACTTCTTAGAGAGGAGCAAAAAAGAAAAGAAAGCTTGCGCATCCTAGAAGGGAGGCTCCTTGCACACTGGAGGTGTGATCAACTTAGGGACAATAAAAAGAAGATTGGTAAGTGCTTCCTTAAATATTTTACTTTTAAAAGTATACATATTCTGTTTATTAACTAAATTAATTTGTTTTTAGGAAAAGAAGTTGGGGCGTCCAATGATCCATGATGAGCTATTCAAGGAGACGCATATTATAAAGGAGAAAAAAGAGACGGGTCAAGAAAGGTGGGTCGAGGACTGGGCCTCGACTGCATATGTAAGCTTTCACTTTTCTTTAAGTATTATAATTTACTTTTATATAGATTTTGAAATATTAATTGAATTTAAAATAATATAGGGTAGCTACCAAAGTAACACGGAGGAATTCATTCGCAGTCATCCAGCTGATGAATCGGGTAAGCCAACCCAACCTTCGGACGAGGATGCTGAAAGAATATGGTTGGAGTCTGTTGGCGGTCCAAAATGGGAGAAGGTATAGGGGCTTCCTACTAAAAAGTTTCATCGCTATAAGTGTGGAATGCAAGGAATAGGGACTTCCACGCAAGGCGAGCAACTTAATGAGGAGAGCCTCTCCGCTATGCGGGAAACTGTGACAAAGCTCACATCCGAACTAGAAGCGGCCAAGGCAAGAGAAAGGGTTAGAGATGCTCAATTCCTTGGCATGCAAGCTCATATCAGAACTCTCCTATCTACTGGAGTTTTTCCGTTGCCCCGGTCTCGTGAGTCATCGCCAGATGTTCGACCTCCACGTGATCGTTCCTCCCGTCCTGCTTGTAATCGTTCCTACATCCTCCCCATAATTGTTCTTCCCGTCCTCCAAGACCCTTCTCTATACCATCTTGTAGATAAAAGTTTATCATACGGTGATAATGATATTGTAAAAAACACCCATTGACTTTTATATAATTTGAACTAGACAAATAGAACTAGTTTTGAACTTGTTGTAATTTGTTTTAACTTGGTTTTGGATTGTTATGTTCAATTGAATTTTAATTTGCTGTTGTTGTTATTGTTGTTGTTGTTGTATTGTTGTGTTGTTGTTGTTATATTGTTGTTCTGTTGTTGTTGTAGTATTGGTATATGCTGGCAGGTGGTGTAACTACCAAAACAGGCATTTTATGCCAAAATTAAACCCAAAAAAAAAGACCAAAGTTGGTCGGTTAATGAACAAAGAATTCCCAGAATTCAACATTACAGACCAACTTTGGTCGGTATTGTTAAATTTTAATTTTTTTTAAAATATATATTTTTATTTACCGACCAACTTTGGTCGGTATTTTTTTAATTTTTATAATTAATAAAAAACATAAACTAAACACACCGACCAACTTTGGTCGGTAAAATAATTAAATTAATAAAATATGTTTGTGACCAAAGTTGGTCGGTAAATCATTTAAATTCTTCAGATGGTCGTTTTAATATACCGACCAACATTGGTCGGTATATTAAAACGACCATCAAAATAACGACCAAGCGTATTTGGCCGTGTTTTGGTCGGTAATTGGCCATAACCGATCAAAGTTGGTCGATTTTTTTGGTCGGTATTTACCGGATTTTTAGTAGTGAGCCATGACGGAGAGAGAAAAAAAGATGCTAAGGTTTTTGATAAGATTTGACTCGTACATTTTAATGGTATATGATGCAATTATAACCTTTAGACTGCAACGATAATCTCATTAAGAATTTCTTCTTGAAATGGTTAGTCAAATTAAAGAATTAATTATTAGTTTGATAAGAATTTTGTGTTTTCTTTTCAGTCGGATTTAGTACTGAGGTGAATTCATATTAATAAATTACGGGCATTAAACAAACATTTGGTTGGTTCAATATCAGATTGATGGGATTTTTTCCTGTCCAAATCTCACACATTTATTTATGAAAAACAAGCTAACAACATTAGATAACATGTTAGTATCCTACTGCATGCATTATTTTAAGTTCTAATTAATACATTTAGATATCTGTCAAGACAAAACTAGCTTTATCACTAACTATGCTCAATCACTAACTAAAATACTAACATCGACTGACATGTAAATATAGGTAAACCCCAGAGGTTTTTCGGGGTGTCGTGTGCGATGCCAAAGCACAAGCCAAGAGTAATATGCTAATATGCAAAGAAAATGTTGCAAATAAAAGTTTTTCGAGGTGTTGCATGCGAGGCCAAGGCCTATGTCAATGGGCCGAGGTCGGCCATGGCATGCCTATGTCAAAGGCCCAGAGTCGGCCATGGCACACCTATATAAATGGTACGAAGTCGGGCATGGTAGGCCTCCATGACATGACGCAGGGCGTGGCATGCCTATGTCAATGGCACAAAGTCAAGCACGACCGGCCACTATGACACGAGGTCGGGCATATCATGCCTATGTAAATTCTATGACGTCGGGCGTGACAGGGTGTGGCCATTGCACGATATCGGGCGTAGCAGGACGTGACCATGGCACGATGATGGACGTGGTAGGGCGTGGCCATGGCACAGCGTCGGGCATGGCAGGCTGCAATGGCACCAGGCAGGGCGAGGCCATAGCACGACGCAGGGCGTGGCCATGGCACAATGAAGGGCGTAGATTCCGGGCGTGGCAGGGTGTGGCAGGAGGCAGCCATGGCACGACGCAGGGCGTTGCTGTCGCACCATGTCTAGTGTTAGCCAAATGTTTAGCAACATGTGAAGCGCAATGATGTTGGTGGTTGGTGGTCATGGGTGACAGTGGTGGAAAGTTGCGGTGGTTTGTGCGGTAGCGACCGACGACGGTTGATTGATGCTTGGTGGTTGCCGGCGATGATTTGATATTTTATTACTAATTCTCATGACTTAATATGAATTGATATGAGTTGTTGTAGTTGTTTAACCAAAAAATGAAATTTTAGTCAAAGCTAGAATTTAGAAGAACACGGGTCATTGATAATCAAAAGAATGTATAAAAGGAAGTAATTTAGGTATCAAGAGAAAAACAAGTAAACCAAAATTTATTCCAATAGTGTTTTGTGTCCTTATAATTGATCAGATATCTCCCTTTTATAGATATCTTGGAGATATACGTTTTGCCCAAATCATAATGAGGCTAAGTAATTAAAGACATTGAATGCTACGTTACATAATCATTACATTCAATACAAATTCTATAACGTATTCCACATTTAATGCCTATTAAATGTCGTATTTGCACTCTTTTCCATTGTCAGATTCATTCCTTTTGATTCTCGGACATAAATAATTTAGATAGGTACGGGCGCTGAGTTATTTGAATAACTGCCTGTGCCTCTTCCTCTGCCATTTGCTCGTATCTGTTGCAACTCGTGCCTCTTGGCTAGTTGTAATTCTTTGACTATTTGACCAGTCTACGTATCTCGACACGTCACCTTTATATTTAAATACAATTTTTTCCAATACAGATAGTCCCCCCACTTTCCATTTATTCATCAATTGAATATTTGGGAAGTGGATTTCATTAAAAGAGAATTTTTGTCACCATTAATGCTATGAAAAAATTGACGCTTCAATTGTCGCTTCCATTTAATGCTCCGTACACGTGTCATTTTTTCATTAGTTCTGCAGTTTTGCAGCTTTTTTCAAGGCTTTTTTACAGTTCCACTATTCACGAAGTGCCAGTTATCATTATTATGGTCCTTCCATCACTGTACTTTTACCTTTGGCGGTTGCTTATTAATATAAATATAACTTCTTTCCTTGTATTTTACCACATAAAGCTTATTGAACACTCAATTCCTCAAATCTTAGTTTACTTCTTCCTCATATTATTCTTCTTCGCCATGTCTTCACCAAACCTGAACCCTAGGAGAGTTCCCATTGTTGATACCTTCCCTAATTCCCCCATTAGGCATAGAAGGGGAGGTAGGCTTCGTAGCTTAGGGTCTACTCGTGGTGGTGGTTCGTCTATACCTTCTCCTAGTTCTGGTCCTTTTTCTAGAAACAGAGGTTCCCTTTCTCACAAATATTCTTCTAGGGGTAAAAAACCTTCTGAACCATTATGTGAGCCTTTAATAGAGGAGATAGTCCCTACAGAACTATCTTTTTACCATGATAGGGAATCTCTTAGAAACCAGGTTTCCGCTTTAGATCGTGTTGATGCTTACCCCACTCAAATTACAGAAGTTTTGACTCCTGTAGTTCGCAAAGACTGCCACTGGAGTAATGATTTTCCCATTATTATCCCTAATCCAAATCAAAGAATTACTTCTTACTTGACTGGGTTCTCTTTTGTTTATACATACCCTTTCACTTTAAGGTTCAAATCAGCTATCGACCCAGTCATTCTTGAATTTTACCGTTTATTTAATGTCTATTTGGGTCAAGTTGGCCCAATCATATGGAGGGCTATTGCCTGTTTGAGGCATTTAACCAATATGGCTGACGTTTCCTTTACTTTCCCTTACTTGATTCATCTTTACTCCCCTAGGCTTTTCCTTAATGGCGTTTTTACCCTAGTGGCCAGGAGTAAGAGGGTTTTGGTGAGCCCTGAAGATGACAAGGACCGTGGATGGTATGCCCGGTTTGTTGCTTCCCCCACTGTTGGCTTAGTGGGTGAGGATAACGTTCCCTTCCCTGAGAAGTGGAATTTTGCACGTAAGTCTTTTATCCTTCTCGTGCCTTTTTTCTTCAAGTTTATCAACTTCTGTGATTTTACCCTTTTCTTTTAGCAACCATGGGAGTTGTGGAGGATATTCTCAATTTCCGTGGTTGGGTAGATAAATTGCTGAAGACTGCACTAATAGATGATAGGTCTTGGAGAACACTTTCTAACCGTTACGGTTGGAAAGTAAAGACTCATGGTAAGAGTTTTTATTTCATCTTTCACGCATATATATATTTTTCTTTATTGCTCTAACTCACATCCTTCTTTTTATCATGATTTTCTATTCGAGGAGTTACTGATGAAGCAGTTGCGGCCTCTCGTGTCTCTTCGGGAACCCGTACTCCTTCGGGGACCCGTATCTCTTTAGAAAGAGCCCGAGAAATAGTCTTGGGTTCTTCTTCGAAAGGAAATCTGTTGAAGAGAAAGACTCTGAAGAAGAGGAAGATGGAGGCTCCCTGGTGACGAGGCCACGAGCTAGGAGACACATCGTCTCTGATGACGAAGCTGAAGTTTCCCCTCGTCTTTCTATTTCTCTTACCGAACTTGTTGAAACCCCAGTAATAATTCCTGACGATGACGTCACTCCTCATGATACCCATGAGTTTATTGATCAACTTTTCATCAGTGGTTTTGGTAGTGGAAGTTTAGGGCCTGTTTTAGATGAAATACCCTTATCTTCTTTTTCAACTCCCGTGCCTGTGATTCCTTCCTTACCAGCCTCAGCTGTTTCTGTTCCTTCTTCTACCTCTCCTCCTTTGACAATTCCCCCTCCTATCGTTCATCATGCGGAAGTGGGCTCTTCAAGTAGAAGTGCCACTATGAGGAGGGTAACTAATGAAGTTCCTGCTGATAGCAGCCTTTTGAGGAAGTCATGTCAGGCAGATGTATGGCTGGAACCTTTAATTGGCCCAATTGAAAAAGCAAAGTTGGAGAGCCATAGTTCCCTGACTCTAATGAATGATATCGTGCATGCCACTTTGAAGGTATTTTCTTCTCTCCCTTCTTTACTTTGTAAAATTTTTTTATCTTTAGGATTCTTATTTCCCTTCCTTTTTTTTAGGCCAATCTTATCGGCACAAAAATGATGAACAGAATCCCTCTCTTGGAGAAGGTAGCACGTGATTCTTAGTTGGAGGTGATCAATTGGAAGGAACAAATTGAGATTGCACAAATTGATATGGAAGATTTACAAGAGAGCAAGAGTACCTTAGAGCAATAGGTACGGGCTTTAACTTCAGAGTTAGCGGTTGTAAAAGATTCCTCAAGCCAAAAAAGAAAAAGAACGTCTCGAATCCTCCTTCTCAGAGCAACTATCTAAGGCCAGTGAAGAGAACAGAGAGTTGAAGTCGCTTTTGAGTCAAAAAGAAGTTTACGCTGGGGAGCTCGTGCAAAGCTTAACTCAAGCACAAGAAGACCTTCGAGTCTCTGGTGATAAGGTGCATGCTTTAGAGAGCTCTCATGCCTCTCTTCAAGCTTCTTACAACTCCGCCTTGGCTAAAAATGAAGAGCTAAAGAATGAGATTGCTGATTGGGAAAAGGATTATGAGATCCTTGAAGAAAAATCTGTTGTTAAGGTAAGTTGGGCATTTTTGAATTCACATCGTGATACCCTAATTGAAGCTGGCCAAGAAAACTTCAACCTGGAGTCAGAGTTAGCTAAGATCAATGAAACCATTGAAAAAGCTCAGCAAACTCAAGACTTCCCTTCTCCTGTGGTTGAAGCTGATACGGGTATCCCAACTCTTTCAAGCCCAATCGAGCATGTTGTTGCAAGCCAAGTTGAAACCGCATCTGTTGATGCACCTGCCCAAATTGAGCCCGTTGTTATTGATGTTCCTGCTTCATTTCCACAAACTTCTTAGTGACCAGTTTTAATCATTTGTATGATTTGAATGATTTTGTTTTTATTATGGAAAATTATAATCAAACCTGTAGCTTCATTTGAGGGTTGGTTTTGGAAACGCAAGTCCCCAAGTCTTTTATGGGGCAATTTGTATAAACAATTTCATAGTTTTATGACTAAGTTCGTACTTAGTCTTCAGTTTTTAAGTATTAAGAAGTTTTTCATGTTATTATCTTAAACTTCTATCTGCTTTATTCTTGCCTTTATTTTTAAGGACTTATAGAATAATTTGTATTTTGTTTCTTCGAAAATGCTTCTGTTAATCTCATGACTAACTAATTTAAACATGAGTTTTATAAAAGAGAGCCCTTTTATATTCCGACACTTAATGAAGAAGTCGTCTCAACTTCATAATGGTGTTATCATACGATAAAAGAAATAGGAACACACATGTTTCTTTGAAATAACTTTGACAAGTTTTGAATAATACTTTACATGTATTTGAATTACATCTATAACTTTCTCGTAATTATTTTTCTTGTAACAGATTTTTACAAAAGAAGAATAATAGACACGGGGTTTTTCCTTATAACCTGTTTTAGTACATAGCCTTTACCCTAACTATAGTGAGGTTTTTCTTTGGCCTTAGCTCGTGGCTCCATCTCGTGACTTTGTGACTTTTACTCTGCACTTGACACTTTTAGGCTTGATTTTTCCTTAATCTTATTTGCTTTCTTTATACACATGTTTGTGTATATTATGTAGTCCCCCAAGTATTTGAGTGTTGAAGTATGAAGCCTCGAGCACTTGATATTTTCTCTCATTTGGTCCTTTTCCTGAAAAGGAAAAACATACGGGGCTCGGAGGTGCGATTATAGATGAAGACTGCTTAACGCGTTTGAATTTCTATCAGAATAATTGTAATCCTAGGCCAGGAATTTTAGGTTATTCCGTGTGTCTTACAGGTCGTGACTCATCATTTAGTACGGGTTAGCTTTTTGCCTATCATCTAAAATCGTTAGTAAAATTTTAACAATTCAAGAATTAAATTTAAAATGGTGATACCTTACCGTGGGTATTCCTTAGAAATAGTATCTCTTCAAATGAACAACATTCCAATATAAAGGTAGTATCTTACCATCCATTGTCTCCAGTTCATATGCTCTCTTTCCTGCAATATCACGAACTCTATAGGGTCCTTCCCATGTTGGACTTAATTTACCCGCGTTAGCTGCCTTTGTAGATTGAAAAACCTTTTTAAGCACGAAGTCCCCCACTTTGAAGAATCTGAGGCGTGCTTTTCGGTTGTAATATCGTTCTATGACTTGCTTTTGTGCTGCCATTCTTATTAATGCAGCTTCTCTCCTCCCCTCGAGTAAATCTTGATTGACCCGCATCTCCTCGTCACTAGATTCTTGTGTCGCCTGTGTGAACCGTGTACTTGGTTCCCCTATCTCAACTGGAATTAAAGCCTCAGCTCCATAAACCATGAAAACGATATTTCTCTTGTACTTGATTTTTGTAGTTGTGCGATATGACCATAAAACTCCAGGTAACACTTCAGGCCAGTTACCTTTTGATTCCTCTAATCGTTTCTTTAAATTATTGATAACAACCTTGTTTGTTGATTCTGCTTGCCCATTACCCACCGGATGATAAGGTGTTGACGTAATCCTTTTAATTTGCCAACTTTGAAAGAATTCCGTGATTTGAGCTCCAGTAAATTGAGGGTCATCATCTCACATGATCTTTTTTGGTACACCGAATCGGCATATGATATTCCGCCAAATAAAATCTTTGACTTCCTTTTCTCGCACTTGTTTAAATGCTCCTGCCTCCACCCATTTAGTAAAATAATCAGTGAGTACGAGCAGAAACTTTACCTGTCCTTTTTCTTGTGGTAATGGACCCACAATATCCATTCCACATTTCATAAATGGCCATGGCACAATGACCAGATGTAATAACTCCGCAGGTCTATGCATATTGTTACCGTACCTTTGACATTTATCACATTTGGCCACGAAACTTTCTACTTCTTCTTCCATTTTAGGCCAGTAATAACCTGCCCTAATTAAGGTTCTCACCAATGACCTTCCTCCTACGTGATTCCCGCAATGTCCTTCGTGTATTTCTTTCATTACATACTCCGTTTGCGAAGGTCCGAGGCATCTTGCTAAGGGACCACCGAACATTTTACGATATAAATTGCCTTGCTTTAAGCAGTACCGAGCAACCTTATTTCGAAGCACATGAGCTTTTTTCTTATCATCAGGGACGATACCATACTGCAAAAAAAGCAACAATCTCGTTCCTCCAATCCCAAGTTACATTATTAAAATTTACCTCATTCTTATCAGGATCGAGAACTGAATGAAATAAATGTATAACTGAGGCGTTTGCATCGCTTGCCACATCAGCTGCAGATGTGAGATTAGCTAGGGCGTCCGCTTCAACATTTTCATCCCTTGGTATTTGTATAACTTTCCAGGTTTGAAATTGCTTTATCAATTCCCGTACCTTTTCTAAGTATTGTTGCATCCTTGCTTCCCTAGCTGTATAAGTCACCAGCATTTGATTAACCACGAGTTGTGAATCACTCTTAATTATAATCTGATTTATGTCAAGCTCTCATGCCAATTCTAGACCTGCAATCACAGCCTCATACTCTGCTTCATTGTTAGTTATGGAGTGGCATTTAATAGCTTGTCGAATGGTTTCACCCGTAGATGGTACCAAGACAATCCCTAAACCTGCACCTTTTACATTAGATGAGTCATCAGTGAATAAAGTCCAAGTTCCCGGGTTAGCTCCATTGAATACCTGTAATTCTTTTTCTACTTCTAATTGCATCCCCTGGCTAAAATCAGCCACGAAATCAGCTAACACTTGTGATTTTATAGCAGTTCTAGGTTGGTATGTGATTTCGTATTCACTTAACTCTATTGCCCACTTAGCTAACCTACCTGATAACTCATGTTTATATAATATATTATGTAAAGGGTAGGCAGTTACTACAGCGATAGGATGACATTCAAAATAAGGTCTTAACTTTCTAGATGTCATGATTAATGCAAGTGCAAGTTTTTCTAACAGAGGATATCGCGTCTCTGCATCAAACAAAGATTTACTAACATAATAGATAGGGGATTGTTTACCTTGTTCTTCTCGGACCAAAACAGTGCTTACTGCAACTTCCGAAACAGCAAGGTAAATGAGTAGTCTTTCCCCAGCCTTTGGTTTTGCCAGCAAAGGTGGATTTGATAAGTACGTTTTCAAATTCCTGAGTGCCTGTTGACATTCCTCATTCCATTCAAAAAGATCCTGCTTCTTAAGGGCTGAGAAGAATTTAAAACACTTCTCTGATGATTTAGAAATGAATCTTCCCAAGGTTGCAATTCTCCCTGTTAATCTTTGAACTTCTTTCTTGTTGGAAAGTATATCAAGGATTTCTTCAATGGCCTTAATCTGTGCAGGATTCACTTCAATACCATGGTTAGAAATAAGAAAACCCAAAAACTTACCTGATGCAACGCCAAATACACATTTTTCGGGATTTAACTTCATATTAAATTTGCACAAAATTGAAAATGTGTCAGATAAGTGTGATATGTGATCTTTTGAATACTAAGTTTTAACAAGCATATCATCTATATACACATCCATAGTCTTTCCTAAATGCTCTTGAAACATTTTGGTAACTAACCTCTGATACGTTGCACCTGCATTCTTTAGACCAAAGGGCATTACTTTATAACAGTAAGTTCCCCTGTCTGTTATGAATGAAGTTTTTTCTTCATCTCCCGGATCCATTTTAATCTGATTATAACCTAAATATGCATCTAAAAAATTTAATAGTTCGTGACCCGCAGTTGCATCAATAAATTGATCTATGTGTGGTAGTGGAAAAGAATCTTTAGGGCAGGCTTTATTAAGATCTGTGTAATCTACACAAACCCGCCACTTACCGTTCTTCTTTGGAACTACAACAGTGTTAGCTAACCAGTTAAGATACTTTACCTCACGAACGGAACCAATTTTTAGCAATTTTTGGACTTCTTCTTGAATCACCTGATTCTTAAAAGTTCCTTGCTTTCTTTTTTTTTTTTTGCTTGACAGGAGGGTATGATGGATCTTCATTTAGTTTATGAGTCATCACCTCCGGTGGTATTCCTTTCATGTCAGAGTGGGACCAAGCAAAGCAGTCCACGTTAGTTTTAAAAAATTCAATTAACTTACCTCTCATACCTTGGCTAAGATTGGCTCCAACATAGACTTTTTATCAGTCCATTGAGCAAATAACACGACATTCTCTAACTCCTCTATTGTTGTTTTGATATTTTCATTCTTTTCTGGTTCTTGAATGGTATCAGGCCTTGAATCTACATCTGTTTGCCCTTGTTCAGTTGAGGTTTGTGTTGTGGTGTCCTCAACTGCCTTCTGTGATTGTTATTTACCTTCATTTCTCGTGCTTGTATCTGCAACAGAGTTGATAGCCCTGGTTGTATGTTGATCTCCATGAATTTGACAGATTCTCCATGGCGATGGAAATTTAATAACTTGATGCAAGGTTGAAGGAACAACATCTATTTCGTGGATCCATGGTCTCCCAAGAATCATGTTGTAAGCCATCTCCATATCTACCACCTGGAACTTTGTATCTTTGACTACTCCTTCAGCGAATGTGGTGAGTGTTAACTCTCCTTTCGTGAGGACATTAGAATTATAAAATCCAGATAGAGTATGCGCCTTTGGTATCATTTTATCTTCAGCTTGCTGTCACACCTCCTTTTTTACCTACACCCCGGAAAACGGTATATGTAAAGGGAGTTTTTTCTAATTAAAGGACAATCGAAACGGGATTTATTTTAAGAAATTCAAAGTCGCCACTTGGGAGATTTATGGTGTCCCAAGTCACCGATTAAATCCCGAATCGAGGAAAATATGACTCTGTTTAACAGTAAGGGAACCAGAAATCCGAGTAAGGAATTCTGTTAACCCGGGAGAAGGTGTTAGGCATTCCCGAATTCCATGGTTCTAGCACGGTCGCTCAACTGTCATATTCAGCTTATTTATCTGATTTTATTACATGTTGAACCTATGTGCCAATTTTAGCTTTCAACCGCTTTTATTCAATTATTTTTAGAGAAAATTGAACGTCGTTTAAAACGTGTCTTTGGATTGAGTCACATGAAATGCACCCGCAATCCTGAGCACATTTTATTCAACGTTTTGGGAATTTGATTTGGGTCACATGAAATGCACACCCGAGTTTAAGAAGGTAAATTATTAAAAGCGCACCTAAAGTGACTAATGTGTTATTATCTTTGGGGAGGGCTGTGAAATTCGCTAAACGGCCCATCTCGAATTCTAAGTATTTTATTATAGACATTTAAGAGGACCCCGCAATTTATGCATTTTTGTTTAGCAGGGCTCGCCTCATTTATTATTTAAAGGTCAACCTAAAGCAAACTACAATTTTCTACTTAGTTTGTCTCTAATAATAACAGAAAAATCCCTAATTAATTAGTATTGTTCAAGAACTAAAATACTTACGTCCTTGACTTTTATTCAAAATTTCAGTAATTTCCTTGGGCTTCAAGCTCAGCCCAGTAAGAATAAGACACAGTCAAAACTCAAGTTGGGCTTCGGACAGACTTCATTCAGGCCCACCCTTGACATTCAGGCTTATTAACTTGCAAATGATGGAGCTATTTCACATTTATTCAAATCAACACTTGACATACTCATATGCTCATCTCAATAAAATTCAAAACAGCTAGACGTCTAAACCGACTGGATTGGATTTATATTCTAAAATTCAGATTTTTCTTATCTATTTACCTACTAGTGAACTTCTGGATATTACTAAAGGCAAAACAAACTGGGAAACGTGAATTGAATTTTAACAAAAATAGTCATGAATATAAACCTCAGATGAGCAGGCTAAGCAACTTAATTACGAGATTTTACTTACACTAACACAAACAGGTTAATAGCCTAACTTCACACTTTATTCACATCTAATCATCATACAGCTAAACTAAACTACTTAATGAAACGCAGATGTTGATATGAGTAACTAATCTACTGATCTTAGCTACTGCAATACAAAGTTGTTTGAGACGTCTCTTCAGCTTGAAATTAAAATTAATGTGGATATCATACGCTGATCTCAAAATCAATTGCAACACCCAAACTATTTCTGATTTTTTTTATTTTTTAAAACAAAACCGTTAAACTAAAGCAAGTTCTAAGCTATACTAAGGCTACAACTGGATAACCACAAATTAACAGTCCCAAACAGTCCAATTAGGTACAAATTACGCAGTCCGAGTTTCATGTGAATATAAATCCAATTAGACTACACTACACAGTTACATATCATTAATATCTACTTAACTACAGATGTATAGTCGTCCAAACATGCATCATCCAGTAAACAAATGTCTGAGTACTTTCATTTCATGTTCATCTCAAAGCTACATCAATTTGAGTTCAAGTGTGCACCTGGAAATGAAAGAAGGAAGCAGAAAAATGAGGTATCAGCAGTAACCAACAGCAGCAGTAGTATTCAACACCAGAAAAAGAACCAGCAGACTAATTTTGAAACCAAGGGATGTGATACGATAGTCAGACCCTAATTTCAATCTTAATGAATCAGCAGACCTCAAACCCGACTCGACTTAAACCCTTTTTATTATCAGCTAACCAGGAATTGCTTCCATGCTAGAAGAAAATTTCAGAAAATACCAAATGACTCAATGAAACAGTGTATTTTTTTTGAAATTCTGCAATCGTTTTTGATTTTTTTTCTGTATCTATTTCTGTGTATCTCTCTTCCTATATCTCTCTTAGAATCCCTTCCAAGTTTTCTTAGCTCTCTACCCCTGTATATCCAGTGTATCCAGAGTGTATATCGAGTGTATACCACTCTCTCCGCCCCCTTCTTATTTTTTTCTCTCCTAATTTCCTGGCCTTCTACCCTCTTTGAATGTTCTCACTCTCTCAGAATCTCTTCCAAGTTTTCTTAGCTCTCTGCCTCTGTATATACAGTGTATCCGGAGTGTATATTGAGTGTATACCGCTCTCTCCACCTCCCTTTTTTTTCTTCTCTAATCTGATTTTCAGCTCCCTTAAATGGGCATTCAATTATTGCATTTTCTACTACCAATTCAACTTTTCATTTCTTTAATGGTCCACTTAATTTTCCACTCAATTAGTGCTTTTAGTTAATTTGATAATGCAAATACTACCCTACCACTATTAGAAGCTTCTCAATTAGTAAATTGGCCCAACCAGATTTTCCTCTTCTTATTCTCAATGGATTTGGCTGAGTTTTGGTTTTGGGCCTGGCTAAATTGGCCCAACCAGATTTTCCTCTTCTTATTCTCTTTTCCTTTTCAATTTTCTTTTCCTTTTTCTTTTCAACAATTAAAACTAAAATCCTAATTAATTATAAAACACTAAATTAACTCTAAAATACTAATTAATTCTAACTAATAATTATCACAAATAATTAAATGATCACACAATTTGACTAAAATTACAAAAATATGTTATATTTTTTTTTGAATTTTCATTTTTGTAAAACATCTAATTATTAATTAATTCCAATAAATGTAAAAATCAAATCTCAAATGAAAATGCTATATTTTTGTATTTTTAATGCATTAACAAAATTAAACATGCACACAAATATATGCGAACAATCAGGGAAATCACACAATAATTCCTAAAAATAACACATAATTAAAGAAAAGACCTAATTTTGGGAATTCATTTGGAGTAATTCGTATGAGGCAAAAAATCGCGTGCTCATAGCTGCCCCTCTTTGTCCGGAAATATGAAGATTTTTCGTACAAAGATAAAGTGAGCGGATACGAGCGATTTTTGCCTGTTTGAATACTCCGTGGGGAAGCATTTTTGAAAGATTTGATCGAACCTCTGCTTCAAAGGTTTCCTACATATCCTTGTCTATAAAGGAATCAGGTCAATGTAGTTCGGGAAGTTTTGGTAGCTGGGACTACCATGAAGCTGCGGTTTTGCTGTTACTGCTGCTGCTGATGATGATACTGCCTACTAACCTCCTTATTACACCATGACAAAAATGAAGAAGCTAGACTAAGATATAATCTATGCTTTACAAAGATTTATTTCCAAACTTGATCTTGTGACTGATGTTGCCTTGTCGATTTGTGCTTCCTCCGCTGTTTCTTTACTTATGGCTCGACTTGTGGTCTTCCTTCTGATTTCTGCTGGGGATTTCTGTTGTAACCCTCCGCTTTACTGACTTCAAACTTCAATGTATTCCTCTGTTATATGGGCGGGCTCCCGACTTCAAAACTTGAAAAATGTAAAGACTGAAATGTATTCCTTGCTCTCCAGGCGGGCTCCTGACTGCTAAACTTGAACTGCTTCTCCCTGTTCTCCAAGCGGGTACCTGATTGCTAGACTTGAAATGTATTCCTTGCTCTCCAGGTGGGCTCCTGACTGCTAACTTGAAATGTATTCCCTGCTCTTCAGGCGGGCTCCTGAATTCAACCAAAATAGAAAAACAAAGGAAATTTTTCTGCCCCAGTTTGGGTATCTGGGAACATATGTAAGTGTAAAACGAATCACATTACCAAATATTAATAAGAACTTGAAAACTAAAACTTGAATTGTACTCCCTTGTTCTCCAGGCGGGCTCCTGACTGCTGAACTTGAATGTATTCCCTGCTCTCCAGGCGGGCTCCTGACTGCTAACTTGAAATGTATTCCCTCCTCTTCAGGCGGGCTCCTGACTGCTGAACTTGAATGTATTACCTGCTCTCCAGGTGGGCTCCTGATTGCTGCGCTTGAAAGTATTCCCTGCTCTCCAGGTGGGCTCCTGACTTCAATGAAACAGATAAAACAAAGAAAACTTTCTTCCCCCGTTTGGAGGTTGGGCACATATGTGAGTGTTAAACTGAATCATATTACCAAATATTACTAAGAATTCGAAAGCTAGGTCCCATTATCCAGGGGGTCCTGACAATTCTTACCTAAACGACAATTTTAAATCTAAGTTATATCTTCTAAAGGTGTGACTTCCGCTAAATCTTGTTATCTAAGAGGGTCTTAAAGCTATCCCATTATCCAGGAGGGTCCTGAAAACTCCTAATTACATCATATCTTAGACATGCAAACTTTGAAACCAACTTATATTCCCTGGGATATATTCATGCTACTTATGATTGTTTTGATTTTTTTTAAACTAGGTCCCATTTTACAAGAGGGTCCTGAAAATTTCAAATTAAATCTCACCTTAAGAGTGACAACTTCAAAGCTAAATCATATTTCCTAAAGGTAAAACTTACGCTAAATCTTATTTTCTATGAAGGTCTTAGAACTAAATACCATTGTCCAGGAGGGTCCTGAACACTTAAAACTAAATCCCATTATCTAGGAGGGTCCTGAAGAGCCGAGAATGAACTTACCTGAGCCATGCTTTCTTTCTGGAGGATCTCTGCATGACGAACAAAATTCCTTGCCTCTGAACCATGTTTTTCCTCATAGAGGGTTCCTACAGATCGAACAAATTTTCCTTTCCCCTTCTCAAACCGCCTTTGTGCTGACAAAGTTTGGGCATGACATTTGAAAAAAAATCAATATTCCAAGATTTGATTGGGACACAATATTTGTCCCTGTTTCAAACAAAGAAAACTTGTGAGTTTATAAATATGGTGGTTGCTTTGTGGCATTGATTTTGAAGGCGATTGCTCCTTCACTTCTCATGATAACTTTGGTTTCAACTTGAAAGACCTTGCCTGTTTATTGATTGACCACTTTCTCTGTCACCCTTTTCACATAAAATACCTCTGATCCATTCAGACCCAAAACCATTTATCTGTTGCATTGCTCATGAACCGGCATCTACCAAACCTTTGTGTTTCACATGATCCCCACGGTATATTGAATATTACCAACTTCAATGCATACATTGTTCTTTCCCAATTTAAATCACTGGCCTTGGTCTTGAGGTCTATTGCTCCATCGTTTGCCATGATAGCTTTGATTTCTGCATGGAAGATCTTGTTTGTCACTAGTTTACCACCCTTTTTTTCTCCTTGTATTTCACATGGATCCTAATGCATGTTGATTGTTACCAACTCGGTGTATATGTTGTTCTTCCTTGTTTTAAACCACTGGCCCTGGCCTTGAGGTCTACTGCTCCCTCGCTTGCCATGATAACTTTGATTTCTGCTTGGAAGACCTTGTTTGACACTAGTTAACAAATTTTGTCAATCTTAACACAGAAGATACATTTGATCCGTTCACCTAACACCCTCTATTTGTTGCATTGTCTATGGATTGATATGTACCAAAGCTTTGTATTTCACAAGGATCCCAAAGCAAGTTGATTGTTATCAGTTCAGTGCGCTTGTTGTTCTTTACTGACTTATGATGCTTTGATGTGCTAGCCAGATCTCATTTTGTGCACTTGGAAAGCTGGTGGCAAATTTTGAAGTCATTTATCACTTGTTTGGACCAAACAGACTCAGAAAAAGGAAGTAAACACGACAAAAGAAACAGAGTAAAGGACAAGGAAAAGAGATAATTCCTAACAAGAAAACTACAAATGAGAAACCTATCAGATTGGATACCAACTCTAATGATCATGACATGTACCTGTGGCCTATTCTGTCAAGCAAGTCTGATGTTCAACTATTGTTGTACCCTCTAAGCCATGAAATTGGGCTTCAATTCTTCGATTATCCAATCTGATTTACAATCCTTATTCGACTTGTAGTGCCCAAAGGGTTTTCACCATCAAGCCTCCCTAATTTGATTCTTTCTATCAACTTTCGTCGCCTCAAGGTGCCCGTGAAGGTTTTCAACAATAAGACTCTCTCATTTTTATTTCTCTCAACTCCCATAGCCTTACGGTGCCTGTGAGGGTTTTCACCGATAAGACTCTCTCATTTTCATTACTTTTCCTGCTTGAACCAGAGTGTTACCCTGATATGAATCACCTCTATTTGCTCGACTTGGCATCTCTCGAAGACTGATCGGAAGGTCTTTATTTGGACTGTAATGTGGGATTTTGGATGGGGTTAGAAAGAAAGGGTATCAAAGGCTCAAAACAGTTCGACATGAGTTTAAAATTACAACTTTTGGAATCAGATTTCTTACAGCAAACACAACTTCTGGCCCAGTTTCTTTGCTTGGGGACTTTTGGATTTTTATTTTGATGGGACCGAACCGTGAGACTGCCTACATATCCTTAAAAGGAATCAGGTCGAACGTAGTTCATGTCATAGGAATTGCTCTGTTGTTGTGATTTTTCTTTTCTCTTTTCTTTTCTTTTCTTTTCTTTCTTCCTTTTTTTTTGTTGTTTTGTTGTTTTTTTCTTTCTTCTTTTTCCTCTTTTTTTTCTTTTTCTTCTTTTCTCTTCTTTTTTTTTGTTCAATTTTTATTTTTCTTCTCTCCCTTTCCGTTCTATTCTTTTCTCCTTTTCCTTTACTTATCTTTCACGCTTGTGTTTCTTATCTTTGCTACTGATTCCGAAAGAGGGGTATGAAAGAAAATAAATAAGGCTCAAAGGGGTAACGAAGGATAAGGTGTTTAGATAGCAAAAAAAAATGCCTTCGTCATTCCAATCTTCAAAACATGTCAAGTACAAACAACACAATTAAACAAACCAAGGAAAACAATCGTAACATCTTTTGATTGTACCAGACTTGATAACCATATCTACACATTCGCCTTCTACATCTGTTAAATATAAAGCACCATTGGACAATACTCTCACCCTCATTACTACGAACGACTCCTGTCAATTTGGGCAAACTTGCCTTTAGCTTCAACCCGATGCGGCATGATGCATTTTAGTAGGGTTTTCTTTACGTTCTACCTGCCCCAGTTTTACACAATTCGGGCTGGAAGTGATCTCAAAATGCCTTTACTTATTTCCCTCAAATGTCCCTATCATCTTCAAAATTGTTCCATTGCTTCATAACTAAACTGACTTTAAGACCAGGCCTAGAATTTTGCATGCATGTCATGTCACTAGAACCAGCATTAGACAAAAGATAAAATGAAAGGATAGAAAAGAACTAAACAAAGAAAATGACTAGAAATAACAAAAGACAGGACATTGCATTAGACAGACGGTGAAACGGTTCGAATAACAAAACAAGTAAAACAAACTGGGATACAACCCTGGAACAAACCTAGACAGCACTAAATGAGATATTACGACTAAAGGAACTAGACAAAATAAAAGGATAGAAGGGTTTAAGTCACAAGACAATATCCGGATTACAACCCTCAAAATAACTCGGACAACAGAAATAACAACAAACTAAGCCACCAAAGCTCCTCCCTGGCTCACCAAGAAAAGAGCATCTTTCCAATCCTTAAACTCAACATCTTAGCCACTAACTTCTGCATCAACAATACTAGGAACTTCACACGTCTTCATCACATTGTTCTTAACAAATTTCTTTTGGGTTCCTTCCGCCGGCTCGTTCTTAAGATCAACCTCTGACAGCGCTGAAAGCTTAGTAGCATGTGAGCCTCCGAGGCTCCCAAAAGAATTCTCACATTCCTTTTCAAAATAAATCATACCCACCATATGCGTCTCATTATGCACAGGCGATGGACTTTGGCTGGTGTCTGTTGCATCTGGATTTTGCACGACATTGTCGCTTGCATCAATAAGCTTCTGAATCACATTCTTCAGATTCCAACACTTCTCTATGTCATGCCCTGGGGCATCTGAGCAATATGCACACCTTTGAGAAAAATCAAACTTCTTTGACCGGGGGTTCGGCATTTTTATCTGGATCGGCTTCAACATGTCCAATTGCTTCAACTTTTGGAACAAACTGGCGTATGACACTCCCAATGGGGTGAAAGCCTTTTCTTTTTTCAGCAACCTCTCATTCTTAAATGCTTGATTGGGCCGGAAACCTGATCCAGGGGGTTTTCGATAAGCTCGTGAGGGTGGATAGGCATTTTGTGGAGCTGGGTACTGGGAGAGTGATGTACGACTTTGGGAGTTCTGTGGAGAGAAGTGGCATTGGGGAGGATCATCTGGTGCATAAGAATATCCACGGGGACGATGTCGAGGCTGGAAGTGTTGATCGGGAAAGCCCATTGGATCATCTTTTCTGTTTCTCTTTCTTCCACCCAAGCTTACTGGGATGTTCTGAATATTTTTCGAACAACTCATGATTTTGCCTGACTTGATTCCCTCTTCTACTAGCTCCCCCATTTTTAACACATCATTGAAAGGTTTCCCCAGGGCCGGGATCAAACAACTGAAGTAGGTAGGTCCCTGGGCTTGTAGGAAAAGCTCAACTATTTCTTCTTCACCAATCGGGGTATTGACTCGAGCATCCTGCTCCCTCCATCTGAGCCCAAACTCTCTAAAGCTTTCCTGCGGTTTCTTTCCCATCCTAGATAGGGAGGAGCAGTCTGGGGTAACACCTAATCTGTATTGAAAGCACCGAACAAAATCTTGAGCCATGTCACCCAATGTAGGCCACTTACCAACATCTTTACAAGCATGCCAGTCCAAAGCTGCCTCAGTCAGGCTCTCACTGAAGTACGCCATCAACAAATCATCTTTCTCGCCAACACTTCTCATTTTACTGCAATAATCCCTCAAATGGGCTACTGGATCTTCACACCCATCATACAAGTTAAACTTTGGCACTTTAAACCCCGCGGGCAGGCGAACGTCAGGGGACACAGACAATTCTTTGTAGGACATGCTGCACTGATCTTCCCTTCCTTGTTTGTTCTTCGAGGATTGTTCTATGCCTTTCAGCCTCCTGGGTATCCCCTCTTTCCTTTCTATTTCTGTGAACCTTTCATTTTCAACATGCAACTTATCCCGAGGGCTCTGTTTGTATGAGTTGGAAACTTTGTGGGCAACCTCTGAGGGGTAATATCGAGCATCGTGATCTTTGAGTGGGTGCTCATTGTTGGGGATGGTGAAAAAGACAGGAGGGCAATTTTTAGGAAAGGTAATTGGAAGATGAGTGACGGAGCTACTAGGGTGGTTAGGAAAGCCATGGTAAGCGGGTGAATCTGGAGAGTATGGGGGATCATTTGGCACTGTGACCGATGTTTGGGTAAGGGTAGCATTTAGGAAGCTAGTTGGTGGCGGGGGTGGTGCCCTCCCAGTCATCCAGGCCTGATACATGTCTGTCATGTGTTGTCTTAACATCCTCACCTCTTCAACCAACCCCTTATCCTGTTCAACCAACTGCTTTCGGGCACCGGTATCAACCAACTCAGTTCTGTTGTTGTCTGCCATTGCCTTTTGACTTGGTGTTGTGGAGAAGAATTACCACTTTAAAAACCACAAACCAACCACCCTTCTGCTCTTGAATATAACAAAAGGAAACCATCACGTTAGCGTTACGGAATTTAACATAAGATAATCTCACTTCATGTGCAATGCACCTAGCCACAGTTATCGGTTCTAAAATGACTTCGAGGGTACAAATGTCAGTTGGCATCATCCCATTTTGTTCATTTCAACCTCTCTTTTCTTTGTTTTTCTGGTACTTCTTAGCTCGCTCATTTTCCTTCCCCATTTTCTTTCTGATTATCGCTCTTTTTCTTCCTTCTCATTTCTCACATCCCATGACTTCACCTTTTTTTTTCTCTCTTTTCCGTTTCCCTTTTTCCTTTCTTTTAACAGTAAAAAAATAGTGATTTGATCGAACCCTATGTAGGTTGCCTACGTATCATGACCCCGCATGAATCAGATCTTTGCGTAGTTCTGGAAGAACGGTAATAAAGTAAACAAACTGACATTCTCCTTTTTTTTTATCCTTTTGAAACAAATATTCTATTAAGTAAATATCCTAGAAGAGAAAAATATTTTTTTATTCTTTTTTTTAGGAAGAAAATCTAAAGAATAACCACAGAAAATTATTTTGAATTTTCCTTTGATATCTTGACGCAAGATTTTGAAACAAGAAAAAAAAAATATTTTTGGGTTTCAATGTTGATTGCCTAAAAGAGAAACCCTGAAAATAAATCAAAGATAAAGCATGTTGTCTTTTTTTTCTTCTATGTACAATATCCTAAAGTTCTAATGAAAAGAATTTTTTTTTTTCATTTTTCACTAATTTCCCAAAGAAACTTCTCAAAAGAAAATCTTTTTGGATTTTGAATTAACACCTTAAATAAAGCTTTTAAAGAAATACTAAAAGAAAATTCTTTTTTTTTTTGAATTTTGGTCCTACTATATTTAAAGGAAACATAAAAATAATTCATTTTAAATCCTAGATATTTATTGCCTAAAGGAAAAACAACCTCAGAAATTTTTCTTTTTTTTTCATTTCTAGAATTAGTAATCTAAAGAAAACTTGTAACGGAAATATAAAATGCAATATCTCTTTTTTTATTTTTGAGTTACAGCACATTTTCTCAAATATAAAGAAGAAAATACAATAACAAAAGACTTGACATTACTGTACAAAACTAGAAAGTAAAAGACGACATAAAATGAGGAACGGACTCAAAACATAAAAATAAAATGGTCATGGGGTGTCTGTCATGCTCAAACTCCGGTAAATAAATCCACACCTTTATGAGAAATTTTAAACCAACACTATGTGAGACAATAACACTCCCTACTAGACACATGCAAGACATGATTGAGGCTATTTTTGCAAAATGACTTATTTGGCCAAAAGGTGGCTAGAAGTGCAAAATTTGGCTAAGACCCCGCAAAGCCAAGAACATAATATTTACTAGTAAGACCGAACCTTATGTGGGTTGCCTACGTATCCCGCCCCGAGAGACGAGAATCAGATTCGCGTAGTTCGGGCAGAGAAACTAGCTATTATTGAAAACAAGATTCTTTTTCCTTTGTTCCTTTTATAACAAACAAATAAACTATTTTTCTTCTCCGTTTTTGAAAACAAGACAAACTAAAATAAAAGACTCTTTTTCACGCATTTTTGCTTTTTGAGTAAAACAAACAATTTTAAAAACATAAAATATTTTCTTTTTATGTTCTCAAAATTTCGGCAGAGTTTCGACAGTATTTGGGCATTGGTTTTATTCTAAAAATAGGTAATTAACTCTCTACACTGTTATTTCCTCTCTCTCTCTCTCTCCTTTTTCTTTTTCTCAAATTTCTGATATTCCCGAGATTCAGAATCCGGTCAGCATGCAAGTCCGAACAAATAAATGCACAAAAAATGAGTAGGATGCATCAGGATGGTCTTTTTCATTTCAGGTTGCTTGTCCTAGACGGACCCAACCCCTGTGTTGAGTCCCCTAAGTCAAATGCACATGATGCAAATAAGCGTTCCTACTAGGGATCCAGCATGAAGTTGAGTTATTCTAGGGTCAGAACCTGGATGTTTGTTCTAGACCTGGCTTACCCGAGCGGACAGCTTGGGCCGAGGGGGGGCAGCGTACCGGGAATACAGAAGTTTTGCCGGCTTTGCAACTTGTCCGAACCTCATTCTAAATTTGGGATATGACTCTAACAGAAAAGAAGTCACACGAAGTGCACACTTCTTCATGATTTAGAAGACTTAGAGAGAAGAGGGATTTTGCAACAGTTTATATACAGTTCACGGAATATCAAAGCGGTAAAAGCAATCAATTAGCACATTAGGCCCAAATCATGTAACAAATCAGATAATGGATAAAGCCAACTATAACAATTATTCTAAGCTCGAATTCTTGAACCCTGAACCAGAGATTCTGGGTTCTGTCCCCAGCAGAGTCGCCAGAGCTGTCGCACCTCCCTTTTCACCTACACCCCAGAAAAGGGTATCTGTAAAGGGAGTTTTTCTAATTAAAGGACAATCGAAACAGGATTTATTTTAAGAAATTCAGAGTCTCCACTTGGGAGATTTATGGTGTCCCAAGTCGCCGATTGAATCCCGAATCGAGGAAAATATGACTCTGTTTAACAGTCCGCGAACCAGAAATACGAGTAAGAAATTCTGTTAACCCGGGAGAAGGTGTTAGGCATTCCCGGATTCCGTGGTTCTAGCACGGTCGCTCAACTGTCATATTCAGCTTATTTATCTGATTTTATTACATGTTGAACCTATGTGCCAATTTTAGCTTTCAACCGCTTTTATTCAATTATTTTTAGAGAAAATTGAACGTCGTTTAAAACGTGTCTTTGGATTGAGTCACATGAAATGCACCCGCAATCCTGAGCACATTTTATTCAACGTTTTTGGGATTTGATTTGGGTCACATGAAATGCACACCCGAGTTTAAGAAGGTAAATTATTAAAAGCGCACCTAAAGTGACTAATGTGTTATTATCTTTGGGGAGGGCTGTGAAATTCGCTAAACGGCCCATCTCGAATTCTAAGTATTTTATTATAGACATTTAAGAGGACCCCGCAATTTATGCATTTTTGTTTAGCAGGGCTCGCCTCATTTATTATTTAAAGGTCAACCTAAAGCAAACTACAATTTTCTACTTAGTTTGTCTCTAATAATAACAGAAAAAGCCCTAATTAATTAGTATTGTTCAAGAACTAATATACTTACGTCCTTGACTTTTATTCAAAATTTCAGTAATTCCCTTGGGCTTCAAGCTCAGCCCAGTAAGAATAAGACACAGTCAAAACTCAAGTTGGGCTTCGGACAGACTTCATTCAGGCCCACCCTTGACATTCAGGCTTATTAACTTGCAAATGATGGAGCTATTTCACATTTATTCAAATCAACACTTGACATACTCATATGCTCATCTCAATAAAATTCAAAACAGCTAGACGTCTAAACCGACTGGATTGGATTTATATTCTAAAATTCAGATTTTTCTTATCTATTTACCTACTAGTGAACTTCTGGATATTACTAAAGGCAAAACAAACTGGGAAACGTGAATTGAATTTTAACAAAAATAGTCATGAATATAAACCTCAGATGAGCAGGCTAAGCAACTTAATTACGAGATTTTACTTACACTAACACGAACAGGTTAATAGCCTAACTTCACACTTTATTCACATCTAATCATCATACAGCTAAACTAAACTACTTAATGAAACGCAGATGTTGATATGAGTAACTAATCTACTGATCTTAGCTACTGCAATACAAAGTTGTTTGAGACGTCTCTTCAGCTTGAAATTAAAATTAATGTGGATATCATACGCTGATCTCAAAATCAATTGCAACACCCAAACTATTTCTGATTTTTTTTATTTTTTAAAATAAAACCGTTAAACTAAAGCAAGTTCTAAGCTATACTAAGGCTACAACTGGATAACCACAAATTAACAGTCCCAAATAGTCCAATTAGGTACAAATTACGCAGTCCGAGTTTCATGTGAATATAAATCCAATTAGACTACACTACACAGTTACATATCATTAATATCTACTTAACTACAGATGTATAGTCGTCCAAACATGCATCATCCAGTAAACAAATGTCTGAGTACTTTCATTTCATGTTCATCTCAAAGCTACATTAATTTTAGTTCAAGTGCACCTGGAAATGAAAGAAGGAAGCAGAAAAATGAGGTATCAGCAGTAACCAATAGCAATAGTAGTATTCAACACCAGAAAATGAACTAGAAGACTAATTTTGAAACCAAGGGATGTGATACGATAGTCAGACCCTAATTTCAATCTTAATGAATCAGCAGACCTCAAACACGACTCGACTTAAACCCTTTTTATTATCAGCTAACCAGGAATTGCTTCCATACTAGAAGAAAACTTCAGAAAATACCAAATGACTCAATGAAACAGTGTATTTTTCTGAAATTCTGCAATCGTTTTTGATTTTTTTTTTCTGTATCTATTTCTGTGTATCTCTCTTCCTATATCTCTCTTAGAATCCCTTCCAAGTTTTCTTAGCTCTCTGCCCCTGTATATCCAGTGTATCCAGAGTGTATATCGAGTGTATACCACTCTCTCCGCCCCCTTCTTATTTTTTTCTCTCCTAATTTCCTGGCCTTCTACCCTCTTTGAATGTTCTCACTCTCTCAGAATCTCTTCCAAGTTTTCTTAGCTCTCTGCCTCTGTATATACAGTGTATCCGGAGTGTATATTGAGTGTATACCGCCCCCCCCCCCCTTTTTTTCTTCTCTAATCTTATTTTCAGCTCCTTTAATTGGGCATTCAATTATTGCATTTTCACTATCAATTCAACTTTTTATTTCTTTAATCATCCACTTAATTGTCCACTCAATTAGTGCTTTTAGTTAATTTGATAATGCAAATACTACCCTACCACTATTAGAAGCTTCTCAATTAGTAAATTGGTCCAACCAGATTTTCCTCTTCTTATTCTCAATGGGTTTGGCTGAGATTTGGTTTTGGGCCTGGCTAAATTGGCCCAACCAGATTTTCCTCTTCTTATTCTCTTTTCCTTTTCAATTTTCTTTTCCTTTTTCTTTTCAACAATTAAAACTAAAATCCTAATTAATTATAAAACACCAAATTAACTTAAAAATACTAATTAATTCTAACTAATAATTATCACAAATAATTAAATGCCAAACTAAAAGAAAATCACACAATTTGACTAAAATTACAAAAATATGTTATATTTGTTTTTTGAATTTTCAGTTTTGTAAAACATCTAATTATTAATTAATTCCAAAAAATGTAAAAATCAAATCTCAAATGAAAATGCTATATTTTTGTATTTTTAATGCATTAACAAAATTAAACATGCACACAAATATATGCAAACAATTAGGGAAATCACATAATAATTCCTAAAAATAACACATAATTAAAGAAAAGACCTAATTTTGAGAATTCTTTTGGAGTAATTCGTATGAGGCAAAAAATCGTGTGCTCACACTTGCATCTCACATAATACTCTTAGCAAAATAATGTTCACGGAACTACCTGGATCAATCAAAACTCATTTCACATTAGTGTCATGAACAATTAAAGATATTACCTGTGCGTCATTATAAGGGGTTAATACGCCATTTTCATCTGCGTCATTGAATGTAATGTTGTCTTCCTCTAAAACATGTCGCACCCGTTTCCCTTGGGTAATTGTTACTTTGGAAATTTTGTTAGCTACAGTATATGATATACCATTGACGTCTTCACCCCCACTTATAACATTGACAGTTCTTTTGGGAGAAGGTGGTTTTGGAGGCTCCTGCCTGTTCTTCATGTAAGCTTGCTTGCCTTTCTCACTGAACAACTCAGTAAGATACCCTTGCTTTAATAAATGATCAACTTCACTTTGTAAAAATCTTCAATCTGCTGTTTTATGTCCGTGGTCATTATGAAACTCGCACCAATGGTCAGGGTTCGGGGGTCTATTTGGAAACAGTCTCTCTACCCTAGGGTAGGGGTAAGGTCTGCGTACACACTACCCTCCCCAGACCCCACTAAGTGGGATTATACTGGGTTGTTGTTGTTGTACTTTGTAAAAATCTGCAATCTGCTGTTTTATGTCCGTAGTCATTATGAAACTCGCACCAATGGTCAGGGTTGCGCCTGTTTGGATTCGATCTCATTTCCTTTGGCCATCAAACCTTATCTCTCATGTTTCTCAAAACAGCTACGAGTTCGGAGGTGCTGACATTGAAGTTGTAACCACCGAATCTCGCTTTTAAATTTCTATCATCATCTCGTGACTTATAGTTGTTTCGCTTGTTCCTGAATCTTGATGAAGAACCTGATTCTCTATTTCTTGATCTGTGATCGTACCTCTGATTATCATGTTTTGACCGTGAGTCTTTTCCCGCAGGTCCCATGTAAGGCTCGTACCTATTTTTACCGGATTTTTTTCAGTCTCCGCACGTCTCGAACTTACCTTTTCTTCTTTTTGAACTCATGGAACAGTATCTTCCTCAGTCCTCAGCTTCGTGCTATACCTATTATAAACATCATTCCATGTTGTAGCTGGGAATTCTCGAAGGTTTTCCTTGAGTCTCCTCGTAGCTTCCGAGCTTTTTCATTCAAATTACTTGTGAAAGCTATAGCTGCCCAGTTGTCAGGTACACGTGGCAATGTCATTCTTTCACGTTGAAATCTGTCCACGAATTCTCTATGCAGTTCTGAGTCCCGTTGCATGATTTTGAAAATATCCTCCATTCTTTTCTCTACTTTTTGAGCTCCCGAGTGTGCTTTGACGAAAGAATCTGCAAGCTCAGCAAAAGAATTTATAAAATTTTTGGGTAAAAGAGAATACCATGGTAGCACTCCTTTGGTGAGCGTTTCACCAAATATTTTAACTAATACTGATTCAATCTCCTAGTAAGTCAAATCGTTGCCTTTTACGCCCGTTGTGAATGTAGTCACGTGATCTCGTGGGTCTGTTGTTCCATCATATTTTGGAATATCAGGCATTTTGAACTTTTTTGGAATTGGGAGTGGAGCAGCACTTGGCTTCCAGGGTTGTTGCGAATATCTATCCATATCTACCCTTTTGATTATGGGCGGCACCCCGGGTATCTGCTCTATGCTCTCACTTTGCTCCTTGAGCTGTTTCTGCAAGGCTAGTACTAAATTTTATAAATCAGAATTAATTACATTACCTGGTTCTCTCTCCTGTGATTCACTGGTTCCACCGTTGCCTGAGTTAACAAGCCCGGAACGAGGGTTTTCCAAAGTGTTATTATTTGGAGTAGGTGTGGGTGTTGCAACAGGTAAATGGTTAACAAGTGCCTCAACAGCTTTGTTGACCTGAGCAGTAATTAATTTCTGCAAAGCTTCATCAACAGCTTCAGCATTTTCAAATTGAGCATACTCGTTTATTTGAGACCCATCAGGAGTACCCTCACGAGATTGCCGTGGGGAGTCTTGTGGAGTAGGAACTTGAGTGTTAATATTCTGTGGATCTCCCTGATTTTGTTGGTTCTCTTGGTTTCCTTGAGTGTTGTCATTGTTGTTCGGCATAATTGATGCAACAAGGAAAGTTAAGTGAAAAGAAAATAGATTATCAGTTTCTCGGTAACGGAACCAATTTGTTTAACCAAAAAATAAAATTTTAGTCAAAGCTAGAATTTAGAAAAATATGGGTTACTGATAATCAAAAGAATGTATAAAAGAAAGTAATTTAGGTAGCAAGAGAGTAATCAAAAGAAAACAAGTAAACCAAAATTTGTTCCAACAGTGTTTTGTGTCCTTACAATTGATCAAATATCTCCCTTTTATAGATATCTTGGAGATATACGTTTTGCCCAAATCATAATGAGGTTATTATGAGTAATTAAAGACATTGAATGCTACGTTACATAATCATTACATTCAATATAAATTCTCTAACGTATTCCACATTTAATGCCTATTAAATGTCGTATCTGTACTCTTTGCTATTGTCAGATTCATTCCTCTTGATTCTCGAACATAAATGATTTAGATAGGTACAGACGCTGAGTTATTTGAATAACTGCTCGTGCCTCTTCCTCTTCCATTTGCTCGTATCTGTTGCAACTCGTGCCTCTTAGCTAGTTGTAATTCTTTAACTATTTAACCAATCTACGTGTCTCGACACGTCACCTTTATAGTTAAATTCAATTTTTCCCAATACATGATAATCTTTGTATTTTTATACTAAAATCTAATCTCTGGAGGAAAAATCTGAATGGAAATTAATTAGATCAAAATCTCGTACCCCCAATAATTCAAGAACAGATTTATAAGTTGGGGACTGAAAAGACATGAAACTGGTTTGCCCCTCGGCCGGCAATGATAAGTGGCGGGCAACTGATATTTGACCATACACCCCTCCCCTTTATAGTTCGGTTTGTCACATTTGTTGAAAGTTGAAATTAAATGTCACACTTTATATCATAGCTATAGATATAATGCACGTGAGACCACAGATTCTTAGGATTGTGAAATGTGCCCTACAAATTGACGTTTGATATATTGGTTGGTGAACCAGGGCCGTGGTGAAGTAATAATTACTTATTCATTCTTAATCAAAGGTTTTAATTTTGAGTTCCGGATATAAAGTCATCTTTATTATAGAACATTTTATCCCTCCAATATAAAATTTTCTGACGCGCATTTGAAACTAATCGGGCCACAATATTGATACCAAATACCAAGTGTAAAAAAAATATTGCTTGAGGTTTCCTTTGACTTGCCCCTATTTGGTAAGAAGACACTTGGTGACACTAGAATCTGATGGTTGGTATTAGGGTAGCAAACGAGTGGGTCGGATCGGATATGGACGGATCGAAAACGGGTAATGCAAAAACGGATAAATTATCCGATCATGTCCATATTTAATACGGATAAAAAATGAATTAATTGATGGATAATATGGATATTCATATTATTCATGGCTTTTTGAATATGATCAGTTTTGAGAGAATTTCTAGTCTCCTAAATTTGAGGAACTCTCAATTTAAGGTTTTACAAATGTAAAAGTTAAACCCATTAATTATCTATTGGTTATTCATTTTGTAAGTGGAAAATATGGTTCTTATGATCCGTTTTTAAAAAATTCATTATCTAATCCATTTTTTAATGGATAATATGGGTGAATATAACTGTTTTCTTTTAACCATTTTGGCTGTGATGACCCAAAATGTCATCTTTAAATTAAATACTTTTTCGGTATTTTTACGACCTTGAAAAGCGGTATCAATAATTTCTCGACTTGCGTGCGCAGTCCGTATAATTTTCCGGAAGGTTTTTATGTGAAAAATAGATTAAATTGTGAACTAGAGCTTTAAAACCCAACTGAGTTGACTTCGGTCAACATTTTTAGCTAACGAACCCGAATAAAAGTTTTGACCATTCTGGTAGTTCCGTATTGTGATTTGGGACTTGGTCATATGCCCGAAATCGAATTTGGAGGTCCCTAGATTAAATTATCGCCATTTAACGGAATCTAGAAATCTAAGGTTAAAGATTTCTTAGGTTTGACCAGAGAGTTGACTTTTTGATATCGGGGTTGAAATCTAGTTCTGAAAATTTTTATAGCTTCGTTATGTCATTATGACTTGCGTGAAAAATTTGAAGTAAATCGGACTTGATTTGATAGGTTTTTGCATCGAATATAGAAGTTGGGCGTTCTTAGTTTCATTAGGCTTGAATT
This sequence comes from Nicotiana tabacum, assembly GCF_000715075.1. Classification (NCBI taxonomy): domain Eukaryota; kingdom Viridiplantae; phylum Streptophyta; class Magnoliopsida; order Solanales; family Solanaceae; genus Nicotiana; species Nicotiana tabacum. The sequence goes on along the minus strand of NC_134101.1, from coordinate 157,650,095 downwards.
GGGATGTGATTCACGGTTTTAGCATTATTTGATGCGATTTGAGGTTTCGACTAAGTCTGTATCATATTTTAGCACTTGTTGGTGCATTTTGTTGAAGTCCCGACGGCCTCGGGTGGATTTCGGAAGGTCAACGGGTAGAAAAAGCTGCTGAAATTCTCTTTGGGAAGCTGCTGTCTTTTTTTACAGCATCATGTACAGTACCCCATGAACAGTACCGTGTACAGTACCCCGTGAACAGTGCCGCTTGAACAGTACAAGTGAACAGTGCAGAGTGAACAGTATCCGCACGCGTGAACAGTAGTACGCATGAATAGTGCCCCCGAAAATTCTGGGCAGTTAAAGAACGAGCAGCACATTTTTTTTTCATTTTTTTGAGTTTCAAACTCGGATTTTGGGCGATTTTGAGGTGTTCTTCACGATTTCAACTCAAGTAAATGTCCTATACTCGAAAGTGTTTATATTACATAAATTCATGGTTATTTTCATCGTTTAATTCGGATTTAAATGGAAGAAACCAAGATTTTTGCAAAATCTTCCAAAAATGAAAACTTTAGATTTGGAGGTCGAGTTGTTATCGGAATTTGATAAAATTTGTATGGGTGATCATGGTTGAATGGGTTGTCGGATTTTGTGAGTTTCGTCGGAATTCGAGACGTGGGCCCCACGGGCAATTTTGAGTTAAATTTTGGATTTTTGTTGGAAAATTAGTATTTTCATATGGAATTAATTCGTACGATTTATATTGAGTATATTGAATTATTATGACCAGATTTGAAGCTTCGAACGAAATCGCGAGGCAAAGGCTTGTTGGAATTTTGAAATTGTTGCAAAGCGAGGTAAGTGTTTGGTCTAACCTTAGCTTGAGGGATTAGGAGTTGTGTCATATTTGCTAATTGCCTCATGTTGAGTACGACGTATAGGCATGGTGACGAGTATCTATACGTTGGTGTCGAGCATGACTGTGAGTCTTAAATTGTTATTTTTGTGTTCTTGAATGATTCTACGGATGCTTTAATTGATGATTCTCGATATTGGGCAAGGAGTTAGTTTATTTTCATGGAATTTATTTATGACTGAGTATTGGTATTAATTGAGTTGAGTAGAAGTTGAGTTAAGATTGGTTATAGTTGATTCTCCCTTGCCGGAATGTTTGTTTTGATAGTATTGTTCCCTTGCCGGGATGTTTGTTTGGTATTATTGTTCCCTTGCCGGGATGTTTGTTTGATATTGTCTCCCTTGCCGGGATGTTATTATTTTGATGTTGTTTCCCTTGCCGGGATTTGGATTGTTGTACCATTGTTCCCTTACCGGAATTTTATTGTGATTTTATTTATTCCCTTGCCCTTATTTCTTGTGATTGTTGTTTGGGTGAGGAAGAGTGTTAAAGCACGAAGGGTGATGCCGTGTATGATTTTGTGAGGAAGAGTGTAAAGCACGAAGGGTGATGCCGTGCAGTTTATATTGATTCTTATGGTGAGGACGAGAGTAAAAGCACGAAGGGTGATGCCGTGCACTTGTCCTTGATTTTTCCTGATTCTAGTTGAGTTATGTTGTCATGTACGTTTATTTACTGATTTTCCGTTATTACTTGATTTTATTTCGATGTTATAGATTCCCTTACCCTATTTGCCTTGTGTTTGTTGCTTGGGTGAGGAAGAGTGTAAAGCACGAAGGGTGATGCCGTGTATTATTTTGGTGAGAGAGTGTTAAAGCACGAAGGGTGATGCCGTGTATTATTTTGGTGAGAGAGTGTTAAAGCACGAAGGGTGATGTCGTGCATTATTTTGGTGAGAGAGTGTTAAAGTACGAAGGGTGATGTCGTGCACTTTCTGTTGTTGTGTTTACTTGTTATTAATAATTCAAGTGTATTAACTGTTTAGATCCCTTTACTTTTGTGATCCTTTGTGTTGGAATCCATAGTGTTTACAATACCTCGCCTTATTTTTTTAATATGTTCAATACTTCAAATTTCAAGAATTGTTACATTTTTAACTCAATTGATTTCTCAACTAAAGTTTCCTTAAACCGTTTGAGGTTGTACTTTACTTAAAAAGAAATTTCTACTATGTTTTGATTTATTAATTTCTCGTATTAAAGGTAATGATTCCTTTGATATTGTACTTTAATTGAAAATGGTATTTTCTTTATCAAATGATTTCTAAAAATAACTTCATCTTTTCTTGTTGATTTCTTAATTGGGTTGGAAGTTGTACTCTACTTTATGTTAAGTGAATGAGGCTCCTTGAACATTCTTAATTGTATTGGGTTATGGAACCTATGAGTTGAGTCACATGAGAATATTGTTGTGCAATGTGAGACAGAAATATGTGGGCACAAGATGCCGGGGAAAATATTATGGTTTTATTTAATGGCACGTGAGTTGTCCGTGCGGTTGTGACATAAATATGGGCACGAGGTGCCGTGAAAATATGAAAGTGAGTTGAGACCTATATTATTTATGATTATGAAATGAGGTGTCACAAGGTGACCTTTACTCGGAAGAATTATATTCGAAAGATGCTTATCTGAAAGATATTTATTTGAAGGAAATATATTCGAAATATACTTATTGAAAAGCATATTATCTTAGAGATTATTACTTGAAGGATTTATAGGCGAAAGATTTATATTTGAAGGACTTGATTAATTGATTGCACTTGTATTTATTATTTGTTGAGAAGTATTTATGGTGTTCTTGTTGCCTGCTATTTATATCACTGGTTGATCATTGTTGTCATAATTGTTATCTGCTTCCTATTATTTTTGGTACGCTATATTGCACAGGTTTATTTGGTAGTCTGGTCCTAGCCTCGTCACTACTTCGCCGAGGTTAGGCTAGGCACTTACCAGCACATGGGGTCGGTTGTGCTGATACTACACTTCTGTACATTTTTGTGTACAGATCCAGGTATTTGATCAATAGTAGCTATTCGTTGCGGTGGAGACTCAAGGTAAACCTGTTGCAGCGTTCGCAGTCCTCAGAGTCACCTTCAATTGTACTTATTTCCATTTGTTACCTTTGTTTCGGAATAGTGATGTATTTATTTTGTATAACTACTCTTAGAAAGGCTTGTGACTTGTATCACCGGTTTTGGGAATTATAAATTGTTAAGAGTTATTGAATTTAAAGTTGGCAAATATCAATGTTATTTCAGTTAATGTCAGGCTTACCTAGTTTAGAGACTAGGTGCCATCACGACTCCTTCGGAGGATTTTTGGGTCGTGACAAGTTGGTATCAGAGCTCTAGGTTCATAGGTGCTACAAGTCATAAGCGAGTTTAGTAGAGTCTTGCGGATCGGTACGGAGACGTCTGTACTTATCTTCGAGAGGCTACAGAACTAGTAGGAAAAATTTTCACTTCATTCATTCCTTATCGTGCAATATTTATTCAGCTTGAAGCATATATCTTATGTTTTTTTGTATCCACTCATGTATGGAATTGCGCACTACGCCAATGGTTTGTGATACCGTAAAAGGTTATAAGAGAGCCAGGGCTACTCAACCATTGTTACCACGTGTCGTTCAGAATTGAAGATATGGAAGCGCAAAGAGATCTTTCAGTTGTGCGCATGGGGGTACATCAGATTCTGACATTTGGTTGATAATTAATATCTTAAGAAGGTTTAATTGGTTGCCTAATCATCACATGTGGATGTAGATCTAAAAATAGTTGGTCGTATTAGAGATTATGTGTTTCGTATGGGATTTCTATTTAGCGAATGGTATTTACTAGCAAGCCGAGACACTGGAAGAGGCGAGTTTAATTGTCACGAGGATGACATGCGCCAAATAAATAGCTTGAGGTGTCTTATGACCGGTGTCGTACGAGCGATAAAGGTTAGTATTGTGAATCATCGGAATGTTTCATATGGCTTCGTGCTAAGTGAGGGGAATTTCCTATCAACGCTCAAATTGTGGGGTCATGTGTTATATTAGTTTTGTCTTGAGCTGTATATATGTGGTATTGAAAGGTTTGTCGAAACTTGTATATGATTAAGAGCTGATATTTGAAAGGAATGATGATGGGACTTTTGGTATTCCCGCGTCCTTAATAATTCTACATTTCAGTATCAGCAGGGACATTGAAATAATTTTAGAATACTCATAGTGCTCCAGTTAATTAGGGCACTTACATGGGGCAATCATCTTTTAATGTACCAGTGGCATGAAATTTCCTGCAATGGTTATTTAAGTTATCCGGTACAGACTTAGTATGAGCAGTCGAACTGCGGATGGGTTGTTATGAAAATGGTAATACTAGGAACATCTTGAGAAATTATCCTAGACTTGTGAGAGACATATTTCGTCAAAGCACTCAGGCTACGTACCCCATTGCAGTTACTACTCCACTTACATGACCAACCATACGTAGAGGTCAGGATATTAGAGGTGGAGGTGAGACTCCTAGAGGTGGAAACCCAGTCCGTTGATATATTTTCTATGGTATGGCTGAGATTGCTACACCAGACGGTATCGTTATAAGTACGGTCTCGAATTATTATAAAGTCAAAATTTCCTTAACTTGATTCGGTTTTGAGTATCGAAGAAAGTTCTCCTATTGTGCTCCACTTATAAGTGAGCTTCGTAATTCTTAAATCTACATATGTGAATACTTCTGTTGGGAGATTATATGGAGATAGCTATGTCTATCATTATGTGTTGGTCACTCTAAATAGTTGTGAGGCTAAAAGTGATTCTTGTTAATCAATTCAATGAGTTTGATGTAATTTCTAAATAATTGATTTCCATTGTAAATTATATGCCCTACCGGTAAGAGGGATCATTGTATGTTGTGATTTTGTTTAACCGAATTTATTTGAAAGAAGGAAGAAAGGAAATGGAAAATTTTAGTAGGCACAATGTGCAAAATACTTGTGATTCAGAGTTGAGGATGAGATCCTCACATTTTTATATGATATGAAATATTTAAACCGGGCTACAAGCTGCGGTGGATGTTATATAATGACGAGGTCCTGGTGGTGAAAATTTTATGTGTTTAAATTCTCCTTTTGTGAAATTAAAATTTGTGTTGTAGCACTTGTAGGGAGTCATGCCTATTAGGCTTATTTGAAAATTCTTGCATGAATATTTCTGTGCATAATTTGCCAAAATTGTATTGTAACTATTGAATTTTAGCCTACAAGGTGAGAGCAAAGTGGCGTTAAATTGTGACTCGTTACTTCGGGTAAGTAATTATAAGATCTTCATGCCTTGTTATTAGTAATCTGGAGGTTTGAAACGAAATTTTGTTAACATGAGGTTAATTGGCGATGTTGTAATCTATTATGAACAACCATTAAGATCAGAGATGTGGTTATGGTTATACATATGATGCATTTTATGTCAAGATATCATTGTGATAATGGCGTGCTTGTAATGCGGAGATTAGTGTTATTGATATATACTTTGTGGTGCGTTGTTGGGTTGTGGACATGTTGTTAGGAGTTGTTTGGGTGTTACTCTGACAGGTGGATAGGCCCAATTACAGGGGAGACTCTGCCGAAATTTCTGAAAAATTTGGGAGTTAGAAAAATTTAGGATATTGAGAAGTGCAAAGAAAGAGATAAGTTACATTATGTGTTTGAAGACGGACTCTACTTCTCATTCAAGGATGAATGACCCTAAGTGGGGGAGAATGTAATACCCTGTATTTGATGGGTGCGTAGGCACGAGTTGCTATAGCCAGTTGGGACTAATATCGTGTGTTGATGTAAAAATCGGACCTTTCTAGAAATGATTAGAGTGTAAGAAATTTGGTCTTGAAGTTTACGAATATGGATAAAGGAAATGATCTCAATTGAAATGGTGTTATCAGACTTATGTCGAATGCAATAATGTGGGATCAACTGCGAATAATTGTGTAAAAATGAAATCATCAATTTGGTAACTTGAGAATAATTCTTAGTACGTTCGAGGACGAACGTTTGTTTTAGAGGTGGAGAATGTGATGACCCAAAATGTTATCTTTAAATTAAATAATTTCTCGGTATTTTTAAGACCATGAAAAGCGGTATCAATAATTTCTCGACTTGCGTGCGCAGTCCGTATAATTTTTCGGAAGGTTTTTATGTGAAAAATGGATTAAATTGTGAACTAGAGCTTTAAAACCCAACTGAGTTGACTTCGGTCAACATTTTTAGCTAACGAACCCGAATAAAAGTTTTGACCATTCTGGTAGTTCCGTATTGTGATTTGGGACTTGGTCATATGCCCGAAATCGAATTTGGAGGTCCCTAGATTAAATTATCGTCATTTAATGGAATCTAGAAATCTAAGGTTAAAGATTTCTTAGGTTTGACCAGAGAGTTGACTTTTTGATATCGGGGTTGAAATCTAGTTCTGAAAATTTTTATAGCTTCGTTATGTCATTTATGACTTGCGTGAAAAATTTGAAGTAAATCGGACTTGATTTGATAGGTTTTTGCATCGAATATAGAAGTTGGGCGTTCTTAGTTTCATTAGGCTTGAATTGGGATGTGATTCACGGTTTTAGCATTATTTGATGCGATTTGAGGTTTCGACTAAGTCCGTATCATATTTTAGCACTTGTTGGTGCATTTTGTTGAAGTCCCGAGGGCCTCGGGTGGATTTCGGAAGGTCAACGGGTAGAAAAAGTTGCTGAAATTCTCTTTAGGAAGCTGCTGTCTTTTTTACAGCATCATGTACAGTACCTCGTGAACAGTACCATGTACAGTACCCCGTGAACAGTGCCGCTTGAATAGTACAATGAACAGTGCAGAGTGAACAGTATTCGCACGCGTGAACAGTAGTACGCATGAATAGTGCCCCCGAAAATTCTGGGCAGTTAAAGAACGAGCAGCACATTTTTTTTCATGTTTTTTGAGTTTCAAACTCGGATTTTGGGAAATTTTGAGGTGTTCTTCACGATTTCAACTCAAGTAAATGTCCTATACTCGAAAGTGTTTATATTACATAAATTCATGGTTATTTTCATCGTTTAATTCGGATTTAAATGGAAGAAACCAAGATTTTTGCAAAATCTTCCAAAAATGAAAACTTTAGATTTGGAGGTCGAGTTGTTATCGGAATTTGATAAAATTTGTATGGGTGATCGTGGTTGAATGGGTTGTCGGATTTTGTGAGTTTCGTCGGAATTCGAGACGTGGGCCCCACGGGCGATTTTGAGTTAAATTTCGGATTTTTGTTGGAAAATTAGTATTTTCATATGGAATTAATTCGTACGATTTATATTGAGTATATTGAATTATTATGACCAGATTTGAAGCTTCGAACGAAATCGCGAGGCAAAGGCTTGTTGGAATTTTGAATTGGTTGCAAAGCGAGGTAAGTGTTTGGTCTAACCTTAGCTTGAGGGATTAGGAGTTGTGTCCTATTTGCTAATTTCTTCATGTTGAGTACGACGTATAGGCATGGTGACGAGTATCTATACATTGGTGTCGAGCATGACCGTGAGTCTTAAATTGTTATTTGTTGTGTTCTTGAATGATTCTACGGATGCTTTAATTGATGATTCTCGATATTGGGCAAGGAGTTAGTTTATTTTCATGGAATTTATTTATGACTGAGTATTGGTATTAATTGAGTTGAATAGAAGTTGAGTTAAGATTGGTTATAGCTGATTCTCCCTTGCCGGGATGTTTGTTTTGATAGTATTGTTCCCTTGTCGGGATGTTTGTTTGGTATTATTGTTCCCTTGTCGGGATGTTTGTTTGATATTGTCTCCCTTGCCGGGATGTTATTGTTTTGATTTTGTTTCCCTTTCCGGGATTTGATTGTTGTACCAATGTTCCCTTACCGGAATTTTATTGTGATTTCATTTATTCCCTTGCCCTTATTTCTTGTGATTGTTGTTTGGGTGAGGAAGACTGTTAAAGCACGAAGGGTGATGCCGTGTATGATTTTGTGAGGAAGAGTGTAAAGCACGAAGGGTGATGTCATGCCGCACGATGTACAATTCCGTGCCGATTATATTGATTTATGGTGAGGAAGAGTGTAAAGCACGAAGGGTGATGCCATGCAGTTTATATTGATTCTTATGGTGAGGACGAGAGTAAAAGCACGAAGAGTGATGCCATGCACTTGTCCTTGATTTTTCCTGATTCTAATTGAGTTATGTTGTCATGTACGTTTATTTACTGATTTTCCGTTATTACTTGATTTTATTTCGATGTTATAGATTCCCTTACCCTATTTGCCTTGTGTTTGTTGCTTGGGTGAGGAAGAGTGTAAAGCACGAAGGGTGATGCCATGTATTATTTTGGTGAGAGAGTGTTAAAGCACGAAGGGTGATGTCGTGCACTTTCTGTTGCTGTGTTTACTTGTTATTAACAATTCAAGTGTATTAACTGTTTAGATCTCTTTACTGTTGTGATCCTTTGTGTTGGAATCATAGTGTTTACAATACCTCATCTTATTTTTTTAATATGTTCAATACTTCAAATTTCAAGAATTGTTACATTTTTAACTCAATTGATTTCTCAACTAAAGTTTCCTTAAACCGTTTGAGGTTGTACTTTACTTAAAAAGAAATTTCTACTATGTTTTGATTTATTAATTTCTCGTATTAAAGGTAATGATTCCTTCGATATTGTACTTTAATTGAAAATGGTATTTTCTTTATCAAATAATTTCTAAAAATAACTTCATCTTTTCTTGTTGATTTCTTAATTGAGTTGGAAGTTGTACTTTACTTTATGTTAAGTGAATGAGGCTCCTTGAACATTCTTAATTGTATTGGGTTATGGAACCTATGAGCTGAGTAACATGAGAATATTGTTGTGCAATGTGAGACAAAAATATGTGGGCACAAGGTGCCGGGGAAAATATTATGGTTTTATTTAATGGCATGTGAGTTGTCCGTGCGGTTGTGACATAAATATGGGCACGAGGTGCCATGAAAATATGAAAGTGGGCTGAGACCTATATTATTTATGACTATGAAATGATGTGTCACAAGGTGACCTTTACTCGAAAGAATTATATTCGAAAGATGCTTATCTGAAAGATATTTATTTGAAGGAAATATATTCGAAATATACTTATTGAAAAGCATATTATCTTAGAGATTATTACTTGAAGGATTTATAGGCGAAAGATTTATATTTGAAGGACTTGATTAATTGATTGCACTTGTATTTATTATTTGTTGTGAAATATTTATGGTGTTCTTGTTGCCTACTATTTATATCACTGGTTGATCATTGTTGTCATAATTGTTATTTGCTTCCTATTATTTTTGGTACGCTATATTGCACATGTTTATTTGGTAGTCTGGTCCTAGCTTCGTCACTACTTCGCCGAGGTTAGGCTAGGCACTTACCAGCACATGGGGTCGGTTGTGCTGATACTACACTTCTGTATATTTTTGTGTACAGACCCAGATATTTGATCGATAGCAGCTATTCGTTGCGGTGGAGACTCAAGGTAAACCTGCTGCAGCGTTCGCAGTCCTCAGAGTCACCTTCAATTGTACTTATTTCCATTTGTTCCCTTTGTTTCGGAATAGTGATGTATTTATTTTGTATAACTACTCTTAGAAAGGCTTGTGACTTGTATCATCGGTTTTGGGAATTATAAATTGTTAAGAGTTATTGAATTTAAAGTTGGCAAATATCAATGTTATTTCAGTTAATGTCAGACTTACCTAGTTTAGAGACTAGGTGTCATCACGACTCCTTCGGAGGATTTTTGGGTCGTGACATTGGCCCGTATCATATCAAGCATTGGTCTCCATCTCTAGCTGGCACGTCAAGATAGAGGAATAGCAAAGTTGGTTTATCAGAGACTTTATTCACAGAATTGAGTTGTATACATCCCTCTAGGGTCTAGACTCTAGCTAGTTGAATTTGGTCGTGAGTCGTGACTGATAATTAAAATTAATATTCACATTTCGAGTGCGGAACCAAAATATTGTTAATTTTTACTAAAAATACTAAAATAAGTGTAAAAAAAAAAGTTACCAAAGTATATATAACGCCACTAATAGTGGCGCTATACAGTAACGTTAACTGTACCGTTACTGTATAGCGCCACTATTAGTGGCGTTATACTGACAAACTTACATAGCGCCATTAATAGTGGCGCTATATGTCTTATACCCTAACCCCACCAATAATGTCTGGGTTCAATAATTTAAATGTGTATAAAGCCACTTTTTGTGGCGCTATATACAAACAAAAAAAAAATTCCCGACTAGCCATTTTCTATATAAACATCGTAGAATCGCCCCAACTTCATTCAAAAAATTTTTTTAACTCTTGTTGGTTTCTATTGTTGTTAAATTCTCTAGCATTTTTTCATTATGTCTGAAGAACGTAGAATAAGAGTATCATTATATTGGGGGGGTAAGGTTGTGATGGAGAATAACTCTGTGGGCTACAGTTTACCTGCTAAGTGTAATGTTAAATTGCCACTTTCAATTGAGTACGAAACATTGATATCGTTGTTATGCAAAAAAATGAGTGTGAGAAAACGTTCAGTGATACTTAAAGTAACCGGAAGATATCCGTATTCCGTTACGCCGCAAGGGATTGCTTTTTACTCAGAGTTTAACATCGACGATGATGACACTTTGAGTGATTTCTTGAGGACTCCGGACGAATGCCGGGAATTTCTTGTAATCACAATGTTGGAGATGTACGTGAAGGTCGAAGACGTTCCAAAAAATGAGGTTGTGCGTAGTAGAGATAACCCCCAGTCATCGGGTGGTTATTCTGGATCAGTTTTTGCCGGACATGTTCCAGATGAAAGAATTTTTCTTGATTTAAATTTATCACCGTCGGCGAATGAGCAGCGAGAAAATAATTTATACCCTGCTTTCCATAATTCACAAGAAGAGTGGTAAACTTCAATTTTCATTTGTGTTAATATGTATATTTTTGCGTATTGAATAAATTTTAACGCTCATTTATTTAATAGGGGGTACCGGCCGGATATGAATTTTACAAGTGACCCATCCGGTAGTCATCACCTAACTGAAAACGTCCATCATGGAATGTCATCACATTACAACTTGTAAGTGAAAAGCTACAGCCATATATAAAGCATTTATTAATTTAGCAGCTTATATTTTTGTTAAAATGTGCAGTGAAAACGAGCAAGTTGAACTACCCGTACTCACTCAATTGCCCGAAAATGACGTATTACATCAGGATCTGGCAGATGAACAGAGTGAGGAAGAGAACAGCGATTACGATAACAATGCCGATGAATCGGGAGACGAGACACCATTTGCTCGTGAGGATGGTGATGAAGAGGACGAGGAGGAAGGACCGGATTTGAAGAGAGCCCCCATAGACGAAAAGTGAACGAGTCTGAAGTGCCGTTTCATTCAAGGGAGATTCCTTATATTGATAACTTGCCAGCCGTGCCGGATGTGGAAGCTCTCACACGGGATTTTGATGAAATCCGGACAGCAATGTGGGATGAGTCTAGACCAACGGTGCTTGCAAAGGGGATGTTTTTTCCTGATAAAGCACGCGTAAGCAGGGCTTGTAAAATGCACAATGTTAAAGAGTGTCGTGAGATGCAGGTATCAGAGTCAAGTCCGACGGTATACAAGGCTATTTGCCGCAGGTGGTTTTGGCCATGTAATTGGATGTTGCGTGCGTCGAAGAAGAAAACAGGTATGTGGAAAGTGGGTAAATACATTCCCACCCACACATGCGAAATGGACACTTTCAACGGGAATCACTTCAACTTGGATATTGACTTGATATCTCTTGTACTTATTCCGCACATCGAAGCGTCCATAAGGTATAAAATCAAAGAGTGCATTATAGCAGTCTACCAGGAATATGGCCACACAATTACTAAAATAAAGGCATATCTTGGGCGCAAAAGAGCATTTGAAATAGTCTATGGTAACTGGGATAAGTCATTTGCAGATCTGCCTAGCTACATGGCTGCACTGCAGCACTTTAACCCCGGAACAGTTATTGAATGGAAGCTTGAGCGGAGTCCGGGTAAACCAGAATATATATTCAATTACGTGTTTTGGGCGTTTAAGCCAGCAATTGATGGTTTTCCGTATTGCCGGCCCGTAATATCCATAGACGGAACTCATGTCTATGGAAAGTACGATATCAAGCTATTGATAGTCGTGGCTGTGGATGCAAATGGACAGATATTTCCTCTAGCCTTTGCTATTTGTGCAAATGAAAGCACAGAGACGTGGACAATATTTTTGAACCACTTGAAAGAGCACGTTGTCAAACATCGTTCAGGTATTTGTCTAATATCTGATCGGCACGGGGGTATATTAAGTTCTGTGGAGAACCTTCCTGCCTGGCAAGAACCTTATGCATACCACCGTTACTGTGTGAGGCACTTTAAGGCCAATTTCAAGAAGGCACATCCCAAAAAGATCTACATGATTTGATGTGGATGGCAGCAACAGACCACCAACAACATAAATTCCGGAGGCATATGGATTCTATCAGGCAAGAAGACGATGCATCATATCGTTGGTTAATGCGACATGATCCTGAAAAGTGGACGTTGCATGCAGATGGTGGCAGACGCTGGGGAATTCTTACTACAAACGTGTCAGAATCCTTCCACGGGTTATTAAAGTCGGCAAGAGGATTGCCCGTCATAGCCATGGTGCGTATGTCGTTCAAGCAGATGGCGGAGAGGTTTGTACAACGGTCTGCAGCTGCAACGGAATTGATGGAAAGGGGTGTTGAATTTATGCCAGTGCCTATGAAGAGATTAGAGAAATACAGACGGCAAGCACATTGGCATTCCTTTTTGCAATATGATAACGAACGAGGTATTTTTGAAGTTCGCACCGCTATCCATAATAATCGGGGTAATAATGTACATACTGTAAATGAATCCACAAGGTTATGCTCATGTGGGAAATGGTCAATCTACCACATGCCTTGTTCACATGCCATCAAGTGTTTTCAACGTGTTGGTTATGCAGAGACCAACTATATTGATCAACAATATAGTGTTTCCAAATACGTAAACACATATAGTGGTCAGCTGCAACCAGTGGGTTCTGAGCATTACTGGCCCCCAGAACCATTTAAAATGGTGTGTAACAAGTCCTATTTGCGTAAAAGACAGGTGCAGAAGAGAACGCGTATACGGAACCAAATGGATGTTAGTGATATCGTATATGCACGCAAATGTGGTATATGCTCGCAAACAGGCCACGACCGTAGAAAATGTCCTTTGGGTGGCAACAATAATCAAGCTCAGGGCGGGTGTTCTTCTATTGTACCTAACTACCCATGAGTTCATGTTGTAATAATTAGTTCTTATGTATACGATTTAAGTATTTATGAAATAATATTTTCTTGTTTGTTAATTATGATTTGTACTTTCCCTTTTTACCTATTTAAATAATAATTTAATATAATTATCGGTATATTTATTATGTGTGTTGTCTTGTCGCTATCACGATATTTAATACACAAATTATACATATGGCGCTATGTGTGTCTTGTCTTGTCGAACTGAAAAAGCTGAAAACATCATGATATGGCGCCATTAGATATGTGTGACCGGCTGACATAAAGTCGTCTCGTCAACATCATGATATGGCGCCATTAGATATGGCGCTATGTAATATAGCGCCATTAGATATGGCGCTATCTAATATAGCGCCATTAGATATGGCATTATATGTGTATTGTTTAGCCTATAAATAATGGGGTCATTGTAGTTATTTTGTGTGCTAAAAATTTCCCCCAAGAAATATTTCATTAAAAGTAAGTAAGGTTTTTATTATAAGCAAATAGTTCACAAATGGCTCAACCTGGTCGTCCACCAATTTGCTTATGTGGAAAACCTTGCATGATGGATTGTGGGTGGGAAGGTGCTAACGTTGGACGCCGCTATTGGTGCTGTATGAACAAGTTGTACAAGCAACCTGACGAACCTACTTGTGAATTTGATGAATGGGCTGAGGAACCATGTTATCAGGAAAGCTACAGGGATAGATTACAGGAATTTCATAATATGTTGTTATACCAGCATAGAATACAAAAGGAGGCAGATAGAATTATTACAGATATGAGGGAGAAACTAAAGGAGGTGGAAGATAAAAAATGGAGAGCTGAATGGAATTGTGAAGCACACAAGGAACACAACAAAAAATATAAACGGGAACTTGCGGAGGTGAATGCGAGAGTGAAAGAGTTAGAAGAAGAAAAAGAACAAATGGAAGAACGATTTAAGTGGTTGGAGCGAAGAATAAATGACAACTGAGGATGGAGCATTTACGTGTATGTGTTTAGTGTCATTTTCATATGTCATGTCTTTTTATTATGTTGGCCTGTTATGTTTGTGTTTGTGTTGTACTAATGTTTTCCTTGTTTGTTGTACTTAATTTTATTTTAATTTAAGTGAAAGTTAAGTTTAAGTTGTTGTGTTACTATACCAAAAACTATAAAACGAAATTTGAACTAAAAAAAAGTAACTGACATATTCGACTAAATATTGTTGTTAATGTACAAAAAAAATATTATTTACACCAAAAAAACAAAAATATGGAAGACCGAATCAATGTGTCCCGCATCCGGTGTGTCTCAAAGTAGCCGTTGGCCTGAGGCGCATCCCCTGCCGCCCGAGTACGCTATCAGGATCATCATCATCAAGTCGTCTCCTTATGGCCGGATGCAGCACAGGATGACATGTATCGGTGGTGCTGTCAGGTCCAGTAGAAGGCTACATAATAATATCAAACTTAGTATAGAAAACTACATAACAATTCACAAAAATTTATATTGTCTTACCATAATCGTGTCTGGATCCTGAATGTAGTCATCTGTCGCAGCATCGCATGAAGCCTAAAAAAGTAAATTAATAAAGTTAAAACAAAATAAATAAGTTATAGTAAAAACAGTAATAAAATTAATACTAATAAACTCATACCTGCGCATGTGATGAGCTGCCATAACTCAGTCGGTGCCCACTATCAAAATCTCGGATCGGTCGAGACTCATCAGTGGTAGACGGGCCAGGGAAATATCTACCCAACTCCACTCCTTGAAAATCCGAGCCCATGATCAAGAATTGACCCGATGGGGTCACCTGCGACGTCCCTGGAGTGTCATAAATGCCAAGGCTGTAAGACGGCATGTCGGTCTCATGCATGCCACCTCCCATATCAGCAGCAACATCATCAGCAGGAGCCTCAAAGTCCCCTTGCTGGGGACCTCCTCTCCGCCCACGACCGCGTCGTCCAACACCAGCAGGTCGTCGTGGAGCAGCAGCAGCTCGTCGGCCACCACCCTGTGGCATACCACGACCTCGCTGGTATGTGGCTGGGTCAACATAATCTGGCTGGTGTGCCAAACGCTGATCCGATCGGCCTCGCTGCAGTGTCTGGGCAGCCACATCCATTATGCGACGACTATAGTCCTGCATGATCACAGGGTCGTGGACATAACTCTGCATCTGCTGCCCCATACGATATACGGTATGCAATCCAATCGCCTGCACAAAAGTTTTTAATATAAACTACGTATTTGACTAGAAATTACTATTAAAGTAATTGATAATAACTGAAAACATACCAGAGCCTTATGTCTCCCGGCGTATGAGACGTATCGACCATCTACCTGATGAACTGGGTTCCCGATAAAAAGTCGGGAAACAGTGCGGTACCATGCCATATAAACGTCGATAGGAAAGTGTTGCGGAGCTGGGGTCAAGTCCCCTCGGCTGTCCCAAATACCCAACTGCGCTGTCAGCCACTCAATAAATGTGTCGTCCACTCTCATCCTATCATCCCTCTCAAATGTAAAGGGTCCCATGCAGGCTGAGTTGGTATAGACTGCGGAAATCCAAACTGACAAAATACTCGCTCTGAGGCATGATGCTCAACAATATCGAGGCACGTGAGAGGGACGGAAGCCCTCCAAATATGGCGACCGTGCGTGCAATACGTTGGCAGGGTACCTATCAGCTCTTCGCTGTACGGCGTCCAGATGAACTATCAAATAATAACACAAACCGTTAGTTTGCGCAACACCTAGTTAAAAATTAATTGGTAAGTTTAGTTAGATATTCACCTGTGCATCCTCCAGAAAATCCAACACATCCCTACAGAAGGGGAGATTATGATGGCCATGATACTCTCGTGCAAGTCTACGACGCAATACCCACCTACAAGCTAGAGGGAGATCAGGAATATGTACATTAGCCGGTAGCTGTGGTAGAGGTGGCCGAAGTTGCAGAAATCGCTCCCACACCCAAACCTAAAACAGAAAGTTGACGTAAAGATTAACTCTAACTAGGTAGAATTGGAACTAAACGACAAATTATTTGAATAAGTTGTCACCTGTAGAAGTGGCAGAAAGCCACAAACATCTCTCTGTGTGCCCATGGATGCCCGGCACATCTGCCTGTACAAAAAAGATAGGACAGCACCACCCCAGCTGTAGCTGACTGTATCATCAAAGTCCGCAATATGATGCAGAAAACGAAGGCTCACTAGGTTCCCCGAAGTGTTCGGGAACAAGACCCCCCAAATAGAAGGAGCAACAACAGCCTCGTATATTGCTCCACATCCACCTCCGCTGAGTCGTCGGTGATAGTATCGTGGATCTGCACCAAGTGGTCTCTAATGGGGACCAACTGCATACGACTACTCCCAATTGCTACATCTGGGTCCTCGGACCTGAAGCCCGTGAGCCTGTGCAGCATATCCATATATGCAGCCCGGTTAAAATATCTCATGTTCCCAGGCAGTAAAACTGGCAAGCCATCGGTGGACAGGCCATATAAAATCTCGACGTCCTGGAGTGTGATGGTGGCTTCGCCGATGGGCAGATGGAAAGTGTGCGTCTCCGGTCGCCACCGCTCAATCAACGCCGTGATCAAAGCATAGTCGAGCTGTATCCGGCCAATGCTAATGATCCTATATAATCCCATCTCCTCCAGGTGATGGACCACACGGGGATGTAGAACGCGGGGAGGAGTCAAAAACTCCCACAATAAATCCACTCTCCTCCCCCGAAAAGTCTGCGTAAGCAACTCTCCCCCCATATATGCTCGGATCTATGCTGGGGCTGTAGGGGTAGTAGCTTCGACGTCCGAGGGCCGGGATGTATAGGTGCATCCATGTCGTCAACTGAAAATTCATAATTTTTAATAACTATCATTAAAATTTATGTGTGTTTTTTATAATTTAAATTCATATTTTTTAACAACTTAATTGTATAAAATTAATATAAACTTATGGGTTTCGTGCCCAGTAGTACAAAACTATCATTAATAATCTTATGTTTTTTTAATAATTTAAATTCATATTTTTTAATAACTTAATTGTAACAATTATATATATATTTATATATATATATATATATATATATATAATTTTTATAATTATGGGTTTCGTGCTAGATTTTCTGAAGCTCAGTGGTACCAAACTATCATTAATAATTTTATGTTTTTTTAATAATTTTTATTCATATTTATTTAATAACTAAATTGTAAAAATAATATATATATTATATATATATATATATATATATATATATATATATATATATATTTATAATTATGGGTTTCGTGCTAGATTTTCTGAGGCCCAGTGGCACCAAACTATCATTAATAATTTTATGTTTTTTAATAATTTTTATTCATATTTTTTAATAACTTAATTGTAAAAATTATATATATATATATATAATTTTTATAATTATGGGTTTCGTGCTAGATTTTCTGAAGCTCAGTGGTACCAAACTATCATTAATAATTTTATGTTTTTTTAATAATTTTTATTCATATTTATTTAATAACTAAATTGTAAAAATAATATATATATATATATATATATATATATGGGTTTCGTGCTAGAATATAAGATAATTAAACAATTACTACACAATACTACGCTACAAGGCTCTACATTTTACTACGCTAAAGGGGTCTACGTTTTACTACGCTAATAAAGTATACATTTTACTACGCTAAAAAATAATCTAAACTAAACGGCATAAAAACACATAAATATACATGAGGATATTAACAAACACATTTTTAGACTAATTTACATATTTTTATACAACACTAAAATTAAATCCGGATAAAATTTAACATGCTAGTTTCGGAAAAAATAAACACAAACCGAAATAGAACACATACAAATCAAGTAATATGCATTGTTATAAAAGTTTCAACTTAAAATAAATCGAAATACCTCGATTTAGAATTTTTGAAACGTAGATAGATCGAAATTTTGACTCCGGAAGAGTGAATCCACAATAACACGAAGCTCTACTCGACAGTGGGACCACAAATATTAAACTTTTATGTGACGGGGGACCCAAAAAAAAAATTAAAAATTGGGGCAGATCGGTGGTTTGGGGGGGGGGGGGACCAGAAGTGAAAAGAGGGAGATGGAAGATGGAGATGGAACGAAGAAGAAGAAGATGGGGGGATTTGTATTAAGGGGTATAGCGCCACTATTAATGGCGCTATGTCTTCAGGTATAAGACATATAGCGCCACTATTAATGGCGCTATGTAAGTTTGTCAGTATAACGCCACTAATAGTGGCGCTATACAGTAACGGTACAGTTAACGTTACTGTATAGCGCCACTATTAGTGGCGTTATATATACTTTGGTAACTTTTTTTTTACACTTATTTTAGTATTTTTAGTTAAAATTAACAATATTTTGGTTCGGCCACCTTCAATACACTCTTTTGAGCAAAATCCAAGCAAAGGCTACTCCTTTAGGTTACATAACCAAGCTAATACTAGTAGTCGTACGTATGAGAGCTATAGATGTCGTAGCTAGGTTGTGAAGACAGTTTATAGTAGTTGTATAAGTTATATATACTGTGGAGGATAAAACACCAACACTAACGGCGTCATCGTAAAGTAAATGGTAAATTAAGACTTTAACACTATATTTGGATTATTGTTACCCATTGTTTTATAATGTATTGTATTGTACTGTATTATGTTGTATTATATCGTTTTATGGATATAATATTTGAAGAGATTGTATCGTTTGTTGTTGTTATATAACATTTTATTGTTCGGTTTGACAGTATCGTATTGTACTGTAACTGATAAATTCACTAAAATACCCCCAATTGTTTTAAATAAAATTTATCAAAAATTACACATAAAAATAATTTAAGACAACCTCTTTTTACTAATTTATGATTAATTACATGCTTGAAAACAAGAGCAAAAATCTGGAAAAAAAGGTTAACTAATATTAGCCAAAAAAAACGATGGAAAGAGACAAAGAATTGAACGGAGACTTGGATAAAAAGAACGGGGCAAACCAACTCTAGGAAAGATGGAAGAAGACAAAGTAGGTCAACAGGTTGGAGATTTGGAGTTAAAATAAAAAAAATTAAATAACAAATAGAATTATAGAGTAATAAGTAAGAGCATAATTGAAAAAGAAAATAGGAAACGATCCCACCACATCAAATCGATTGTTTCATAAAATGGGGCTTTTAATTTTTCCAGAACAATGAATTTAACAATATGATACAACCAATTTTAAATAAGCAATCAAAACAAACATTATTTTAGAATAATAATACAATACAATATTACAATGGGTAACAACCATCCAAAAAAGCTGTAAATAAAGAATGAAAGCTATAAAGATCTTGTTGATGATGGTCATTAAGCACCAAACAAGCAGGGCCAACGACGTCGTTATTATTGGGAAATTAAAAGTAATTTTGAATATTCTAGTCTAGAATTACTAAGTGCATGTACAGTCAGACCTCTCTATAACAACATCCCTATATAATAACATTTTATTATAAAAGTCAAGCTTTTCCGGAATCAATTTCCATGTTATATTATAATAAATATTCTATAAAATAGCACTTCGCTATAACATTCAAAAATATTCGGCACAAACAAAACTGTTATAGAGAGGTTTGATTGTACTTTAATGTTATTCAAAGTGAGTACTTAGAATATCTACGTGAAGCCTTTATGTTATCTGGGTGCATGCTTTTGTATTTTTAAGCTGGCCAAATTGATTATATAGAAGGTTTCACTGGCATTTATTACTATTGAGTTAGACTTTTGTTTGGATTGAAATAATAAGACATCATGCGAAACTTAACAAAGCAAACCTTGAAGATGATAAATCACACGGCAAAATAAAATAAAAATAAAATGTTATAAGAGAATAGTGTAACTATTTGGTCAATTGACCCCATATATTTTCCTTTTTAGGAAAAGTAAAAGCAACTATGATAAGTATTTTATCATTTCTTCAAGTAATAGGTAAAATTCAAATATGGAAAGAAAATTAGGGTAAATCATAACAATTCTCCCCTTTGACCTAAATTTTCTTAATAATAGATCAACATTCTTTACATAATCTTTATCACTGTTGCATGTCATAGTTAAAAGTGAGAATTGGATAAAAATTGAAGTGTTGTGCATTAAAAATGAACACGGGGAAAATTATTAGAGCCTTGTGTCAAAGTTAAAAGTGGAGCCATATGCTAAAAGTGAATAGGGGTAAAAATGGAGCCCTACATTAAAAGTGAGAAAAGTTAAAAGTAGGCGCTCATCCGTTAAAAGTAAGCATGAGTTGAAAATTGGAGCTCACGCGTTAAAAATAAGCATGAGTTAAAAATAATTTTTGTTTTTAAAGATGTAACAACATGATTATTGAAAACATGGTTAACTTTTTTATCTCCACATGTAGTACTCCATTATTTTTTTACAAAAATCTTCGTTATCCTCAAATTGGCCGTGCTTGATCAAAACCCGCTTTGAACATGTCCTCAACCTCATTTCAAACCACTGGCTCTGTTCACTTGTTGGGATTGAAATAACATTGTCATGCTGAATCTAACAAAGCAAACTTTAAAAATAATATATCAAACGATATAAAACTCTAAATATTATAACGAGGTATGGTCAATTGACCTACATATGAGAAAACTAATATAAAAGAAATATAAAAAATATTGAGAGAAAAATCTCTCTCTAAACAAGACTCTCTTAAAGCATATGATGGATGCTATTATGTTATCATGCGAAAGAGGGATCCTCAGTTTATTGAGCCTATAAGTTTTTCCTCCAAGAAAAAGAACTTTCATATATGGAAGAAATTTATATTTTCCTCTTAGGAAAAGTAAAATAAATTATGGTAAATAAAATTTATATGTGAAAAGAAAATTAGGACAAACCCTAACAACTTTTCCATGAACACTTATAAATATCTTTGTACGTAATCTTGTAACTTAAGAGTAGAGTTTTTAAATATGATAAAAGTGTGTCCAATTTATGTTTACCTCCATCTACCATCCTTTCCGTGTCTTATTATATTACTAGTCTTAGAGTACACGCTTTGCGTATGCATTCTATATCAGTAAAATACTATTTCAAAAAAGTAGTAAACAATTTAATAAGCAGTGTGTTTGACTTTTAAAATAAAAATTAACAAATGTATAAGTTCTTGAGAATGATGACGACTAAATACTTTATTTAGCTGGCTCAATAAAGAAAGAATTCTTTCATAAAAGTTCTTAGATGCCTTACTGTAGTTTCTAAGGACTTCTGTAGAAATATCTTATAAAAGAATATTGTTATTTTTATGACCTAATACAAAAATAAACAAAAAAAATATGTAAATATTATTATCAACAAATATTTGTCAAATAAGATACATTTTAAAAAAATGAATTTCTCTGCCATTTTAGGAATGAAGAGGTTGGTGTTATGCTCATAAAAAAAAAGTTGATAAGGGGCTAACGTAAAGCCTAAATGACTTATATTTTTTACAGAAAATAATTTAATATAGAGCATAAGAGGAGTTGTCATTTGTAAAATAATAATAATAATAATAATAATAATAATAATAATAATAATAATAATAATAATACATGACAATTCGTTTAGAATATAATTTGTATTCTATTGTTTCCTCTTTATTGTTTCAAGTTTGTATTTTTACTAATTTGACTCTTAATGTTATTATAACCAATTTTACCATATGCTAAGGCTATTCTTATCACACACACAAAAAAATTGTATCCTATAAGATTTGTCAATTTGAAAATAATTTTACTTATACCAAGAATATGAAATTAATTAAATAGATTCTTGTTAATTAGTCAATTCAAAGGCTTAATTATATGTTCGCAACATTAAATAAAATTACTTTTTTTTGTTGATTCACATTCTTCATATTAGCTCATCCAATTTCAAATAATTAATTATAATTATACTGTTATCTAAATTATATTATCAAAGAGTAAAGAAATTAATTTAATATTTTACTTTTTGGATTTTTGTGTTTGTAAAATTAATGTACTTGACTCTTGTCAACCATTTAAATATTTTGTTAGTAATTTGTTCAATATTGATCGGTGTTTTCAAATATTATGTAACAATAATAATTATTATTATTGCTATTATTTTTTATTATTAACAAAAATTAGGACGAAAGAATGAAAATCCATGCGCACATCTAGTCTTGGATAGTCTAATTAGGATTAAATATTAATAATTTCTCACTATTCTTCACGTAAAGACAATAAAATTTTTAATAGCTAAATAATCTCCAACAATGAATAAAAATTAAGAATTTGCCATGTATGCAATTTGATTGATAAAAATAAAACAAATCACAGTACCAAAAAAAAAAAAAAAAAATTAAAACTCCATGTATGCAATTTGATTATATTGCATTTCAGAAATACGTAGCATCTAATATAAATAGAAGAAAGTGAGGACATTATGAACGTGCATTTCTAATTAAAGTAGGATCGACTTTGTAGGGCCGATATATGTGTAGTTTAAATCAAAAAAGAATTACACCATTAAGTAAATTATCATTAGATCCTTAAATTATATAAATATTTAAGGGCATAAAAGTCTATCAATGTTTCGAGAATATTTTAGTCGTTCAACATTTAGCATAAATTATTCGTGTTTTTATAATAATATAGATAGATAGATAGATAGATAGATAGATAGATAGATAAATAGATAGATAGATAGATAGATAGATAGATAGATAGATAGATAGATAGATAGATAGATAGATAGATATAGATTAAGATCAATCTAATTCCAACACATAGAGGTGCAGATCTAGTCCTTTGGTAACGAGTTCATTTAAACTCGGTATTTTCGACTCGAAACGTTATATCTATATCTATATCTATATATATGTATGTATGTATGTGTGTGTGTAAAAATTCACTAAAATTTTAACAAATATTAGGTGTAAATCCATAATTTTAAGAATACAATAAGTTTAATACCAAAAATTTTAAAAGTTGAACCCATCAAATTACAATCCTAAATCTGCTTGTGAGAGTAGAGTAGTTGAGCAAAGAGTAGAATATAAGTTATAGGGGTGAAGATCCCCTCCATTGATAATTTGTCCATTATTGCTCAATACACTTACTGATTTGTGTCATGTGTCTACCCAATCAATTCAAGGCTGAGATTAAATAGGTCACTAAACAACTAAAAATGGTAATTTAATTTCATATAAATAAAATAACAAAAAGTTTACTCTAACGGTGTCAGTCTAATTTCACCTTACTTGCACTTTTCTCTCACTCAACACAACATGCACGCCCCACCATGATGTCATAACTAGTAAAATGATCTCCATAAAATAAGTGTAAGAAAAGTAAAAGAAAATTAAAGTAGCGGGAATTCATCTTACCAATTATTTAACCGCCAAAAAACAGTCCATCATCTCATTCCTTTTATAAAAGATTATGAATAAGAAATCAAAGATCTGCATTTATCTTTCTAACTAATTATATATTGTAGATTTATAAGAATATTGTCTTCTATTCTTTTCCTAAGAAACCAAAAGCGTCATTGTTATTAAGATCAACTTCGTAACAGTTGAAGAATTTTTGAAAGACAAGGTTCTACTCTTTTTTTTACTAGACTTATTTAGTCTTATTAAATTTGATTAACTAATGTACTGTACTTATTTTATATTCTTTGGAAGATGCTTTACATCTGTTCTAGTATAATATTTTTTCCATTACATATTAGAATTCAAATGCAACAAGTTTAAATAAATTTTTTTAAAATAAATTTATAACAAGTTTATATATTTCTAGTTAAACTATTCAAAACTTAATGATGTTTCTATGTTTTGTATTATTTTTCTTTTGAAGTATAATGGACAATTTTGGAGAAAGCAAGTGTGAAGCTACTGCCGAAGAAGTTTTACAAAATAATTTTCAAGGGTCAATAGATTGTGAGCCTGCGCTTGGTCTTGAGTTTGACGACGATGAGAGTGCATTTAATTTTTACAATGAGTATGCAAGAAAAGGATTGGTTTTAGTGTTCGCAAAGAGTACGTGAATATAAATAAGAAATTGGGTTATGTAACATCACAAAAGCTTACATGTTTCAAGGAGGGTTTCCGTGGAGATGATAAACGAAAATATCAAGCTAAAAATCCACGAAAAAAGACTAGAACAGGATGCCAAGCTCATATTGTTATTACTCGCCAATTTGTTGGAAAGTACCATATTACTAAGGTTGAGTTAGAACATAACCATCCTCTCGTTCCACCGACAATGATTCACATATTGCCATCTCACAAAAATTTGAACGACGTACAAACTCATGAAATCGATTTGGCGGAGGATGCTGGATTATTTTCTAAAGGAACTTTTGATTTTATGAGTCTTCAAGCTGGTGGCAGAGCAAATTTGGGTTGTACTAAGTTAGATCATAAGAACTACCTTCGAACCAAAAGGCAACAAGCTATGGAACAATGAGAAGTAGGTAAATTACTTGTTCAAATTGCCTAATAATTTTTTATTTATTCTTTGGAATGTGATTTTCTCATATTAAAAATAGCACATACATACTTATTTTTGGTATTTTCTTCCAGGAGTACTATTAGAATATTTTGAGAAAAAAAGAGTTGAAGATCCATCTTTTTTTTTTTTTTTGCGGTATAGTTGGATGTTAATGATATGATCATGAACATATTTTGGGCAGATTCTATAATGATAATAGATTATGAGATTTTTGGAGATGTGCTTTCATTTGATACTACGTACCAGACAAATAAAGAGCATAAACCTTTGGCTAGTTTTGTTGGATTTAATAACCATAGAAAAATGATTGTTTTTGGAGGTGCACTGATGTATGATGAGACTTCAGAATTTTTTCAGTGATTGTTCGAAACATTTCTTAGAGAAATGTCTGGAAAAATACCAAAAACTATTTATACAGATCAAGATGCTGCTATGAGTAAAGCCATCTCATTCGTCATGCCTGAAGTTCATCATATGTTGTGTGTTTGGCACATGGAACAAAATACTGTAAAACACCTCAATCAAGTTTATAAAAGGTACGCTTCTTTCCGTGGTGATTTTAGAAAATGTATTTACGAGTATGAGGATGAAGGAGAATTTATAAATGATTGGACTACTATGCTTGATGAATATAATCTTCATGAAAATGAATGGTTGCAAGGAATATATGCTTTGAGAGAAAAATTAATTGCAGCATATAGAAAGCAAACCTTTTCGGGTAGCATGAATAGCCCACAATTAAGTGAGAGTTTGAATAGTGAATTAAAGGATTATTTGCAGTCTGATTATAATTTGGTACAGTTTTTTAAGCATTATGATAGAGCAATTGAGGACAAAAGATATAATGAGCTGCAAGATACATGTGATGCATCACAATAGTTGCCAGTATTAAAAGCAAAGGTGCCAATTTTGTTTCATGCTAGATATACACCAAATATTTTTTCGAAGTTTCAAGATGAATATATGAAGTCTTTAATAATCAAAGTGAATGGATGTGAGGGAAATAATTTTCCCATCATGTATAAGGTCAGCAAGTATGGGCACACTCGAGAGCATATTGTTAAGGTGACAGAGGCAGATCATATATCTTGTACTTGCATGAAGTTTGAGTCTATGGGTATACTTTGTTGTCATACAATAAGAATTCTTGATGTGATAAGAGGAGTGGATAAAATTTCAGATGAGTATATTTTGAAAAGATGGACAAAAACTGCAAAAGTAGTAAATATTAAAGAAATTGATGGGCAAGATATAGAGATCAAGGATTCAAAGCTAATCGTTGTGAATCGCTATAGAATCCTTTGTCCTATATTTGTTAGAATGATAGCTAAAGCTTCTGAAACTGATGAAGGCTATAAGCTAGCGGCAACATGTGTAAATGAGTTAA
Source organism: Nicotiana tabacum (assembly GCF_000715075.1). Classification (NCBI taxonomy): domain Eukaryota; kingdom Viridiplantae; phylum Streptophyta; class Magnoliopsida; order Solanales; family Solanaceae; genus Nicotiana; species Nicotiana tabacum. Next base: position 157,623,955 of record NC_134101.1, on the reverse strand, counting down.
GTGCAAGATTGAAACAAATTATGGAGGTGACAACTCCATCTCTCCATACTACTGGTTCAACGAGAGATTTACCAGAAGAAAATAATGACAGAAATCTCCTCTCACGAGCCAAAAGTTTAAAAAAAAAATAACACAAAACGTCTGAAAAAGAGGATCAAAACTTCTCTTGAAGCGAACTCAAAGAGTAAGAAAGCTCGAGGAAAGAAGTCAGATTCTATTAATCAAGATGGATCTACAGTTAATGATAGAACTAAAATTGATAAGCAAAATTGTATCAACCAGGTATATCATATTTTATTTCAGTTCATAATTCGAATATTTCATATTGACCAACTATTATAATGTTACACAATTATGATATTTTTTATATTTATTCGTAGGATTCAACAAAAGATGAGAACTTTTTTTACAATTCTAATTTAAGTGTCTCTCAAAGTATGACTTGTGCCAACTTATCCCAGCATTCCGAGTTTTCACTTTCGAAGGCATCTTATAGCTTTACTCAAATGCTAACGGTAATATTAACACACTTTTTTTGGTAATTTTTTATCATATATATATATATATATATATATATATATATATATATATATATATAATTGACTTAGTTTATATTATTTGTGTAGGAACCTTCTAATTTTGATGCTCTTGCACATACACAAAATTCTTGTTCTCTTCCTCATGATCAGGTTTATATTAAAAGAAGCTTTTATATTTATTTTTAACACATATTATTTTATTGACGTATATAATTTATCATTATTTGGCAGGCGAGCTTTTTCGAGAGTCAAGGGGCACAAGAGTTTTGAGATAATAATTTACTATGATCTATGTTAATTTTATTTCTAGTTGAGTTTTAGTATTTTATTTAAGATACTGGACATGTTATTTAAGTACTTCCATAGCTTCTTTGGACTTTAGAAGTAATTGGATGATTATTAAAGGTTGTTTATTGCATTTTAACAACTTCACTTAAATCTACTATTCAAATGCTTTTGTGTCAACATGAATGAAAGAGATAATTTTTTATTGTGTTATTTGTCAAGTCTCATTTAAGAAGAAAAAAATAAATAGAAAAGGCCAATTCCAAAAGTTAAGAAATCACTTGTAGCAGTTAAAATGGATTCGGGAACATCATTCTACTAGTTATGACATTATGGTGGGGCCTGCATGTTGTGTTGAGTGAGAGAAAAGTTCAAGTAAGGTGAAACTAGACTGACACTGTTAGCAGTAAACTTTTTATTATTTTATTTATATGAAATTGCATTACTATTTTTAGTTGTTTAGTGACCGATTTAATCTCAGCCTTAATTAATTGGGTAGATATATGGCACAAATGAGTAAGTGTATTGAGCAATAATGGACAAATTATCAATGGAGGGGATCTCCATCCAAGTTATAGAGCTTGTGAGAGTATGATCGAGTGAAAGGTTGCAAGATTCTCGGGAACCGTTGAGACTCGTGAAGCAATGGCCGTTATGATAGAACTAATTATTTGATGTAAATCACTTGGTACAAGTAAGTATTTACCCAGTAAAACCCAGATTTTACCATTTCTTAAGTGTCTCAGAAACTAAAGATAGGTTTCTTAATGGTAGTTTTTTTTTCAATATCTAGCTTGCAAGCCATGAATATATAGTATCAATTTGTCCTTTGGTCTCTTATTGCTTCCTCATCTTTGGCCCAATATGTTTGACCAAAAAGTGTTGAACCTTTTGTAAATTAATTAAATATGAAGATTTTAGGTAAATCTTAGCCAATGATAATTTACACTAGATCTGAAATAGAAGATATGAGTAAGCGAATAAAACCAGTATAAAATTTAACTATAACATCGATTAGATCCCATTATATTAGAAGAAGATGATGATTTTCATAACATTGAATGATCATGAAAAATACATAGATGAAGAGGGTCACCGATCTTTAACGAGGTAGAATCTCATACATTTGTTATGGTGAGACTAACGATATGAATTGAGGATATGAGCTTCCTTGCTTCTTCCTTCTTCGGGGGGAGAGAGAGAGAGAAAGAGAGATGAAGATCCCTCCTCCTCTCAGAGAGCATGTCTGTGTATGGATCTGTTTTCTGCCCCCCTTTCTTCTCCTTCTCACTTAGTTTATATACTAGGTCTTCTCCTTTAACCAATGGTCATAAACCATAGTACTTAAGTCGTTTGACTATATTACAGGTTGACCCCTTGAAATGCTGTAACATCCAATTCGCCTCCTAAGCGTTCTGAAGACATGACCTCGGCGATGGCCGAGGTGCGTGTCGTTATAGCGTTGTATGGATATGGCTGCCTCAAGTAACTTTTCGCCTTCCCTTTTCATGTCGATTCTCGTCTGGTCAGATTTTGACCTATATAGTTAGTCCATCCGCCCGTTGGGGTCGCCTTTTGGCGAGCTTGATGGGAGGACTCTATCGATTCAAAAATTGTGAGAAATCAAAACACTTTGAGCGAGAGACAAGCACCTCATGGCGAGGTAGCGAAGTGACGTTTCAAGAGCTACATTAGACCGTCACATCAGTTCAGAATGTCATTAATACTCCTCATGCGTCATTATGGCGCACGTTTTCTATGCATTGCGTCGTTTTCCGTGCCCTTTCCATTTTCTAAATGGCGGCGTTTGGTTTTCCCGCTCAAGGCATTTTATATCCCTATAAATAGAGAGAGGATCTTTCATTTGAATGTTATGCTTCTTAATCGCTCAAGAGAGATTTTTGTAACTTTTCTTCTTCTCCTTCAGTTTCTCATACTTCTGTCTATTAGGATTTGTTGTGACCACTACCTTTTTCCCTTATCATTCTCGTTTCTTTCAATTAAAGAAAATATAGTAAGTGGAGATTCTAATTCTGATAAAGCCATTGGTGCTCCGGTGCCGAAAAATGTACCCATAATCGAAGAGGGAGTGGGTCCGGCAGAAGACGAGAGTTTTCTAATGGTAGATAAGGTGGTTCCCTGTCCAGGGAAGGCGAGGATTGATTTCAACAGCCCTGCTGGGGATGAGCCGAAACCTGTTTTCTCGATGATGGATGTTGCGGGGCTTATGGAATTCAAAGCCAAATAGGGGATTCTCGATCACATTGAGCTAGTTTCGGTGGGTCGGGACATAGTTCATATACACCGTCGGGGCTACTGCACGTCCTACGCATATCCATTCGTCATTGGATACATGTTTCCCCTACCTTCGTTGGCGATGGACTTCTGCCGCTTCTACGAGGTGTGACCGGCCCAACTCTTTACGTGCGTATATAAGCTCTTCCTTATGCTTAGCAAGTACGCGGAGTTAGCCGATCGAGGAATTTCTCTACAACACATGTTTTACCTCTTCGCCCCCCCATTTTCATAGGGGCACGATGATTCACATGCGTCACCGAGGAACCAAGGGTTTGGCGGTGAAGATGGATGATAAGACCAACCGCCGCTTCTGGGAAAATTACTTCTATGTCCGCACGGAGCACGTGGTGTCTAACCCCGCTGGGTTCCCTGAGGTGTGGAATTTCGCCTGTAGGTCTCCCTTTCATTATATTACTTTTTTTTAACACGGTTGTTGGTCATCTCTTTATTGACCGTAGTGTTTTCTGTTTTCGCAGTCGAGAGGTGCCTCATTCGCAAGTTGCCAACATTCGGGAATGGGTGAGTGCGATTCTACCCCACACGATGGGGATCCTCGAATGGGTGCCTTTTCATTTGAGGTTCGGGCGCAAACCTTCCACTGGTAAGTCGGCTTGTTTCATCCTTAGTTGTTTTATTCTTTTCTCCGTCCTATTTCTTTATCTTATCTTTGTTTGATCCAATTTCTAGTTGGAAGGTCGGAGAGGAGTGAGAAGGTCGAGGGCTCCCGCCCTTGATTTCCATCAACCGGCTTCCTCTGCCCGGCCTGCACCAAGAGCAACTACAAATGAGGGTGACCAGAGTTTGGTTGCTCGGCGGACCACGTCTGCGGCCGAAGAGGTTGCTCCTCGGTCAGAGACTCCAGTCCCTGCATTCCGTTCAACGGGAAAACTTTCTCGTGGCGGTGGAGGAGAGGCCCCGTTGAATAGGCGAAGGATAGTGTTAGAAAGGGCATCTTTAGCTGAAACGCCCTCGAGGGGCGACCTCATTTTAGCGGTGCCTGAAACCGGCGGTGGTGCCAGCCTGGTTGTGGAGGCGATGCCCGTTGCGGGTGTGGAAGAGGCTACTGCGATAGAGGGATGGAGTTCTGAAGCTGTCGCTACTGTTCCGAGTGGTCCATCGACGTCTTGACCAGGTCGTACCCCATTTTTGGCTAGTGAGAGATTGAAAGGCCTAGTGGTGGAGGACTATGAATCCGATTCTGTTGCTCTTGAGGACATAAGAATGTTCGAGGAGGGCTTTACCTGGGTCGATGTGAGGGCGGAAGGCCCTTCCCGCATACTCGAAATCCCGTCGGATTTTAACCTATTGGAGGACACGGCTTGGTGTCTCAGTTCGACCTTCTGTGCTCCGCCGCTGAAAGCAGATCTCTTCGGGAGATCAATGATTCTGGTTTGTCATGCGGTGTGGCTGGGATGGCCCTAAGGGTGAGTTTTCTTTTGTTGTTTTCTTTGTTTTGTGCCCTTTGCTTTACTGATTCCTTTTTTTTAGACTTACATGCTGGAGATCGAGAGTACTCATAGGGCTGAGACGCGGGCCGAAGTTTTTCTGAAAATGGCCGAGAAGTATCGGCGGTATCACAACATGTGCCATGAGATGCACGAACAACTTAGGGCGGGCACTAGTACCCAATCCGCCAGGGAGGAGTTGGAGAAAAGGGATGAAGATCTGATGTGGTCTATCCACAGATGCAGCGACCTCGAGGAGCTTCTTAATGCCAAGACGAGGAGCTCGAGGTGGGCAAAGGGGTTGCATCGAAATGTGAGGACATTCAGGCGAATGTGATGTCTTTGCGAGCCGAGCTTGAGCAAAATGCCACTAGAGTCGCCAACCTAAGTACAGAGTGGACGGAGAAGGTAGCTGAGCTAGAAACTAAGGTGGCCAAATTGGAGAGAGCCGAGGGAGCTCAAAAAGTGGTTTTGGCGAGGGCGGCGACACTGGAAGACACTATCCGCGTCCTCAGGTCTGAATGGTAAGCTGAGAAGGAGACGACTATACTGAGGGACGCACGAATCGAGGAGCGGATCGGTGAACTTGACCGGGATGCTTCGAGCCTGGAAGACCGAGTTGCATCTCTCGAGGCTGAGAAGGTGCAGTTGTTGGCTCAAGCCCTCCCCTTAAGAATCTGCCTCTGCTGCTATCCCCCGCCGTTTGTACGAGCTATGGGTCCATGTTAAGACCCAACGAGATATATACAAGGGTTTGTAAGAGGTAGGGAGTGTTCCTGAGGCCGCTTTTGAAGATGCTCGGGTGAAGGCACGCGAGGCTCATCTTGCATGCGGTTATGACCCTACGACACCAGAGGCCAGTAAGGGTGTTGAGATTGAAGATGAGCTTCCTTCTGATGATGACGATGCTGGAGAGAACAATGGTGGAGATGATGCTGGGTGAAGTTTTTTGCACCTTTTGTAATTAGTTTTCTTTTGTTCTTTGCCTGTTTTTATTTTTATTTTTCTTGGGGGCCCACTTTTGGCCTTTTGTAAGGAGCAGTTGTTGCATATGTACATCGTCTGAATAAGACAGTTGTTTTGCCTTTAGTTGCATATCTTTTGACTTTCCTTTTTTCTCTTTTTTTTTTGAAAAAGATCTTCAAATTTCCCCGTGATGAGTCCTTGATTTTTAATTAGGAATTCGAATGAGGTCGAACTGAGTTTGCTTGATTCGAGCGAGGTCGGATCTTATCTTGTTGGTTCGAATGAAGTCACTTTTGATTTGCAAGTTCGAGCGAGTTTGAATTCAGACTTGCCAACTTGGGTGAAGTCAGTTTTGACTGATATATTCGAGCGAGGTCTAATTCAGACTCGCCAACTTAGGCGGAGTCAGTTTTGACTTGTTGATTCGAGCGAGATCGAATTTAGACTTCCACTTGGCGATGGCCAGGGGCCATAGGGGTGCGAATTCGAGCGAGGTTGAATTGCGACCTGTGATGAATATGAACGAGGTCAAATTTTACTTTCACTTGGCAACGGCCAGGGTCCGTAAGGGTGTAAATTCGAGTGAGGTCGAATTGTGACCCGTGATGAATTTGAATGAGGTCGAATTTTACTTTCATTCGGCGACGGTCAGGGACCGTAAGGTTATAAATTTGAGCGAGGTCGAATTGTGACCCATGACGAATTCGAACGAGGTCAAATTTTACTTTCACTTAGCGACGGTCGGGGGCCGTAAGGGTATAAATTCGAGCGAGGTCGAATTATGACCCATGATGAATTCGAACGAGGTCAAATTTTACTTTCACTCGGCGACGACCGGGGACCGTAAGAGATTAAATTCGAGCAAGGTCTAATTGTGACCCATGATGAATTCGAAAGAGGTCGAATTGTGATCATTAATGAATTCAAACGAGGTCGAATTTTACTTTCACTCGACGACGGCTGGGGGCCGTAAAGGTGTAAATTCGAGCGAGGTTAACTTGTGACCCATGATGAATTCGAACGAGTTCAAATTTTACTTTCATTCGGTGATGGTCGGGGGCTGTAAGGTGTAAATTCGAGCAAGGTCGAATTGTGACCCATGACAAATTCGAACGAGGTCGAATTTTACTTTCACTCGGTGACGGTTGGGGGTCGTAAGGGTATAAATTCGAGCGAGGTCGAACTGTGACCCATGATGAATTCGAACAAGGTCAAATTTTAGGTTCACTCGGCGACGGCCGGAGACCGTAAGGGTGTAAATTCGAGCAATGTCGAATTTGACCCGTGATGAATTCGAACGAGGTCGAATTTTACTTTTACTTGGCGATGTGCTGGTTCGGTGGAGTGGTAAGGATGTCGCACGCGGCCTTGCATTTATTGGAGAATATTACTCGTTGTTGTATCATTTGTGTAAGTGTCAGGATGAGTCCCAGTTTATTTATTCTTGCTTTCATTGGAGAATATTATGCATTGTTGCATAGTTTGTGCATACGTCAGTGGAGTCCTAGTTTATCTAGTCCCTTCATTGCTCGGCCTGGAGAGGCCATTGATGTGACGGGCAATGAACTTATTGCTTGGGCTACTGGGCACCCTGGGACCATTAATTCAAATGAAGTTCGGACGTGATTCGTAATATTTAATCGGCTGAATTGGCATAGGATTGTCATGGAGAGCATACGTGCTAGCTTTTCGAGTTCATGTTCTGCCTGTGTTGGAGAGACTGTATGTTCCATGGGCTCACTGCTCAGTCCCAAGTTATGGAGATTGTTTCTTAATAATGTCGGCCTATTCTCAGTTGTTTCTGTTATTTGTAATATGATACGACGTGGAGGGTTTTTCTTGACCGTCACTTGCGAGATGATATGGTGAGGAACGTTTTCCTGGTGTGTTCGGTGGCATTTGTTCCTTGTTCGCGCACCTATGAGAATGCTCGTGTTCCTATCCCAATCCAAAAAAGAAAATTAACAAATTAAACCCAAACGAAATTGCTTGTTAGCTTGACCTGTTAAGTCGGCAGGGGGAGAAGGGCGCTGTAGGACGACTCTTTTTATCCCGTACTCGAATCGTAGTTTCAGATTTGGCAGCCTCGTGTTTGGCTTTGCCGTTAGTTGTGTCTAGGATTCTTATGGGATGAACTTACTTTGCCTGTTAGGATCTCGAGCTCGAGTCCCGGTATGATCCCGTCCGATGTGTGCAAAGATAAGGGCAACATGTTATACTCCATATATAAATTACACTATTTGTATACGGGTACAAAAATAAGGCAGGATAAGCCGGTTATTTCAAAGAATCACATAGTAGGCTATCGTCCCTTCCTAAGAGGTGAAAGTATAGATCGACATATAACGTTAATATAGCAAATAGGGTTTTAGACGAGCTAAGTACATAGTGGTCGTAGTCCCGCTTTGAGTACCCATACGACGTGCCAAACCCATCGCTACAGGAGAGACGTGGATTTCGTATAGATATCAGACATAATTTCGATTTCATGCAAAGATCTGACCCTAATTAGTTTGGTTACTTCAAAAGCTTGCCTACAACTTTCTCAAGTTGGTGTTTATACTGAGAGGGTAAGGCTACGACAACCGGGAAGTGAAAATCTGGATGGCTTTAGATCTAGAGGGAACTAAGATTTTGGCTAGAAAATCCCCACAGACGGCGCCAAGTTGTTTGACAAAAAGTGTTGAGCCTTTTGTTAAACTAATTAAATATGAAGATTTTAGGTAAATCGTAGCCAAAGATAATTTACCATAGATCTGAGATAGAAGATATGAGTAAGCGAACAAAGCCAGTATAAGATTTAACTATAACATCGATTAGATCACATTATATAAGAAGAAGATAATTTTTATAATATTGAACAACCATGAAAAATACATAGATGAAGAGGGTCACCGATCTTTAACGAGGTAGAACCCCATACATTTGTTATGGTGAGACTAACGATATGAATTGAGGATATGAGCTTCCTTGCTTCTTCCTCCTTCGGGGAGAGAGAGAGATCACTACTAGAAATCCGGTAAAAAGCGACCACAAAAAGCGACCAAAGTTGGTCGCTTATAGGCATAAAAGCGACCAAAAAGCGACCAAACATGCCTGGTCGCAATATTGCTGGTCCCTTTATTTTAGGGACCAAAGTTGGTCGCTAATTAGCGACCAACTTTGGTCTCTAAGGTAAAAGGACCAAATATTCTGATTTTGACTTTAGTGACCAACTTTGGTCGCTATATTAATTTAATAATATAAATTTGGCGACCAAAGTTGGTCTCTACATATGAAATACGTTGTTTTTAATTTATCATTAATCATTAGAAAGCGACCAACTTTGGTCTCTAATCCAAATATTATATTTTAAAATCTGGACAATAGAGACCAAAGTTGGTCGCTAAATTCAAGAATTTAATTTTTTTTTAAAGATAAGCGACCAACATTGGTCGCTATATTTCCAGAAATTGTATTTTTTTAATAGAAATCTGGGCAGGTAGCGACCAAGGTTGGTCGCTATTGCCCAGAAAATTATTTTTTTATAGTGAAATGCGACCAAATAGAGACCAAAGTTGGTCGCTTTTCTTGGTATATTTTTGGCAGAAACTGCCTGTTTTGGCAGCTACACCACCTGCCAGCTTACCAAATATCCTAAACATGCATTTTATGCCAGCAACAACAACAATTAAAAGCAACAATCAATATAACTAACACATCAAACTAACAAAACTAAGTTAACGCTTATTACAAGCCCATTCGAACTAAAAAGAACTAACACAATAGAACTAAATTTTTTTGTCTAGTTCAAAGTATATAAAGTACTCAAGGAGTGTTCTTTCAGCATCCTCGTCCGAAAGTTGGATTGCCTCGCCCGATTCATTAGGTGGTTGACTGCGTATGAATTCCCCCACGTCAGCTGCATGTGAAGCGAACCTATATAAAAAATTATATATATTGAATTAGTATTTCAAAATTTATATAAAAGTAAATCAAAATACTTAATGCAAAAGTAAAAAACTTACATGTATATAGTCGAGGCTCGACCCTCCTTTCTGAATCAGTCTCTTTCTTCTTCTTTACAATACGAGTTTTATTGAATAGCTCATCTTGCTTCATTGGCATCATAAAGCTGCCTGGTGGCTTTGGTGATTATCCTCGTGGTACTATTACTCGGGATGAACTTGGATATAGAGAATAACTTGGATACAGTACCTGACAGGGTGTGTCTTTGATCAATTGTTGATCTCTATAGCTACAATGATAATGAGAAGGCAACGACATGTGTTTCAAAATAGTGATGGTATAGGTAGGATTTAACATTTCCTAAGTAGATAAAAAAGGTTATAGAGGAATTCTCTACTTCACTTTCCAAGAGGAAAAGAAGTTTGATTGATAGTGACAACGTTGATGAAGACGGAATACTTTCCGTTGGTCATGGCAGTTCCCATAAAGCGGGGATCATAAGACTCTATGATGACAAAGATTATAGGAAGTTTTGTTCTAAACTTTCTTCCAAGTCTGATCCGTACAAGCTTAATATGATATTGGTGATATTTCTTCGGATTCAGACAATGATTTGACCGACAAAAGTATGGAAATGCTCTTAAAAAGAATTAAAGGTAAAATGTTTTTCTTGGTAGAGAAGGATGCTGAAAAGATTTTACCTTTAATTCTTTTTAAGAGCATTTCCATACTTTTGTCGGTCAAATCATTGTCTGAATCCGAAGAAATATCACCAATATCACATTAAGCTTGTACGGATCAGACTTGAAAGAAAATTTAGAACAAAACTTCCTATAATCTCTGTCATCATAGAGTCTTATGATCCCCATTCTATGGGAACTGCCATGACCAACGGAACACATTCCGTCTTCATCAACCTTGTCACTCTCAATTAAACTTCTTTTCCTCATGAAAAATGAAGTACAGAATTACTCTATAAGCTCTTCTTTTATCTACTTAGAAAATACTAAATTTCTACCTACACCATCACTATTTGAAACACATGTCATTGCCTTCTCATCATCATTGTCGCTAATGAGAAGAACAATTAAAGGCACACTTTGCCAGGTACTGTGTCTTAGTTATTCTTGGTGGAAGTTCTATTGCATGTCTAATAACGTCATCAACCTCTTCTAATAATCCTACGACAATCTAAAATTCCAAAACATAAACTAAAAGTTCAATTCATATCCTAAACCTTCAATTCATATCCACAAAAGTTCAAGTCATATCCTAAAGGTTCAACTCATATCGTAAAAAGTTCAAGTCATATCGTAAAATTTCAATTTATATCGTACAAGTTCAATTCACAAGAACAAAACCTAAAAACTAAAAGTTCATCAATTCTTATCCTACGAGTTTAAACATAAACTAAAAGTTCAATTTATATCCTAAAGGTTCAATTCATATCCACAAAAGTTCAAGTCATATCCTAAAATTTCTATTTATATCCTAAAAATTCAACTCATATCCTAAAAGTTTCAATTTATACCCTACAAGTTCAATTCACAAGAACAAAACCTAAAAACTAAAAGTTATATTCATATCCTATGAGTTTAAACATAAACTAAAAGTTCAAGTCATATCCTAAAGATTCAATACATATGCTAAAGGTTCAACTTATTTCCTAAAATTTCAACTCATATCCTAAAAGTTTCAATTCATATCCTAAAAAGTTCAAGTCATACATAAAAGCTTCAATTTATATCCTACAAGTTCAATTCACAAGAACAAAACCTAAAAACTAAAAGTTATATTCATATGTTACGAGTTTAAACATAAACTAAAACTTCAAGTCATGTCCTAAAGGTTCAATACATATCCTAAAGGTTCAATTTATTTCCTAAAAGTTTAACTCATATCCTAAAAGTTTAAACTCATATCGTAAAAAGTTTAAGTCATACATAAAAGCTTCAATTTATATCGTACAAGTTCAATTCACAAGAACAAAACCTAAAAACTAAAAGTTCATCAATTCTTATCCTACGAGTTTAAACATAAACTAAAAGTTTAATTTATATCCTAAAGGTTCAATTCATATCCACAAAAGTTCAAGCCATATCCTAAAATTTCTATTTATATGCTAAAAATTCAACTCATATCCTAAAAGTTTCAATTCATATCCTAAAAATTCAATTCACAAGAACAAAACCTAAAAACTAAAAGTTATATTCATATCCTACGAGTTTAAACATAAACAAAAAGTTCAAGTCATATCCTAAAGGTTCAATACATATGCTAAAGATTCAATTTATTTCCTATCAATTCATATCCTAAAAGTTTCAATTCATATCCTAAAAATTTCAAGTCATACATAAAAGCTTCAATTTATATCCTACATGTTCAATTCACAAGAACAAAACCTAAAAACTAAAAGTTATATTCATATCTTACGAGTTTAAACATAAACTAAAACTTCAAGTCATATCCTAAAGGTTCAATACATATCCTAAGGTTCAATACATATCCTAAAGGTTCAATTTATTTCCCAAAAGTTCAACTCATATCCTAAAAGTTTCAATTCATATCCTAAAAAGTGCAAGTCATACATAAAAGCTTAAATTTATATCATACAAGTTCAATTCACAAGAACAAAACCTAAAAACTAAAAGTTCATCAATTCTTATCCTACGAGTTTAAACATAAACTAAAAGTTCAATTTATATCCTAAAGGTTCAATTCATATCCACAAAAGTTCAAGTCATATCCTAAAATTTCTATTTATATCCTAAAAATTCAACTCATATCCTAAAAGTTTCAATTCATATCCTAAAAATTCAACTCATATCCTAAAAGTTTCAATTTATATCCTAGATTTCTATAAACCCTAGATTTTTATAAAATGTTATATAATGATAAATACAACCTAAACCCTAGGTTTCTATAAAATACAATGTTAAATAATCAATTGAAACACTAGTCATTTGAAACTAATTCATAGCTAATAAACAAAACATTATAAGCTTACACAAAAGATATAAATTGTAATTATAACCTAGAATTTTTAGGAGGTGGAGAAGGAGAGAGACGCAGCAGCGGCAGAGGCGACGGCGACGGGGCGGCGGCAGCTGGGCGGTGGTCGTTGGTGGCGTGGGTGGGGCCTCTGGTGCTGGGAGTTGGAAGGGGGGGGGGGAGGGGGTTTGAGTGTGAGAGAGAAAAGAGAGATTTTGGGAAATTTTTAGAAAGAATGGGAGGGGATCCCGATTTTGACACTCTGGAATTAAAAATAGCGACCACGGTTGGTCGCTATTTTAGTAGGTAAATCAGTTTTGAAATTTTAGAAATAGCGACCAACTTAATTCAATTTAAAATTATATATATATATATGTAGTATAAATTTAGGATTTTAATTACTATACTATAATCAGTTTTTGAAGCTTATCAATGATTTGTTACAATAAAAAATAAAAAAAATAAAAAAATGCAGCCTGGTGCACTAAGCGCCCGCTATGCGCGGGGTCTGGGGAAGGGCCGAACCACAATGATTTGTTACACTAGCGTCACATTATAGGTCGTTATGTATATATATATATACACACTATATATACTATGCACTTAGTATATATAATAGACTGTTACGACCCGGATTTCCCACCTTCGGATATATGTATATATATATATATATAATACAATTTAAAATTATGTACATATGTAGTATAAATTTAGGATTTTAATTCAATTTAAGCTATATATATATATATATATATATATATATATATATATATATTCGATACAGTATTACCTAATACACTTATACTTAGTGCATAGTATAGCGTAAGTACATATATATATATATATATAAGCTATATTCTATACAGTATGACCTAATACACTTATACTCAGTGCATAGTATAGCGTAAGTATATATATTATATATATATAAGCTATATTCGATATAATACTACCTAATACACTTATACTTAGTGCATAGTATAGCGTAAGTATATATAGTATATATATAAGCTATATTCGATACAAGTATTACCTAATACACTTATACTTAGTGCATAGTATAGCGTAAGTATATATATATTATATATGTAAGCTATATTCGATATAATATTACCTAATAGACTTATACTCAGTGCATAATATAGCGTAAGTATATATTTTATATATATATATATATATATATATATATATATATATATATAGAGAGAGAGAGAGAGAGAGAGAGACACGCACGATTCGTAGTACTATTCATCCCTTGTATTACAAAAGTATTAACGGCTTATATTTATATTATTTAGATAGTAAATACAAAAGTGATTTTTAATTTTGACCATTGTTGACCTGAATAGAGACCAACTTTGGTCGCTATTTATTCAAGAATTTAGTTTAGCGACCAAAGTTGGTCGCTATATTTAAATCAGATTTAATTAAATATTTAAATTAATAATATAATTATTAAAATTGTATAGCTGGGTCCCATTTAAGTGACCAAAGTTGGTCGGTATCTGCCTACACTTTAAGTAGCGATCAACGTTGGTCGCCATTTTTATATTATTTATATTTATATTTTATAATTTTTTTAAAATAATAATATAATTATTAAAATTTTATATGTGGGTCCCACTTTAGCGACCAACATTGGTCACTAATCTCACTAAATGTTTGACCAAGAAAGTCTGACCAGTCCAGTCAACATTTTGACTAATATAGCAACCAAGTAGCGACCAACATTTGTCGCTATTTTGTTTCTTTTATTTATTTTATTATTTTCGCTAGTTTAGCGACCAACTTTGGTCGTTTTTTCCCACAGACCAATTTTGGTCGCTTTTTTCCGGATTTCTAGTAGTGGATGAAGATCCCTCCTCCTCTCAAAGAGCATGTCTGTGTATGGATATGTTTTCCGCCCCCCGCTCCCTTTATATACTAGGTCTTCTCCTTTAACCAATGGTCATAAACCATAGTACTTAAGTCGTTTGACTATATTACAGGTTGACCCCTTGAAATGCTGTAACATCCAATTCGCCTCCTAAGCGTTCTGAAGACATGACCTCGGCGATGGCCGAGGTGCGTGTCGTTATAGCGTTGTATGGATACGGCTGCCTCAAATAACTTTTTGCCTTCCCATTCCACGCCGATTCTTGTCTGGTCAGATTTTGACTCATACACAATATATTTCACATCATCAAATACGTGTATAAATATCTTATTTTTTTATAACGTAACAATAAATAATCATATACGGATAGATGGGACGTTCGAATGATTTCACATGAGTACGAAAAACGTTATCTTATTATTATTCTGGATACAGCAAACCTGTATGATAGAGAGGTTAAGGTAGGGTACCCATTACAATAGAGGGACAAGACAGATATGCCCCCCACCCCAACATTATTCCAATCTATCCCATGGCTTAAATTTTGATAACAAGTCTCTTTCATTGTGGGGATGGATAAGAGACAAAGCCCTTGTTAAACCTATGTCCCATGCATTCCTCGTAGGACCAACTCCATCTCTTAACTCTTTCATTCACCACATATTTCCTTTCACATATCTTCTCTTTCCCTTCTATATATATATTTTCAAGTCCTAAACACTTCTCAAACAATTTTCCTCTTAACTCATCTCCAGTTAAATTCTACCTTGTTCAACTCAGAGCTATACATAGTAATTGTTACTTCCATATATGGCTGCTCTTGCAAGTTCGTTGTCATCATTAAGAAGTTCAAAGATCAAATCAATGCAACGATGCTCGAAGCAAGTTAGAGAGCAGAGGGCAAGACTTTACATTATCTGGAGATGTACAGTCCTACTTCTCTGTTGGCACGACTAGAAATCGGGTCAATGACGATTTACCTAGCAATATAGTATAATTTTAAAAAAAATTAAAGGGGTGTCGTAGCTCCGCCACTGTCTTGACAATGGTTCCAAAATCGTTGCAATAGATAGGAAAACCGCTGCAATAAGCCTAATTGTTAGTTGTGTGCATGATTAAGTTCTCGTGATGGGGATTTCAGTAATGGAGTTCGAGGTACCAAAATACTCAGATGATTCAGAGTAAGGATCCGATTTATAGCTGTTTGAGGGGTGGTATAGCCCTGACTTTTGTGTAGGAGTAGAGACTAAATTACATGTACGATGTAAAATATATACCAAAAGTGAAAAGCCTATGAGTGAATAATACTCGAGGAAACTTTTCTTATTATAAATTGACAAGGAGCTACAAGCTTTTTTCCCTACATTTTTAATGCTATGATCTGGAACCAATAATGTCCCACTATTTTACAATGTGTTTTAGTTTTACAATTTAGTTTAGAAAAGGAATACAATCTAAGACATTCTACCATTAGAGTCAAAATAGACACTTAATGAAGTGTATGGATAAGTACAAGATAAGGAGAACTTCTCACTTATAGCACCTAATTTCTGTAAAAAGACAAATTATTAGTATTGAGATGTAAAACAAAACTGATCCAACAGATTTTATAACCAACCCCAACTAGTTTGGACTGGAACTAAGAGATAGTTAAATGATTGATTTATCTTTTATTATTAATAATATATACGCAATTGAGTGATATGTGAAGAAGAATTTGTGCGTAAGATTTGATGTTCCATGACTAATGCAAATAGAT
The DNA here is from genome assembly GCF_000715075.1 of Nicotiana tabacum. Lineage (NCBI taxonomy): Eukaryota > Viridiplantae > Streptophyta > Magnoliopsida > Solanales > Solanaceae > Nicotiana > Nicotiana tabacum. Next base: position 157,607,848 of record NC_134101.1, on the reverse strand, counting down.
TAATGCTGGTGGAGATGACTGATGTTAGATAAAAGTGAAGAAAACTAAAGCAAAAGAGAGCAAGAAAGGCAACTCTATTTGACCGAAATATCTTAAAAGTAGACACGATTAGTTCATAATTAAATTATTTAGACCTTGGGCGGACTGTCAGGGCACACTGCGAATTCTTGTACTACTAGAAAAGAGATTTAAGTTAATGCCATTATATTTAATATCATTTAAATAAAGAGAATAAAGCCAAATGTATTTATATTTTGCACAAACTTGAGTATTATAATCAAATGGACCTTAGATACTAAGTTCATCAGACCATCTTCCATCTTAAGCTACCCCACTCAAAGCTAAAGAAGTGTGAAAGAGTAAGCAATGCACATTAAGTAAAGTTAAAATGAGAACACTATAACAGTGGACCTCTTATCATCTCCTAGTCACTCATGCCCGTTCTTACTCGTCTAATTACTGCTAGAAATTCGGGAAAAAGCGATCGCAAAAACCGACCAGAATTGGTCGTTATTGGGCTAAAAAGCAACCAAAAAGCGACCAAAAGGGCCTGGTAGCTATATTGATGGTCTCTTTTATTTAGGGACCAAAGTTGGTCGCTATAGCGACCAACTTTAGTCTCTAAGCTAAATGGACCAATTTTTCCGGATATTGACTATAGAGACCAACTTTGGTCGCTTTATTAATTTAATAATATAAATTTGGCGACCAAAGTTGGTCTCTAAATATAAAATACGTTATTTATTTATTTATTTATTATTAATCAATAAAAAGCGACCAACTTTGGTCTCTAATCCAAATATTATATTTTAAAATCTGGAAACTAGAGACCAATGTTGGTCGCTTTTTTATTCAATTATTTATTTATTTTATTAAACTAGCGACCAACTTTGGTCCCTAAATACATGAATTTAATTTATTTTTTAAATATTAGCGACCAACTTTGGTCGCTATATCACCAGAAATTTTATTTTTTTAATGAAATAGCGACCAAGTTTGGTCGCTTTTTGTAGAAATCTGGGTAAATAGCGACCAACGTTGGTCGCTATTCTCCAGAAAATTATTTTTTTTAACATGAAAAGCGACCAAATAGAGACCAACTTTGGTCGCTTTTCTGTGTATTATTTTGGCAGAAACTGCCTGTTTTGGCAGCTACACCACCTGCCAGTCATACCAAAACCTTAACAAGCAACAACAACAACAATTCAAACAATAATTCCAATAACAATACCAAACAACAACCCAACAACAACAACAACAACAACAACAACAACAACAACATAAAAACAACATTAAAAGCTACATTAAAACCAAGAAAGTGTAAATTTCAATAGAACTACCAAACTAAGTTAACTCTTATTACAACCCAATGGAAAACAAATTGTATTTGTCTAGTTCAAATTGTCTAAAATTCATTCATTGTTTGGTACATCATTATCATCACCGTCTGATGAAGTTTCATCATCATTACGGTATTGAGAAGGGTCTACTTGTCGATGATGGGAAGAATGATCACGGGGAGGACGGGAGGAACGGCCACTTGGAGGACGGGACAAACGAGCACGGGGACCGGCAGCCTCTGGCGATGATGGCCGAGACCGGGGAATCGAAAAAAATCCAGCTAGGAGATTTTTGATCTGCTCTTGCATGCTCTGGCACTGAGCGACCACGCCAATATACTGAGCATCTCTAAGCTTTTCTCTTTCCTTGGACGCTTCTAGCTCGGATGTGAGCTTTGTCACAGTCTCCCGCATAGCGGAGAGGCTCTCCCCATCAAGTTGCTCGGCTTGCGAGGAAGTCTCTATTACTTGCATTCCACACCTATCGATGGAATGTCTTAGTAGGAAGGTCGTATAGCTTCCCCCATTTTGGACCACCTGCAGCCCGCGTCCATAGTCTTTCAACATCCTCGTCCGAAAGTTGGAATGGCGCGCCCGACTCATTAGGTGGCTGGCTGCGTATGAATTCCTCAGCTTCAACTCTGAAGCGATCTTATAAGAAAAAGTAAATTGAATTAGTAATTCAAAATTTATATAAAAGTAAATGAAAATACTTAATGAAAAGTGAAAACTTACATGTACAGTCGAGGCACGTCCCTCGACCCACCTTTCTTGATCCGTCTCTTTCTTCTTCTTCACAATATGAGTCTCCCTGAATAGCTCATCTTGGTTCATCGGACGGCCCAACTTCTTTTCCTGAAAACTCATAAATTTTAATTAATAAATAGAATAGATACACTTTGAAAATTAAAATAAATTAAGCAATTACGTACCATTCTTCTTTTTATTGTCCCCTGGTTGACCGCACCTCCAATGTGCAATGATCCTCCCTTCTCAGATGCGCGAGCTTTCTTTCCCTTTTCGCTCTTCTGTAAGAACTCTGCAGTAAGCCATTGCCTTTGCAAATCATCCCAAAACTCCTGAAGCAACCAGCCAGGCTTCTGGTTCAGCTGTCTAGCTATGGAGAAAGAATGCGACAACCGCTTGCGAGCTTTGAGATTAAAATTTGCAGCCACGTCCGCGCTATACTGGTGTTCCCATACACACTTGCTCTATATTTCAAAAGTTAAATATTATATGGAAATATCATAAATATAAATAATTATACTGCTTAAAAGAACATTTATACCTTAAATTCATTGAAAATTGCCTCCTTCAGTGAGAATGGGAATTCACGCCAAAACGCATAAGGGGCATCATAAAGCTTTCTGGTTGCTTTGGTGATTATCCTCGTAGTAATATTACTCGGGAGGAACCTGCAATTTAATAAATAAAATAAATTAATATCTTAGTAAAAACTGTACAAAAAAATAAACATAAAAATAACAAATAACTCTTACCCATCACCCTCAAGGACTATGATGATCCTGCCATACTGATCATAATGCACCTCCTCATCAGAAGAAGTAACAACATCAGCATCATCGTCCGAAACATGTGTATCAGAGGCATGTGTGGAAGGAGTAGGGGGGTCAGAGCTACTATCCGCAAGCGAAGGCCTCCAATAGGTAGAGTCACTGATGACGATAAATGTGATCCCTGTGACTGCGATATAGCTGCGCGGATCGCAAGTGGCTGTGATACTGACTGTTGTGACCCGACTGGCTGTGACCCGACTGGCTGTGACACTGATGGTTGTGATCCATGTGGCTGTGACATGGATCGATGTGATCCATGTGATGCTGCTGGGTGGGATCCATGTGGTAGTGAGGCAGGTGGACTGTATGTCGGACGTACAGTCTGATGGCCCTATGAAGAAACACCCGGGGTCTGCACGAAGGTGTAAGGCTGGTGATGCTGTGGCAGCTCAGTATAGCCATGGGGTAGAGGCTGTGGCATAGTGATAGGCAAATCAAAAGATGGCGGAAAAGATTGATGAGTAGTATCTTCTACCCTTCTCTTTTGCTTCCTAGACTTTTCTCGACCCCGAGAACCACTACCTTCATTGTTACCTCGACCCTTGCCTGTCATCTGCATAATATAATAAATATTTAGATTGAAACATATAAGGAAACTATCTATAAACGAGAGTTATCGAAGAAACCAACTTTTTAAAGCTCATCGACGTATTCTTCCTCGTCAGACAATTCTTCTTCCTCGTCAGAGAATTCTTCTTCCTCACTAGTTTGAGCTTGATCAGTTGATTCTTCTTCCTCGTTTTCTATAATTCTTAATTCATTTATATCAACTTCTTCCAATATGTGTTCAGGATGTTCCAAATCATTTTCTAAAAGTTCGTCCACTATTTGGTAAACACTGGAGATATCGTTTTGATATGCAACATCCAACACATTCTCGACTTCGACCCTACCTATATGCTTAGTTTTTATTACAACCCACCAATCGAACTTATTCCGCCGAAATGGATAAGGAGTATAATACACTTGCCTAACATTATGTGCAATTATGAAAGGATCATAGCGATCATACTCCCTCGTATGATTAACCTCAATTATGTTGTATTGATTGTGTACTCTCGTACCTCTTGTTGGATTTGGGTCATCTAAAGAGAATAATTTTCTTAAATGGCCTACCTGAATATTCTAGTTCTATTATTTCTTTGAGCACACCATAATAATCAATATCTCCAACTTGGTTGCCATCGCCACCTTGAACCCACACCCCACTGTTGATGCTTTTTTTATTTTTAGAGCAACCCTCTGTATGAAACTTATAACCATTCACAACGTACTTGGAATATGTTGTGACCTCAACCCCAGGTCCCCAAGATATATCTTTCAAAAATTGATTTGCACCATTATTTGGATCATTTACCTACATATTGTTAACAAAATTCATAAGTTAGCATAACTTCCAAACATTGTTTACCTACATAGTGTTAGAATATTTTAAGGATATACTTACAAATTGTTTGAACCACCTATGAAATGCCGTATATACAGCATCTTGGCAAAATTGACCCACGAAGTGACTGTGACACATCAAATATTTTTAGTAGTTGCATTGAGATGTAATCACAGTAAATTTTATATTTTGATAACTATTAAATCAATACTTACTTGAGAAATGGTACTACTTCGGGACAATTTAGCAACACATGAAGTGTAGCTGACTTGAACTCCATATCACTCAAATTTCTCTTTCTACCATCCTTAGAACATCGGCCTGGTTGATTGAATATGGACATAGGCGGATATAATGGATCATTCGTAAGGTCGACCGTGTGCTTGTTGGGCCTATTCCTAGAACATGGCACGTTGCTCTCAAAATAATAAGAACAAAAATGAGCAGTTTCCTTTGCAAGATAAGCTTTGCATATAGATCCTTCAATTATATTACTCTTCTTAACAAATTGTTTGCATTTGCCAATTGTCCTACATAATTTCAGGTTAGCCAAGAACATTCAAATAAAACAGAAAATTATATATGGACTATAATATTACCTCTCAAAGGGATACATCCATCTGCATTGAACAGGCCCTCCAAGTCGTGCCTCGTGTACAAGGTGGATTGGAAGGTGTTCCATCACATCAAAAAACCCACATGGACATATCTTTTCCATCTTACCCAAAGTTACACGAAGGTTCTGATCCATCCGGCGTAGGTTTTCTTCCCTTAATGTGGAAGAACACAAGTCTTTGAAAAACAAACTAATCCCAGTGATGGGTTTCCAGATTCTTTCAGGCAAACCAGAAAATGCAATAGGCACTAAGGTCTCCATGAAAACATGACAGTCATGACTTTTCAAATGGCTCAACTTCCCTACCTCCATATCAACTTTTTTATCAAAATTCGACGCATAACCCTCAGGCATCTTCAATTTCGTTACCCAATTACAAATCTGCCGTCTTTCCTCCAAAGTGAATGTGTAACTTGCTTTGGGCTTGAATAACTTACCATTGTTTGCTGTCTGCAAGTGTAATTCAGGTCGCCTGCAATATTCTTGTAAGTCCATTCTAGACTTCGGGTTATCCTTTGTCTTACCTTTAACATCCATCACTGTGTTAAACAAATTGTCAAAATAATTCTTCTCAATATGCATGACATCAAGGTTGTGACGGAGAAGATTATCCTTCCAATAAGGCAACTCCCAAAATATACTCTGTTTGGTCCAATTATGAGTAACACCGTATCCGGGGAATCTATGCGGTGGAACTTCAGTAACTTTACTGAAGTTCTGGACCCTCTCCCAAATTTCATCACCTGAAAGTATCGGAGGTGGATAATCATATTCCAGTTTATTCTTTTTGAAAGCATTTTTCATCCTTCTAAACTCATGACCCTCAGGCAAGAATTGACGATGACAATCAAACCATGATTGCTTTCGGCCATGTTTCAAAGTGAACGCTTTACTATTTTCCATGCAGTAAGGACAAGCTAGCTTCCCAGCAGTCATCCACCCAGACAACATTCCATACGCAGGAAAATCATTAATTGTCCACATTAAATTAGCACGCAAATTGAAATTCTGCTTGGTTGATATGTCATATATTTCAACACCATCGTACCATAATTGTTTTAGCTCATCAATCAAAGGTTGCAAATATACATCTATCAAACTTTTCGGATTACGGGGACCGGGGATAATACAATTTAAGAATATATATGGACTAGTCATGCACAACTCGGGTGGTAGATTATAAGGTGTAAGAAAGACAGACCAACATGAATACGGTGTCGCAGATACAGAAAAAGGCGTGAAGCCATCCGCACACAGACCTAACCGAATGTTCCTTGGTTCACTAGCAAAACATGGATATGTCCTATCAAAGTGCTTCCAAGCTTCTCCATCTGAAGGATGGCACATAACACCAGGTGGTCTTCTATTTTCAAAGTGTCATCTCATATGAGGAGCAGAACTCATCGACGCATATAACCTCTTTAGCCTAGGTATAAGAGGTAAATAATGCATCGCCTTGATAGCGACCATCTTCCCGCTGGAAAGCCTCTTGAAACGAGACTTTCCGCAAAATTTACAACTGCTTAAAATTGCATCATCTTTATAATATAACATGCAACCATCTTCACAACAATCAATTCTCATTGACGAAAGTCCTAACTTAGAAACTAATCTCTTTGCCTTATAGAAATCACCAGGTAATTCGATTTCCTCGTCAACTAGTTCACGGATAAAGTCAATGAAAGAATCCATGGCTGCTTGAGAAATATTCCAATCAGATTTGATACTTAGTAATCTAACTGCAACAGACAACTCAGAGTGCGGACGTCCTTCACGTAGTGGATGACTAACTTCCTCTAACTGTTCATAAAAATGTCTTGCTTCATCATTAGGAGTTTGTTCAATATTTTCGTTGGGCTCACCCCCAAAGTGCATTCCAAAAGCATTCGCAACCATATCATGAATTCTGGAATCACTATTTCTATTCTCCCTCGACCTATTATTTTCACCAACAACCATGTTATGAAATATCCCATGGCTACCATTCATCTCTCCATGATTAGTCCACACAAAGTAATTCGCTATAAACCCCACCATATAAGATGAACCTTAACTTCCTCCGGTTTTCCAAACTTCATACAGTCGCACTTAACACAAGGGCACCTAATTACTCCTTCTTTTATATATGGCGGAAGTGACATTGCATGTCTAATAAAGTCCTCAACTCCTTCTACAAAATCCTCCCGCAATCCCCGCCGATTAGGATAATTCCTATTGTACATCCAAGAACGATGTTCCATCTATTTAAATAAAGCAAGAACAAATTAAATTAGTTAATTCATAGCCTAATCTTTTTTTAGTTAACTAAAAGTCCAATTCATATCTTATTATTGTTGCTTCATAAAATGAAATTTAACCTCATATATAAATTAGTCTACCTAAATAGTTAATTTATTTGAACCCTAAAAGTATTAATAAGAACCCTAAAAATTGCAAATAATATATAACATGGAGAAATTGAACCCTAACATGGAGAAATTAAACCCTAACATGGAATTAACTTTGAACTAAACATAGTTGAACAAATAATATATAACTTTGAACCCTAATATATTGGAATTGAACCCCTAAAATCACTGTTTTTCGGAAAAATAAAAGAAAGGAGAGAGAAACTAACCTTGGGAGTGGAGGTCGCCGGAATTTGCTGCTGCCGTCAGGGGTCGCCGGTGGCGGGGGCGTCGCTGCTGCTGGAAGTCGGAGGGGGAAGGGGTTTTGAGTGTTAGAGGAGAAAGATTTTAATTTGGGGAATAATTTTGAAAGAATGGACCTGAAACCCGTTTTGGCTCCTGTTAAATGCCAAATTATTTTTGACTGTTTGACCAAAATAGCGACCAACGTTGGTCGCCATTTTTGACCGTTTGACCAAAATGGCGACCAACTTTGGTCGCTATATTTGAAAATAAATAAATAAAATAATTATTTTATATATATATATATATATATATATATATATATATATATATATATATATATATATATATATATATATATATATATATATATATATATATTTATATCCTACAAAAGCGACCAACTTTGGTCGCCTTTTGGTCAAACGGTAAAAAATGGCGACCAACGTTGGTAGTATTACCTAATACACTTATACTTAGTGCATAGTATAGCGTAAGTACATATATTATATATATAAGCTGTATTCGATACAGTATTACCTAATACACTTATACTTAGTGCATAGTATAGCGTAAGTACATATATTATATATATAAGCTGTATTCGATACAGTATTACCTAATACACTTATACTTAGTGCATAGTATAGCGTAAGTACATATATTATATATATAAGCTGTATTCGATACAGTATTACCTAATACACTTATACTTAGTGCATAGTATAGCGTAAATACATATATTATATATATATATAAGCTGTATTCGATATAGTATTACCTAATACACTTATACTTAGTGCATAGTATAGCGTAAATACATATTATATATATATATATATATATAAGCTGTATTTGATACAGTATTACCTAATACACTTATACTTAGTGCATAGTATAGCGTAAGTACATATTATATATATATATATATATATATTATATATATATATATATAAGCTGTATTCGATACAGTATTACCTAATACACTTATACTTAGTGCATAGTATAGCGTAAGTACATATATTATATATATAAGCTGTATTCGATACAGTATTACCTAATACACTTATACTTAGTGCATAGTATAGCGTAAGTACATATATTATATATATAAGCTGTATTCGATACAGTATTACCTAATACACTTATACTTAGTGCATAGTATATAGCGTAAGTACACTTATACTTAGTGCATAGTATAGCGTAAGTACATATATTATATATATATAAGCTATATTCGATACAGTATTACCTAATACACTTATACTTAGTGCATAGTATAGCGTAAGTACATATATTATATATATAAGCTATATTCGATACAGTATTACCTAATACACTTATACTTAGTGCATAGTATATAGCGTAAGTATATATATATTATATATATAGACACACACGCCCGCTTCGTAGTACTATTCATCCCTTGTATTACAAAAGTGTTAACGACTTACATTTATATTATTTATATAGTTAATACAAAAGTAATTTTTAATTTTGACCATATAGAGACCAACTTTGGTCGCTAACTGTAAATGAATTTAATTTAGCGACCAAAGTTGGTCACTAACAGTACATGAATTTAATTTAGCGACCAAATTTGGTCACTAAATTTTAATCAGATTTATTTATATTTTATATAATATTTAAATTAATAATAAAAATTGTTAAACGTTAGAACTGGGTCCCACATTGGCGACCAACGTTGGTCTCTATTTCATTAAGCGACCAACTTTGGTCGCTAGCTTTTGAATTATATTTATTTATATTTTAATTTTTTTTAAAAAATAAATATATATTTATTAAAATATTATAACTGGGTCCCATGTTAGCGACCAATGTTGGTCGCTATCAACTTATCCTTCAATTAGCGACCAACGTTGGTCGCAAGTTTTAAATTATATATATTTATATTTTATAAGTTTTATAAAATAATAATAAAATTATTAACAAATTTAATGTGGGTCCCACTTTAGCGACCAATATTGGTCGCTAATCTCAGCATATATTTGACCAAGCAAGTCTGACCAGTCCAGTCAACAATTTGACTAAATTTGCGGCCAAATAGCGACCAACTTTGGTCGCTAAAGTATTTCAAATATTTTTATTATTATTTTCGGCAGTTTGGCGACCAACTTTGGTCGCTTTTCTTGACAGACCAAATTTGGTCGCTAATTTTTGGTCGCTTTTTCCCGGATTTCTAGTAGTGATAATTATAATTTGGCAAAATCAGATTTAAAGCTCCTACTCACTTTAGACTTGTGAACATATACCATAAGATTATCGTCCCTCTTTGCATTCATAAAAATGAGCAAGTCCCTATGAGGCATAACTACATTGCATATAGTGAATCAATAGAATATTCTTAGAATCCTAAAGCAAGAGATCACCAGCACAAATGCAAATACACCAAGATTCCTTTAATACCTCTTGGTACTATCCACTAAAGTATCAAGTTTTACTATATGTCCAGAGGTTTACAAGATACCTATTTACTAATTGTTCACATATTAATGAAACATGATGCATCGACTTGAAGGCCAACCAAGGTATGTAGTTGTCAGCCTCATTTGTTGTGGTCTTCGACAAATACATTGGGACCTGTTACGTGACGTAGCCAAGGTAGGAATTATTGTCGCTACAATGTATGAACAAAAGACAATAGAAAAATGCCATGTATAAGAGAAGTAAACAAGTACTAGTGTAGCTAATTTATGTATTTGAACTATATATTCAAAATTATTCAACTACTACTTTCAAGCAGTATCTTTTTCCATTTTATCATACTATTGTTTAAATTAGATTCAAAGTAGTTAAGAGGTATAAATAGAATACAAAATTTCAGCAGCATCTAATTTCCTACTCCTCTTGCTTCTGCTGCTACTTGAATCAACATGTCATAAGCTTAGATTTCCTACTCCCCTTGTTTCAACACATATATATCATACAGGGTTGACACTATATCTTGTGAAAGAAAGATATAAGAGGATGACCTTGAACAGTATTTTATCATGCTTTCCCCTAGACCACAATGAACTGGTGTGAACTTCATATGTCAACATAATTAACGATATTTAAGTAGAATGTCTTCAGGGAAAATTCAAATTCTTCTTCAGTATTCTCTCAAAATAGATCCTGTTAATATAGGTTATGTGGAAAGCTAGAGGGAAAGAAGTAGCACATATGAGAAAAAAGACAAAATTTTAATGTGAACTTAAATAAGTGGGAATCTGTTGCAGATTAACTTCACAACAAATCTACTTTATTGATCAAGAAGCATAAATATTTCAAAGGAAACGAAGAAGTTCAAAATGAAAGCCAACAAACACAGAGTACATATAAGAGAAAATGAAAAGGAACGGACCTGTTAGATTCAGAAGAAAAAACAAAAACCTAGAAAATTAGGTAACTTTGCAACTTAGAAGTTAGAAGGAATTATTTATCCTTAGACGTGATATTATTACTGTAAATTTGAGTAGTGTTTTGTTAATTTTATCCCTAGAGTTTCAATTGTATATTTGTGCGCTAACATTAACCACATCAAATCAAAGCAGAATTGTAACAACGTTGGATAGTTGCAAAGCACTATTCTATTTGTACAGAAAAATGCAACAAACATTCATAAATGAGTATTTCAGTGCAGGTTATCTTAAAAAGTTCATAGTGCTTTGATCTCTCATATGCTTCTAATGTGACATGTCTGCGTTAAAATAAATTTCACATGAGGTAAGATTCTCAAAATGGCCGTCATATACTACTGTTAACCTTGTACTAAAAGAATAAGGTAAATACTTGCCTACTAATGAAAATGTCAAAGCTTTGCTTATGAGAGTGTAAACATGATACATAGAGGTGCTTTTAACTACCTCACTTTTGTTTAACATAGCTTAAATCTTCTAGATATAATGTCAATTATTGTATCATGATGCTAATAGAAACTTCTCTATCCTCCTAGTCAAAGAAAGCATGGCACATGAAGGGTATATAAGAAAACTCAAGCAATTTATAATAGCTTGAGTATTGCATTTATCATGACGCATCATACATGTTGGCTAAGCTAATTATTCTTTTTAAGGAAGTATTTTAAAACGGATAAGATTGAAAGAGTAAGACATGTTTCAATACCTTTTAAAAATGACAGGTAGCTCAATTAGATTATAATTATAATGTAAAGTGTAAATTATGATTTAACAAAAAATTCATTTGGTTGAAAAAGAAAAGTAGCTAAGTGTCTCTTTTACGATAGAAAACACTTACCAGATTCTACATTCATGGATTCTGTTCATACTTCTTTTCTATCCTCTTCCACTTCAATTTTGTAGTTTTGTATTTCTTTCTTCTTCTTTTGCTCATTCGATTAGTTTCATCCTACATGAAAATTTTTTGGTTGAGATCAATGGCTTCTCGATCTCAATTCGTTGATGGTACTGGTATGGGTATTAAGCCTAATTTAAACAAACACCAGCAATACAACTACTTTAATCAGTAATCCAAACACCAAATTCAGTGGGAACCCACTGATCAACAATCAATACAGAAAAATTCACAGCCATAATCCCGCTAACAAGAACCCCAATTTACAAAGTAAACCTTATTTTTAGTCATAGCAGTATGAAAATTAGAGTAACACGGAAAAAATTACCTTTAAGTCGAAAAGTACATCCAAATATGATTACAAAGATCTGAAATAAGAACAGTATATGAACCTTCATTTGATAGCATGTTGTAGAGATATGTTGCCTGTACAATGATACCATCATGATTAATATGACATAATTAGTACAAAGATAACAAATATGACTGAAACACTTCAATGAGACAACTGTGTTTTCCTATCTTTAGTTCTTTTAGAAACAATAGGAAGCCAGAGAGCAACACCCAAAATAGAGCCAAAACAAATCGATCTTGATCAAGGACGTAGCAAAGAATACCTTCGTAATGGCAGGAGCAAAACATATGGTTCAGAATCAAACTGTTAAAAGCGCATGGTCTCTATAGCATTCTCAAATAGAATGTACATTGGAAGTTGGTTCAAGCCTCCTACATTAGATTTTCCAATAACAGAAAATTATTAAATCCATCTCATATAACACACATAACGATAGAGTAAATAATAATACAACAAGAATTAGAGCATCATCAACCCATTCATTTACTGCAATTTTGAGAGAATTTCAATTAAATTTGCTACTTTCTCTCTGTAATAGATAAATGGAAGAATCTGGGGGGGAAAAGAAAAAGGTAAATCAAAGAAAATGGAGAGTAGGAATTGGCAGAGAATAATTATGTAGCACAAGAATGAAGGTAGCATCACAGTGCTGACAATATTACAGAGCCAAGAGCATTATAAGTTTATTTGTTTAACTATTCAAGGATTAATAAAAAATGAAACAAAATGTACGTGAGTAAAATGACAAACAGAATAAAACAAAAAAATTATTCTATCTTGGGGTAGCAGAAGACTTACAAGGACGCTATTTGGATGATTTTGTCATAAACAATGTTGTATGTAGAATGATCATCACGGTTGGCTAGTGTGGACGGTCGGACCAGTACTTTAACGCAACTTGAACTCTTTGCTCTCGTTAAGGCAACATAAAGTTGACTGTGTGAAAAAACAGGTTTTCGCAAATATATTCCGACGAAATTCAGAGTTTGACCTTGCGCTTTATTTATAGTCATAGCATAGCATAATCTTACTGGGAATTGTGTTCTCTTAAATTGAACTGGTATTCTTTCGTCCTGTTACGATAATAATGGTATTCTTGGGATAAATACGTGCTTATTTTTAAAATCGCCTGTCGCAATCTTAGCACTGATAACATTTGTCTTAATGTCACAACATATCAATCGTGTACCATTGCATAAACCTTCATACGGATTCAAATTACACAGCAATATAAAGGGGCAATTCTCCTTTAAAGTTAATTTGTAAGGAGGTAAACCAGCCGGATTTAAACTGTGTAATAGGTCTTCAAATTGACTTTGATCATTAGGCTCAACGGTTTCGTCAAAGCCAACAAATGTAGTTACTTTTTCTGGAAATTTTGCTATAATAATATCATTGATTTCATTCACAAAATCATTTTTCGTTGTCAGAACAACACGAGAATCTGTAAAAAAAAAAAAGGATTAGAGGAGCATGTGTGTACATTTGAGAATGTCACAGCGAATAAATGGTCCAGAGATTCTTCTTCAGTTGTAAAAGGAATAATCATAGAATCTGGAAGTTCAATTTTGTTATTAGTGTTGACCCTCTCTTGTCCATTTCCAATTTTCATAAGGTAATCACAAAAAGCAGGATCTGTTTATGCCCTCATGTTTTCGGACAGTTGCAATTTTTTAAGTTCGTCCCAAATGGTAGAATATAGCAAACTTTCACTAACAAAATCTTCTTTTTTTCCGTTTCGAACAACTGGAAGAGTTTGTTTAAAGTCACCTCCAAAAACAACAACTTTTCCCCCAAATAGAATTTTTGTATCCATAAGATCTTTTAAGAACAAGTCAAAAACATCAAGATTCTTTTTTTAGCCATAGATACTTCATCCCATACAATTAATTTTGCATCACGAATCAGACATGCAGCTGAACTTTGTTTGCTGATGTTGCAGCTGAAATTTTCATCAATATCTATAGGTATTTTAAAACGTGAATTAGCAGTTCGCCCACCTGGAAGAATAGAAGCAGCAACGCCGGAAGTAGCAGTTGCTAGAGCTATGTATCCTTTACTACGTACAATTGCTAATAAAGCACGACATAAGAAAGTTTTTCCAGTTCCTCCAGGGCCATCAATAAAAAAAAGCTCCTGGTTTCTTGGAAAATACTCGGTCAATAATCACATTGTATGCTTTCAATTGTTTTGTGTTCAGTTTTTTATGTAACAGTATATCCTCTTCACTAACCGTGATGATTCTTTTAAAGAATACCTCATTTGCTTCTTTTTCCAATATAGATGGTCGAACTGATTCTGGGATAAGCTCATATTCGTTTACATTATGACCCATAGAGTGTAAAACATCATTAATCTGATTTAAAACTTGATATTGAATATCTTTTCTTTCAACATTAGGTAACACTCTGTAATCTTCTAACATTGACTCTTCAAATTGTTTCCATATTTCTTTTGGATTGGCTGGATTGCAATACACCAATAATGTAGCAAATAAACGCCTTAAACTATATGACATTTGATAACTTGCTGCCTCTGACATGCAATCAATTAAACTGTTATCACAGTGTAAAGTCCCCTTTTTTCTAAGGATTCTCTAAAAGTATTATAATATTCCCCATTTATAGTTCGAAGATCATTATATTATTTCGGTCCCCTCACATTCAGCAATAGTAGTCTCAGATAATATCGTTCTCCTTCAGTTGGGTGACACGTTACGATATGACCAATGGCACAACGTTGTTGTCGACGTATCCATGTTTTGTCTGTTGTTGACCATACAAAATGTTCAGGAAATTCTTTGTACAATAAGTTAAGCTTTATGGCATCTTTGTTACTTCTGTTCATCTGAAAAAATTCTGTCAACATTATTTTTTTAATCATTGGATTATTAACGATTGTGTTTATATCTGTATTGCCTTTAAAAAAAACAAATTGTTGCTCTTTAAGATGTACTTGAAGATGATAAACGCTTGGATACATCTCACTAATAGAGAAACCAAATAAACGCCATACAGCTTCAGGTGGTGATACCCATCTAGCAGATTGATACTCTTTTATTTCATCTATTTCTTTGTTTGTATCATTATTATGTACATAAAATGCAATTTTGTCATGTCCTTTACAAATATATTTGTAAATATATTTAACAACCTTTATGTCAGAGCAAACCTCAACGTTCATATGACAGTTGAATTTACCAAGTAAAAAAGGATTATATGGAACAACCCAAGAGTTATCTAAATATTGCTCCCGTACTTTTACAACTTCTCCTGTGTTTCGTCTTTTATAGATGGGATAAGAATCACTTCCTTTTGCTGTTTGTTCAGCAAAACTTTTTGGATAATTAAATTTACAAAGACCATTCTTTTTCATACATGAATTTGTTGGATTCAAATTACCACACGGACCATGCATCATATGTTTAAGAACAAGTGAACGTAACTTTTTATCCAAATTAGCATCTGATAATTCAGCACTAATAATTCCATCATAAGCCTCTGATGTCAATAACTTATATTCATTAGCTAATATTATAAGAAAATGAGTGTGTGGTCAACCTCTTTTTTGGAATTCAACAGTATACATGAAAGCAACAATTTTTCCAAAGATATTTCTCTTGCTTATATATGTTTTCAGTTCTTCAACTTTAGCTCTGAATACTCGACTAATCAAATCAGGTCTATTTTGTGCTTCATCAATAGTCCATAGATACTCTTTTATTTCCGTCCAAGTTAGATTACAGATCATAGTTATAAACAAGTCTGGTTTACCAAAACATCGTACTAAGGCAATAGCATCCATATATCGTTGTCGCATATCTCTAGGTCCACCTATAAAGGAAGCTGAAAGGAATTTTTGCTTGCCAATATTAGAAGAATCTCGTTCTCCAAATCTTAAAATATCTAGAAATCCTTGCAGTATATCCATCCTAAATAAATCTTGGTTAAACGAAGCAAAATCCAATCTTTGGGTTTCAATTTTTATATATTCGTCAACTGAATATTGCTGAAATAGTCTACCAGTATGTAGCAACGCATCTTCATCATCATTTCTCAATTGAAGTTTATAACAGTAATATTCACGAGCAGAAACTGTATCTTTTTTTTTCTTTCCATTTTCTAAAGTTTGAGATTCCATTTGAAGATATGAATCAAGAGAGCAAAGATTTTGTATGCTCGACAACTGTTGACATTCATGAGTATAACTTCCACGAATATTTTTTGGTTTAGGAATTTTCTTAATACCATAATGCCACCCATTTCGCCCATATGGAAACAACAAAGGATATTGCAAGGCGTCATAACATCCATAATAGTAGTTCACTATTTGTGTTTTTTTGCTCTGAGTGTAAATTTGAATATGTGGTGCATGATTTATACTATTGTCATTGTTCTCAACCCATATTGCAGCAACTTCTGATGAAGTTGGCAAATTATATACTCGTTGATCTAAACCAGGATCACATTTGAGTCCAATATGAAAGTTTTGTAGCTCGGGAATATCTATCAAAGATCGGATAAAAAAGGAGTATGGGTTAATTCTCAATATATCTATTAGCTCTCTCACTATAGATTCATTAATTTTGTTAGAGTATGCCATTCTATTTGCTAACTCATTGTTGTTGTCATAAAAGTATAGTTGTAGATTTTTTGATTTCTTTTTCTCCGAGATACAAATCGTCTATTAGGTGATACATTTGTCCTTGAACTCTGAAAGTATAGATATCACGAGTCCTTCTCGCTAAGTCTATATCATAGTTTACACCAAGTGATGTAAATGAAAACGAATTATTATACGTTCTGATGTATGTCCGAAAGTGTTGGGATTTTTCATTATTCTCGAAATATAGATCATGTAGCTTAGCGGGCATTCGATGTAAAATTATCTTAATTATACCGTTGCTACAACAAAATCCAGCAGATTCATATTCAAATCTTTTCGCAGAGCAGAATTTATAGTTGGGAACCTTTTTTAATGGTATATAGTCTGATCGTAGTTTAATATTCATAGCAGTTGTGTTATTTTGATTGCGACCTGCACGTTCTAGAAGTTGTATGGAGTGAAACAGGAAGAAAAAAATAATATTATTCAAAGATGACACAAATACAAACCTCTGGTTATCACTATCTTAGTTGTATCATATTGTTCATTTGGTGCAGTTGATGTTGAACCTAACAGATAAATAGTTTTTTAGTGAACAATAGTATGTCTTGTATAATGGCATAATCTTATGGTAACTTTCAGTAACTTGCCTTTCTCATAAGTGCAAAGAGGATTTTCTTTGTCAAAAGCAGGGAACGATGGAAGGATTGTGACGTCACTATCTACGGATAGGCAATAAGTACAACAGATGTTCACAATATTAAATTTATGATACATATTCATGCACACAGAGAAATTTTAGTTGCACTAAATAATGAAACAGTTGCGCATACTATAGAGACTGCGATATAAAATTGATATACTAACCTATTTTGGGAGTAGAGCAAGAATCCTTTGTAGTAGTACACTGGAGATATCCTGATGTTGTTGTTATCTTAGTAGGAATGATAGAAGTCACTCTTTCAAAGGGACTATGTTTCGGCACTTGCTTTGTAGGTACCTCCTGTAATGCTAAGGCACTCTTTTTATTCGCCATCTTAAGTTTATATTGTTCACGTCGTTTAACATTCTGATCTAGACATTTTTTTCCAGAGCATGGACGCTTAGTTGTTTGTCTAGAGTCCATCGATATTCAAATTTCTCGCTCCCAAATATGCGTTGATGCAAGATCTACAGTGAAAAATTCATTAAATAGAAAACACTTGATGAAACTCAATATTAATTTAATTTCAGGAACTCAGATTACCTGATGCGATAAAAACTATACCAAAACAAAAACACAAATTAGGAACTATTGAAAACAACATCAACAACGAAATTTTAATTCCTTGGATTTAAAAGATAGAGAAGAATAATGAAATTTATTACGACAAAATCTGAAGTGCAATTAGCACAGCAAATCAAGACAGCATATGCAAATGCTTTTTAAAGAGACATGAATATAATAGAATCCTAAAGATCTTCATAGATAATTTTTGTTTTGTGATTAGACACGCAGGCTTTGTGAAACTTATACTCTTAATGGTGCCAATCAAAGCTTTTGTTCAGGGTGTCTCCCTGTTTCTTGTACGAAAATATTTTCCTCGGCAAAATAGAGTCAGTAATTACATTTCCATCTCATTCAAATAGTTCCAACAATATAACCCAAACACCCACAAAAATCTTGATTCAAATAACCTCTCAAAATAGAGAAAATTCGTTTGTTTAGCTCTTTGCAATCACGCAAAGCCCATTTAAATCTCCAGAAATTTCCTCAATCCTTAAGAGATTGTAACGAAGCATGCGAAATCGAAAATAACCTCTTAGAAAATCCCTCTGTTTAACTCTTTGTAATAGCGCCGAAGCCCATTTAAATCTCTAGGAATTTTCTCAAGCCTTAAGAGATTGTAACGAAGCATCCGGAATCGAAAACACTCATTTCAAGACGCTGCTTAGCCTTAAGACTGTTTTAAGCAAGTCTTGATCCCAATTAGTTTGGAAATTCTGAAACTCTTAATGGGTATTTAGAGAAAGTGTGAAAAGCTTGAATTTTTATCAAGAACGGGAATTTTATGAATTGTTAATCGACAAAAATCGAGGAAAAGGAGCAAAATAAAAGGAGACATACAAGTATTTGGATAAATCAAACTCTCACCTCCGTCAACAGCTATGATGTAATCACAAGGGCAGAAATCCAAATAGTACAGTATGAACGACATCGGGAAAATAGAGAAAGATGAATTCTAATGACTAACCAATTCAGATGTGAAGGAGAACGAAGGCAGCCGAACTGTTTGTTGATCTGCCAAAAATTAACCCTAAAAGCTCGAAAAGACAGATGTGGAGAAGAAGAAGCCAATCGCATAATAACACGTGGAATTGTTAGAATCGGTGGAATTTTTCGGAGGATCCTAGTGTTTTAACAGGAGCAAAACACATGGAGATGGAGTGTGAAGCAAACATGTTGATGAAACAGGCTGGTCAGGGAATACAAGATCCATCACCTTAGAAATCAATGTCGTACTTGTTGGATTCTTAACAAATCATGCAAAGTTCGGTCATTTAGGATCTTAAAATAAACACTTTATATGAAACTTTTGGAAGTCAATCGAGGTATGCACGCGCAATAACAATCTGGACTCGTGACATTAGTTGATCAAAATTTATGCAGATGTGGCATGGTTAAATTAACGTTATCACTTGTCAGCAGTGACAAATAGGAAAAATGGAAAGAAAAACAGTACAGTAGGTGAAAATTTCTAAATTGACTCATAGCCCTGCATTCCTGATAGATGGAAGTGGCACAAGGCTACAACACTTTCAAGCTGAAACCATAAAGCTAAACTTGACTAAAATCATGATGTACTTCTCTATATATAAGCCTTTATTATATACTTGTTCTGTACATATACTTCAAAATCGAGATAAGATACTTCAGGTTTGAAATAGCTCTCAACCACCATCGCAAAATGGCATAACAAACTTGAATTCAAAAAAAGTTTCTACCAAGAAACTTATTTAATAGATGAGAGATTTGGAGCTAAAGCAAGCAGTCAATGGTTTTTCTATACTAGTCACGACATATACCACTTATTCACATACATAACTCGCGGTTGTCACACATTTCCCATTCATCATCTAGAAGATCCTTGTCATGGATCACCGACTTTACATCTTCAGATGCCTTGTGCTCCTCCTCATGATAAGAAGCTGTATCCATCTTTTCTGGAGCATCCAACAAATCTGCAGGGTCAGCCACCTGATCTGGAACCATACTCTTCAAAGATGAACTAGATGAGGCTAAGATGCAGCTAGTTTGGCTGGAACATAAAGACTTGCTTAGAGGAATACGATCATCAAACTTCTCTTTCAACAACCTCACATCTTGGCATATAACAGAGATTTCGCCTCTGCAAAAGGTTGCAACAATATCCATTGAGTCTTAAAGGATTAAAAGATTAGCAAGTACAACGATTACAGTGGCATAGGATCTGGGTAAAGGGGAAAAACTAAAAAAAGAAAGGGCAATACGGAGAGAGAACAAACTATCATCAATAGTTAATTCAAACTATCATCAAAAGTAATGCTCAAAAGAATTTTTCATTTTTTCGCTTAACAGAATTTTAAACCAAAGAAAGAAAAGCGTGAGGATATTGTATGATGGGCAAGGTATATCAGCGAAATCAGATCATAACACAAGAATAAAAGTTTATTTGGACGGCTGGTTTTTCCCCCAATACAAGTTAAATATTAGTTTGCTGTTGAATGTATCAAGCAAAAACCAGCCTGAATCAGACAGCTGTTTTTTATCTTGGCATGCCACCAATCAAGCACAGTTCGACATTTTTCCAGCAAAAGAATTCCCCGTTAGGAGAGCACAAATATCAAAGGAAATTTTTAAAAAAGACCTAAAGAATTTAAGGAACACTTACTGCAACATATCTACAACACGCCCGCGGTCCACCAGGAAATCCCTCAACTGTGCAACGGACAAACAAGAAGATAAAATCACTAAACTACAACTTTTTTCAGAAGACCCATGCAGAGTAAAAATCCATTTAAGTAACAAGGTTCATTACCTTAGCGTTTTCTTCTGCCTCTTGCTTCAGAATATTTGACTCTTGCACAACTTTTTCCATAATGATTTCCTGGTCAGCAAGTGCTTTGCGTGCGACCTCTTCCTTGTCTAGTCTTTCTTGCTCAGCAGCTTTCATTACTTTCTCAGCTGCAGCCTTTCGCACCTCAAGTGTCTGATGCATCTGCACAAAGGAAACTTCCAATTTCAGGTTAAAGAAGCATATCATACAACTATTCACATCCACCTCTCTTCTATTTGGAGAGAACCATAAGTACAAGAGAAGCATCTGTGGTTTGGCAGCTTGATATCCATGTGAAAGCTACCACTCAAGTCCATAGAACCAGCAATATGAAACAAGAAAAGTTTAGAACAAGGCAAAACAAGGGAAAAGACGTGCTCTATCCAATGGACTAATGGAGGAAGAACACCTTTCAAAGGTGCCATATCATGTTGAAAGCTCCTGCTTAACCACTCTATTCTTCCCTTGTATTTTTTTGGGGGTTGTTTTTGTGTGTGTCACTGGGAGGCAGAACACCTTTCAAAGGATCGAACTACAATAACAGAAGCTTTGACAGACAGAGAAGGGTATCACTGAACATGCAAACAGATATACAAATGTTAAAACGGAATGTTTAGATTTCCCTGTGTTTAACTCATGTCCTCCCAGCTTATCAGAAACAAGTCCAATATGTAAGCTTGTTGTGTCAGTCCAGACCTATATGTTTCAGAAACAATTCAGCATATCCTAGACATCAAGATCTAGTATACCTTATATTGAGGTCAAGTGACAGTTATTGAAGGACAAAAGGAAGTGCTCGAACATTTAAATGCAATATTCGAATGACAAAGGCCATGCCCAGTCGCCCTTTAAATGTTGCAGGTATAAATCAAAATAGTAGAACAAAATCATGTTAGAAGAAAAGGAAAATAAATGGAAAAAAAAAAATCTAACTCTGAAACACAACAAAGATCATCAGCTAAAACTAGCAATTCTGTCTGCACATTCAGCTTGTAGAGGTCGCGATGACTGCATAAGATTCTCTCCTTACAGAGGCTCTTGTACAGCTCCTCACTTTCACAAACAAAGATTAAAACATTCCCTCACCTCATCAAGAACTGCAAGAGATTTATCCCTTTCATCTGCCAAGCCGAGAAGCCGAGATTGAAGCTCTTTAACTTCAGTAGCTAAGATGGCTTTCTCACCATATACTTCACCAGCATGCTGCAGAAAACATTGTGCAACGTGGTTGTTAGGTTACGAGTGATGAAAGATCTAAACCATCATATATCAAAGGGCCAAAGAAGAGAAAGGCAACCATATTGTTTGCTTCCTTCGCATGTTGTAGCATTTCTTTCAGGTCTTCAACCCTCTGAAGCATATCCAGTCCCCCCTTAGCAGCTTCCTGTTTCGCCTGCTCTGCGGCTTCCTCTTGCAGTTCAACTTCTCTCATCAAGCAGATAACAGATTCCACAGCCGAAAACAATGTTTTCTGCACCAAGTTTTAATTATTAGACTTCCAGAAATTTCCCAAGAAAGTTGCTAACCTCCCCTATCAGACTTCAAAACATATTTCAGGAAAACAGGCCTTTGCTTATTCTGTTTCTGTTCCAACTTCCATGAATATTAGATAAGATTGGGATGTATCAGGGCCCGAATATAAAGTAAACACGGAGATGTTTCTAGACATGGTGGACATCTATGCAACAGTGACCTGTAAATACAAGCCCAAGCTGATCCCCATGCCAAAGTATTACAAAGCTAAAGAGGACTTGGAACTGACAAACAAATTACAAGGGGTAGGGACGTACTTGCACAGATTATTTGCATGACAAAGAGATTCTAATCTCAGAAACTACTAAGCAATTGATCAAGCACTCATTATGAAGCACTACCTAATGCTGCCTATCCCAATGAACTAAACACCTGATAACAGTTTGCTGTAACAGAAAGAACAGCGAGTTGCATCTTCAGCAGTAAAGCTTGATTGATGAACATTCTACATAAATAAGCAGCAACAACAAATTTTCACTGTGATAAGCACAAACAAATATAATCCACAACAGAAACCATGAAAAACAACCCTGTATGCACAATTGAACTATGCGTAAGAGGTCTTCTGACTTCCACTTGAAAGCAGCTAATACTCCCAACTTCGCACAACCAAGGTGTCCAACATCAACACAGACAAGTTACACTAGCGGATAAAAACTTTTTTTTATGACGATGGTGTTCGGGCGAGCAGACACACCTCAATATTCCACCCGTACATGCTACCTTCCACTGGCACAAGTACCGGGTGACTCTTCCTACCAAGGCTTAGGCAGATAGGAAAAAATCACCTAGATTTGAACATAAGACCTCGTGGTTCTACCATTAAACCACTAGGCCACACAATAGAGTAACTCATTTGGCACAGCCAATGTTAATCGTCCATATTGTTTGGTAAACGAGTGTGAAAAAGATATATAAAGAGTACCTTGTTACTTTTGGCTTCTGTGATCATATCCTCAAGAAGGTCAACGCTACAGATTTGACCAGATGCAGTGACCACAGGATTTGGCGTAGACTCTACTTCATCTACAAGCATTTCACCAGCCAAATCATTATTAAATGTAACATTGACGGTATCACTAAGTTCTGCTTTCTCTAGCTCATAGTCACGCGCATCTGGTGCAACCACCAACTCTATACTACTTTCAGAACCACTCAAGGTAGAATTTTGAGCATTCAAGGAAGCAAGCTGACTCTCAGGATGTTTCATGTCCAGATTGTCTACTGAAGATACTATTTTTTTGCGAATAAGTGCAGTAGAATCATCAGAAGGTGAGTTGTCAGTCACTTCAAGGGTATTATGTGAAACAACACATTCCGTAGGCTGATAAAGCTGATTGTATGCAAGTTCAGTTCCATCATCTTTTACTTTGAAAGGATTTGCTTCAAGACTTGCAGACTGAGCACGTTCCTCATTTTCGATGAGGGAGGGTCCACACTTCTCATAAACATCATATCTAGGACTATCTTCAGCATTTGACATGACAGATATAACTTTGCATGACTCGTCAGCATTAACTTTGACATTGGTTTTATCGCACTTCTCCCTGGAGACCGCTGTACCACCTTCAAGCACTGTACGATCTCCACCAACAGCATCATGATAATGCTGAAGGGATTCACCATCAGTATCTTCAAGTGTTTGATGATGTCCACAGCTGGCATCATAGAATGACAAGCCATTTTGCAGTTCATCTAAATCCTTTGTGTTGTGAAGAAGAGCAGCATCGGTCTGTGGAGCTCCATTAGCATCTACTGCAGCTGAGGCAGGCAGTATAATGGAAACAAAATATACTTCAGTCTGATAAAGGGACTAACAAAGAATAAAAAGGGCTTCCATTTCAAGAACCCAGGTTTACGTATAAATTAAACCAGAGAAAGATGGTTGTTTCACCAAAGCTAGGCATTACCTTCAGATGCTTTAACAGTGACTCCAGTCTCTCCAGAAGAAGCTGACAGGAGCTTATTTCTTTCAGACAAACAGGGGATAATTTCACTGAGGACTACCTCGACGGCTGTGTCAGGATCCTTACAATGCTCAATAGCAACAGCTCTAAGAATTCTAGAATCAACCTGATCAATCAAGGAAACAGAGTGTCAAAACTGTAGCTATTTTTGGTACATATTTTGCAACAAATCTCAAACTAAACTCAACATAGATAAATGGGAACTACACTCCTGGGGGATGATGTTGGTAATTTGTTTTTTACAACCACACTCCCACTGACTCATTTTAAGCTACACCAATCGAGCAGTAGTAGAAGAAAATGCTAACACTAATAGTTGAAGATTTTGTACGACGAAGAAACATAACATCAACATTCAAATTTGATTAGTTAGATTCTTAAACATACTTAAATTCTAGAAACTTGTGAAAGTTGTATAGGATAGTATTGTTAGTAGAATAGTGTCAGACATTTTGGATATCCCAAAATAAAAAGAGTGTCATATAAATTGGAACTAAACGAGGAAAAAGAGAGTAACATTGATCCAATTGTATGATTACGGAACATAATTTCATAGGGAAACAGACATTTAAAACAAGTTTGGACGTTCATCCCAAAAATAACAGAGCCCATTTGATGTCTTCAAATGGCAATTGATGTTTTACATTTTTCTAAAGATAGTGCAGAGCTGAGCACACATGCTAAAATTGTGCCACTTTACTGTAAGCCGAAACAAAAAACTGAGCATATGATGAGTCTTTAACGAAAAATAAATATCATCATACCTCAGGAAAAATCTCGTGCAATGCCTTATAAACTTTCTTAAATCCCATCTCCAATAGCAATGGATGTAATGCTGCTCAAAAAAGACAACAAAGGTGTGCAAAGACCACGAAACCGTCAGTACCACTCAACGACGGGGCAAACACACAGATTTTAAAATAACAGAACGCCTTTTAACACAAATAACTGAATTGATAATAAAAAAGGCAATAAACAAATAATATTTCAAAATCAGATCAATTGACTACGCATCAGCCTTAAACTAGTTCGGTTCTATATAGATCCTCTGCATCCATTCTGCTCTATCACCGCTCATTATATTCTAGTGTTATAAAATTCTCTAACGCATAGGAAGAGTATAAATTTTAAAAGAGAAGGAAAACCCTAACCCGAAGAGACTTACATATTGCACGGGTAAAACAATCAAAAGCTCACAATCATATTACACGTACAAAAAAAACAGATTAAACCCTAAGAGACTACCATATTAATCAAAAAATAAGAAGGGAAAAAGGTCAAATCTCTGACCTAGTGGAAAATTCAGGGATTTGGGATAGAGCAGCGGCAAAATTATGAGCATATAGAGGTGGAACGTACCGTAGGGGAGAGTAGAGAGCGTGTGGGAAGGCGCGTCCTATTTGTATTTGTAGTATCCGCTTCGATAGGAGTGGAGGAGACCTATGCCGCTAAGGAAGTTACATAGGATGATTTTGTCAATTAAGAATTTATCCGAGGATAATCTTGTACATTTAATGTACGACTCTGGACCTTTGGGTAGTTGACGTGGCGGGGTTTTTGATTGGGTTGATGACCCATTCCATGCATGCTGGGCCCCCCTTTATAACACCCACTGTGGGCCCTATCTGACGCTTTTTGCTACCAAAAGAAATGCGAAACAACTAAGAAACCCGCTATCGATCAGTGATCAGGATTGTACACAAACGTTTGTTGATCCCAAAAATGTAACGTTAATCTTTTTTTTTTCCTCGTCTTTTCTCCAAAAAAAGGGAAGAAACTCTCGTAATAATAAAAGAAAGAAAAGAAACAGCTGCACCATGATTTTCTGAAGGCAAAAGATATTTTCTTCGTCCTATTTAATGCCCACGATATGACTTAATTTGAAGTAGAAATTGTTAATTTATAAAACAATAAAAGTAGAAGAACAATATTGCAGAGAAAGAAAGAGAGGAAATTTTTATTGAATTTTGGGATGATTTACAATGCGGTAAGACCCCTCTATTTATAGGGGAAAATGACTTAGTCACAAAGTAAAACTCTCTACAAGATAGACATTCACTCTACTCCCCCTTGAATGTCTACTCGATAAGTAATGTGCCTCGTTAAAACCTTAACTAAAATAAAACTCAATGGGAAAAAGTCTAGTAAAGGAAAAAGAGTACACATATCTAACAATACGCCTTTTGGTTGTCTCGTTAAAAACCTTGTGTGAGCACGTGATTTTTGCTTCACGAAAAAAACTACTCCAAAAGAAATCGAAAATTAAAACAAATTTTCTTGGTGTACAATTTTTAGAATTTGCGTGCCATTTTTGGATAATTATTTGTGTTTTTATCTGTGAATGTTTATCCTGTTTTAATTAATTAAAATACAAAAAAAAATATGTTGCATGCATATCTAGGATTTGATTGTGCATTTAGGAACTAATCGAACCATAATTTGGTTTTAAAAGAAGAAAATCACAAAAATATGCATTTAGTCTATTTTATGTCATTTAAAGTGTGTCATCGTGTGATTTTATTTTAATTTAATGTTTTAACTTGTGTGCTAATTGTTTTTAAGAGTTAATTAATATTTTGTAGTTTAATTTTGGTTTTACAATTTATTTTTAGAATTTTTGTTAATTATTAATTAAAAGAAGAAAATGAAAAGAGTTAAAAATATAAGGCAAATCGGATTTGGGCCAAAATTTTAGACCAAAAATCAGGCCCAAACATTCAAAAGACCCGGTCCATTTCAGCCATTCCCTCAGAAGACTCGAACGACGTCGTTTCTGAGTCTCAAATCTGGGCCGTTGATTTGTTTCAATCAAACGGTCTAGTTCAGCCCCTGCATAATTGAAACGACGCCGTTTCAGGTGATCAGATCTGAGCCGTTCATCTATCTCGATCCAACGGCCTCAAGGCCTCCTCTATACCCGACCCATTTTCACCCAAGGTCGGCCCAATTTCGTATAGAAACCAAACGGCATCGTGCCATTAAATGAAACGATCCAGGCCGTCGATCGTGCTTGATCGAACGGCCAGGATCAAACAACCCTGCCCCTATATAAACTCAACTTCCTACCCCAGCCCCCTAACCAAACACCCCCCTTCGTCTTCCTATTCATCGTCTCAACTCAGAGACCTAACCAAACACCTCTCACCGAAACCCTAGCCGCCATGACACCCCACCGCCTAAAACCCGGCGGCAACAACGCCGCCGGTCACCAAATCAACACCATAAGACCATCAGACCACCCTCGCTCCAAATATGTTAACCATCTGGCTCGAATCTTCCTGAAACTCCTCGAATCTTCATTTGAAGATTCGAGCCAAACATGAACCTACCCCAATCCACTCCAAATTCATACCAGGCAACCCCCAGACCTCCCTCATACCATAAATGACTTTGGTTCAGTTCAAATCTGCCTAGAAACATTCGAACCCTAAGTCGAAAACCAGTCAAAGCTGTCAGGGTCGAACGGTTTCTGGTTAGTATTATAAGTCTATTTCTAATGAAATAGACGTATAATACTAACTGGAACTCAAGTTCGAAAGGGCGTATGGTTGAAATCCAAGAAAAATAGTGAGTTCTTTTCAACTTCTTCTTTTTCCTTTTTCTTTTCTATGTGTTTGTTTGTCTGTGTGATTAGTCATTTTTTTAGGGTTTTTAGTTTAAGTTAATCCAATATATATATTCTGTTTCTTTTTCGGATTTTGGTTGGATTAAATATTTCAATGTTTGTTTAAGTAGTTCAATCAATTCTTCGTTTACCTAAATTAGGTTCATTGATCGTCTTTTGTCCGTTATTTTCCCCCTTCTCCATCAGTTTATGTTCTGGCGATTAATAACATAGGTTATAAATAGTTTCGTCGATTAGTTCATTCCTGTTTGTAGACCAGTAAGTCCATCAAATGGTTTAATGTCGTGTTATGTATTCTGATCTGTAGGCACTTAGCTTCAAGGCATTGTCATTGATCCTGCATTCTTGTATAAGTTGGACTTAGAATCCCTGCATTTGTGATTGATTTTGATCCAATTTCAAGTTCAGTTTTAATGATTTTGTTGAGTTCTGTGCTATGATTTAAATTCAGTTCATTTTGTTTCAATGGGAACTCAACCTTAGTCATTCAGTTGTTATGAGAATTGGTTATAGCTGTTAGTCAGAATTAGTTTTAGATAACTGTTAGTTTGGACAGATTTTAGAATTAAAAGTTTTAATACAGTTGAATAATTGTATTAGGGGTAGTAATATTAAGGGGTTTCAGGGGTGATTTGGGAATGAAACCGTTAGGATAATATTTTAATGTTAGTGTTTTGTTAGTGGGATATTAATTAATATGGTAATGGGGAACAAAAGGGAATGGGGGGTTGAAAAAAAGCAAAGTTTTCCTTAGTGGATTTTAAGTGGAAAATTTCAGATTTAGTGGGAGAAAGGGGGTCGGGCAGTAGGTTTGGACATTTTTTCAGAGAAATGAGGAGGAATTTTGGAGAGTTTTTCGTTAGTTTTCAGTTCTGGGCGGATTTTTGGAGAGATTTTGGAGGGATTTTTGAGAGAGTCTAGGCTGAATTTTGAATGCTAAGAGTTCAGTAGTTTGAGAGTAAAAACATGCTGGATTTTTAAGACAAAGAATCCAGTATTGAGTGAAAGTGAGGTCTTTCTTTTACCATTGAAAATCAGTATTAGTAGTTGTTACTGTTTAATTGAAGTTCTGAGTTTCTTTATTTGAGAGTCTGAAGAACATAAATCAGAAAATCTACTGTTATATCGCATTTCTAAATACATGTTGTTTCTGCATGTGATTGCTGGTGGTATTTCTGGTTTTATTCCTGGGTTTCTGGTGTATCTGTGTTGCTGTTTGGTACTTCTGAAATTGCAACTTGTGGTCCTGAGTTTGCTGTTGGTTAAACAAAACTGTTCCATTGGTTGTTTGCTGGATTTCTGTTGGTTTTAATCTATTTCTGGGTTGCTGCTGCTTTGTTGTCACTACTGTTGCTACTCACTCATTCTTCCTATTCTTGTATTTTCAATACCAGGTACACGCTCGAATTCATTGGTGTAACCTCGAATTGGAATGAAATGAAGTAGTATTTCCGGCCTATGTTCACGTGAATATTTGTAGTGATAGTCAGTCCAATGTTGTCATTTTCCGTTTGTTTGAATTATATTGAGTCAAGAACTGGTCAATTAGGATCGCCTCTATCATTTTGAACCATTTAGACTAGTAACAAACTATGGACTGTACTTTGGTGTAGTAGTTTATTTCCAGCTTTCCCGTTGTTTATATTCACAGTGATGATAGCAAATAATAGACTTCTGTTAACAGATAACTTTTGAGTGAACATAGTGATGCCTTAAACTTAGAAAGATAGGAATTTGAATGAACACTTGGGTGAGTGTTAGTGTTGGGAATAATCAGTTAGCCAATATTCATGTTTCTTTAAAAATCAGAAAATCTCGAATGTGTTAGCTTCATTTAGTTAATAGCGCTTCATCTTAGCCGATACTTTCTGAAGAAAAAAATGCAATAACGCGCCTAATAGTATGTAAATCTGGTCGTAAGAGTTAAAACCAAGGCCATAACTTTCTTGTGCATTTAATCAGAACAGCTTAAGCAAACTTTCGTAATCATTAGTAATTAAGGTTGGCTTAGTTTCAAGTAGTTGAAAACAATTAGTTCCAACGGTTCATTTCATCTAACAATGTGGGTTTAAATTAGTTATAGGATAATTAGTTTTCTTTTGAATATATATTGTTTGTCAATTCCGTATTTTCAATTTCAGTAGTATTGGCTTATAGAATAAGGCATGAAATAATCTCCTTTTACGCAAGTTTGATTGCAGTTTTCCGGTTGCGCTTGTTTTAATCCGATAAATAAGTGATGGCCTTTTCAAGCGTGTAATTAACTAGGATTATTTTCTTTTATTTTAGAGACAAACTTAAATAGGAAATGTAGACACTTTAGGAATGTCCTTTTAAAAATAAAAGAGGCGTGCCTCACCAAAATAAAACGTACCAGCGGCGAGGCCCTCTATTTTTATTAACTATCTAGCTTTAGGGAGAGGCCGTTTAGCGAATATCCACGACCTTCACCGAATTAATAACACGATAGTCTCTTTAGGCGCATATTTAATAAAATTACTTTCCTAAATTCGGGTGCGCATTTATGTGACCCAAATCAAATCTCAACGACGTTAAAATATGTTAAAAACTACGGGTGCATTTATGTGACGTGGTTCGAGACGTGCTTTAACGACGTTGTAATTCTCTTTTAAAATAATAATAATAAAAGCGGCTAAAAGTTAAAATTTGCACAAAGGTTCAAAAATGTATTAAAATCAGATAAATAAGTCGAATATGACGGTTAAGCGACCATGCTAGAACCACAGAACTTGGGAATGCCTAAAACTTTCTCCCGGATTAACAGAATTCCTTATCCGGATTTCTGGTGCGCAGACTGTTAAACAGAGTCATTCTTTTTCTCGATTCGGGATTCAACCGGTGACTTGGGACACCATAAATCTCCCAAGTGGCGACTCTGATTCTTTAATAATAATCTTGTTTCAATTGTTCTATAATTGAAAAAACTCCCTTGTACCCTTGCGGGTGTAGTGAAAAAGGAGGTGTGACAACTCTTGCGACTCCGCTGGGGAGGATCCGAACCCAGAACTTTTGGTTCAGGGTTCAGAATTCGAGCTTATAATAATTGTTATATCTGGCTTTGTTTATTATCTGATTTTATTACATGTTTGGGCCTAATGTGCTAAATGTTGCTTTTACCGCTTTGATATTATCTGAATTGTATATATAAAATGCTACGAAATCCCTCTCTTCTCTCTTTTGAGGAGTGCACGCTGGTCGTGATTTCTTTCTGTTAGTGTCCTATCCCAAAATAGAACGAGGATTCGGAGGAGTTGCAAAACTGGATGATCTTTTGGTTACCGGTACGAAGTTCCCATCCTCGGCTCGAGTTGTCCGCTCGGGTAAGACAGGTCTAAAACAAACACCCAGGATAAACCTAGTATAGCAAAACCTCCTGTCGGATCCCTAGTAGGAACGCTTATTTGCATCATGTACACTTGACTTAGGGGACTCAACACAGGGGTTGGGTCCGTCTAGGACAAGCGACCTGAAATAAAAAAGACCATCCTGCTGCATCCTGTTTGTTTTACGCATTTATTTGCTGCAGACTTGCATGCTGACCGGCTTCTGAAAATACTAGAATATTGGGAAAAAAATAGCGGTGTAGAGAGATAATTCTGAGTTACCGGCAAACTTTGCCAAAATTTTGTGAAAATGAAAAAAAATGTTTTTGTTAAGTATAATTTGTTTAAACAAGTCTTGTTGTCAGAATTAGTTTATTGTCGTGGCCCGAACTACGCCGGTTTGATTCTCACAGGATGTGAGATACGTAGGCAACCCTCATCGGGTCCAACCTCCCCTTTTGCAAAAATAGCCAAAAATGTCAAAAATTTTAATCGTTCGTCATAAATAAGTCGGGTGATTTCATTCTTGTAAAAATAGTCGAATATCCCTAAAAAGACGCCAGAAGGCTGTTTTTGCAAAAATAGTCACTTTTGGTCATTTTCAATGTTTTGTCCGGTTGGTAAAACACAACCTTTAAATCTTCTTCGAAGTGCTGAAAGGCCGTATTGACAAGACCGGAGTTTTATTTTAATATGTGTCAATTTTAGTTTATTCTTTCTTTGAGTCCAATGAGTGTTAATCACCCCAAACAAACATACAGAATGAGCCTGGGTCAAAGTTTGCCGGTAACAATTAGGAGCAAGATCCCTTTGGAGTTGCGCTTGTGGTGGGAGGATTTGGAAAAGTCAGAGCGAGATAAGATCAAACTACATCTGGGAGGTCTCGCCAGTTTGTTGAACGTCAGACCCAGATGTGACATCATAAAGGCTTTGGTTACATTTTGGGACCCGACCCACAACGTATTCCACTTCTCGGATTTTGAACTCACCCCAACCTTAGAAGAGGTAGCAGGTTATATGGACATTACTGAGGGGCTAAGGCACAAATATCTGATTGCTCCAAGAGCCGTCAATTCGCACAAGTTCATGGATTTGCTGAAGATAAGCAAGGGAGTCCCGTACTCTGAATTGGATAGGGGTTTTTCTACTTTGCAGTTCATATACCAGAGGTATGGGCATATAGGAGGGTTCGACGATCTGGAAAGCGGGGTTTGCAGCAGAGGGAATCGGACAAAATGGGATGAAGATAGGCGGTTCGCCTTCATGGTAGCATTCTTGGGCATTGTGGTGTTTCCTCAGAAAGATAGAAATATTGATTTGAAGGTGGCTGGAGTCGTCAATGTCCTGATTACCAACAACAAAAGCACACTTGCCCCTATGATAGTGTCCGAGATATACCGAGCTCTCACAGCCTGTAAAGCTGGGGCAGATTTTTTCGAAGGATGCAATTTGTTATTGCAGATGTGGATGATCGAGCACTTGAGTCATCATCCTCAATATACGAGCTATAGATCTACAAACGAAGGTTGCATTGAAGGATATAACACGAGGGTTTCAGGTCACAAATTGCCAGAAAGGTCTGAGGATTGGGTATCTTGCCTTCGCGCCATCACTGCAGCACAAATAGGGTGGACATTGGCTTGGCTTCCTGTTGAAGAAATTGTGTACATACCCGCCACGGGTCCTTACTTCCTCTTAATGGGACTCCGAAGCATTCAGCCTTATGCGCCTTACCGGGTGATGAGACAGTTAGGGAGGTGTCAAGTGGTACACCCAGATGAAGATCTTAGTGTTTATGCAATCGAGATTGGTATCAACGACCAATTTCATGAAGAAGTCGTTCGTTCTATATGGAATGAATGCCATTATTTAACAGTAAACACTCGAGTGCGCGACCTTTCCAGAGGTGAAGTCTCACCGGCTTATATCGCCTGGTACAGGAAGAGAGATACTGTAAGAGATGAGCCAGAACGACCAGCCAAAAAACCTCACATTCAAGAGTTCATTGAGGCGTCGCAAGAACCGTGGGACTGGTTGGCCAAAGAGCGGGAATACCGGGCCGAAATAGGCAAGCTGAAACAACAGATTAAGGATCTGAAATTTGAGAACAAGGTGAAAGTTGTTGCCGATGAAGGAGAAAAGAACAAATTAGCCCGGGAAAGCGAGATCCTCAGATCTCAAATCCGGGAAATGAAAATAGTTGCCAGAAACCTGAAGAGAATCCGGGCTGATGAAAAGCTCATAAACAGTCTGAAGAAGAAAGTCCTCGAGTATCAAGAAGACCTGGAAAAATCTAAAGCTGGTCTAGTGAGAATCCAGGTGAAATGGATAAAGAAAGCAGAACATCGAGCACTGTCTATGCAACAAATAAAGAGGGACTACGAAAGGAGAATCGCTCTATTGAGAGAAACAATATCCACTCTCGAAGGGCAGATCTTCAGACAAGTCCGAAATGCCAGAGCAGAGAGGAAGCGATGATATGATCTAATGGCCCAAATGGAGAAACAAGTGAATGAGTTTCAGGATCAACTCCTTTACAACGCTCAAATGATGGGGACGCGGAATCAACAAATAGAGCGATTGCTTATGGAAAGGGACAGAATCAAGGGAAGAATCGACGATATCGGGCACTACATCACCATAAAGTGCCTAGCTTGTGAGGATATGTCCCGCACCACCTTCCTTGCTTCAATAATGATTTATGTCCACCAGATCATGGAAGATTTGAAGGATCTGCAAAGGGACCTTGTACCAAAACCCGCGGCAAAGCCGAACGACGCCCCGCGGGCGCCAAAATTCAAAACTCTGAAACATTCATAGCTTGAGTCTGTAACTTCCTTGTCTTCTGTTGACCGTCGGAGTTGTATTTCCCGTTTTAGCATAAAATTCTGTAGTCTGTATCAAGTCTGTTAATTTCCTTTCAAAAATGTTTTGTCTTATAATAAAACGTTTTGTTAGTAAAGTTGAAAAATCCAAAAATGGTGTCTTTATTTTCCGCACTTGTGGCAGAACTACGCCCGGTCTGATTCATGCGGGGACATGATACGTAGGCAATCCACATAAGATTCGACCATCACTAAAAAGAAAAAAAAAAGAGAAAAGGCATTGTGAATAAAAGAAAGGATAAAAGGACATAAAAAGAAAGAGTAAGCCGGGATGACGCATGCAATTGAAGCAAAGACATGTTAGAAATGGTTAAACTGCCTAGGAACATTGCATTCCCCAATGTGAAATTGCAATATGTGTTAAACTCTAACGCTAACAAGTTTGTTGTTTATACGAGAGAAAGCTTTCGAAACAGTTAGCTCGTTAGAACGTTCTAGCAGATTACCATTACCACACAAGATCTAAAGGGCCCATTCCGGAAAGTATGTCTGGTTTAGACAAAAGTGTTGAAGAGGAAAAAACAGAGATGCAAATGATGAAGGAGGAAGTAGACAGGTTGAGACAAGAGATAGCTGGGATGCACCTAGCCTGGGCTAAGG
This sequence comes from Nicotiana tabacum, assembly GCF_000715075.1. Lineage (NCBI taxonomy): Eukaryota > Viridiplantae > Streptophyta > Magnoliopsida > Solanales > Solanaceae > Nicotiana > Nicotiana tabacum. The sequence goes on along the minus strand of NC_134101.1, from coordinate 157,572,994 downwards.
GACAAACATCACCAATACTTCCCCCTACTCCTAACCTCTCACCAGCTCGGACTCCGGAACACCCTTCCACTGGTCCATCAACGAGCTTCCTCATCGCCCAATACTATCAGGGGGAAACTTCCTATAATCCCCAAGCTTCACCACCCAAACAAAACCCTCCTCCACCAACTGTTCATGTTTTTGTGGCACCTCCACCCGCCATATTGCAAAAATCACCCGAGGAACCAGTGTTTTAGGTTCACGACAACCAGTACTATCCTCCTGAACTCACCTTCAAAGCACCCGAGCCATACACTTACACCCCTCACCTTCAGCTCCCAGCAGAAACTGAGAGGCTGGCTAAGAATCCGGAGCAGGACGAGGTGCTTCGTAAAGTGAAAAGCCTGGAGCAATCCTTCAGGAATATTCATGGATTGGGCAGCCAAGTCAGTGTGTCCTATAAAGATCTGTGTCCCTTCCCCGATGTTCAATTGCCAGCAGGCTTTAAGATGCCAAAGTTTGATCTATATGAGGGACATGGGGATCCCATGGCGCATCTACGAGGTTTCTGTAGTAAGATGAGAGGGGCAGGTGGAAAGGATGAGCCGTTGATAGCTTATTTCGGTCAAAGTTTAAGCGGGTCCGCATTAGAATGGTACACGAGGCAGGATCCTAGCAGGTGGTATACCTGGGACGATCTAGCACAAGCATTTGCAGGTCATTTCCAGTATAACCTTGAGATCGTCGCCGACCGTCTCACACTGTTAAAACTTGAGAAAAAGCCTGGAGAGAGCTTCAGGGAATTCGGATTCCGTTGGAGAGAACAAGCAACAAGAGTCGATCCACCAATGAGGGAAGGTGAAATGGTGGACTACTTCTTACAAACGTTGGAGCCAACTTACTTTGGTCACCTGGTGACATCAGTTGGTAAATCTTTCAATGAAGTAGTAAAAATGGGCGGTATGGTTGAAGAAGGACTCAGGTCCAACAAGATAATGAGTTATTCAGCAATCAAGGCTACAACTCAGGCTATCCAAAGCGTCACGGGACGTGCACTCGGGAAAAAGAAGAGAGAGGAGGTCTCAACAGTCGAAGCAGGTACTTGGTCCATATCAAGAGGTCCTTCCCCTCACTACCAACCTAGACCCCATTACCCAAACTATCCACACACTCCATACAACCCTCCACAACCCTATTATCCACCACAAGAGCCACATTTCTCCGTCCATCACGCCCAAACTTACACCCAGCCTCTGGCTCGCCCGCAATGGCGTGCGCCGGCTCCCCAACATACATATCCACCTCCCCAAAACACATATTCACCTCCACAAAACACATATCCACCTCCACAAAACACATATCCACCACCAAGGGCCTACAGGAATCCTTCAGGGCCAAGCTTTCATGGGAATCAGACTTTCAGGAACGAAAGGGTGCAGAGGTCAAAAACATTCACTCTGTTGGGAGAAACCTATACTACTCTATTCCACAAGTTGAGGTAGTTAGGCCTATTAAGTCCTGTTGAACCCAAATTGCCAAATCCCCTTCCCAAAAATCTGGACCACTCAGTAAGCTGTGAATATTGTTCGGGGGCTCCCGGGCATGATACTGAGAAGTGTTGGAAGTTGAAGACTGTCGTACAAGATCTTATTGACACAAATAGGATCGAGGTTCAGGCACCAGAGGCACCCAACATCAATGAGAACCCATTGTCGGTGCACCACGAGGCTCACATGATCGAACTAATGCACGAAGGGGGAGAGCCCAAGAAACCCTCACAAATGGTAATGATGATTCGTGCCAGTCCAAACGAAAAGTCGACTAGTGGAAAGGCAGTGGTACAGTTGGGAAGGTACATGACAAGCCATTTGTGGTAGTGGGGAAAGGTTCGTCTGTTGCTGCGAAGAAGCCAGAGTCAGTCAGGGTAGTGCTGCAGGGAGTATCAAACACACCAGTGTTGGTAGTGAAGGGGGCCTACGTAGAACCAGTTGTTATCAGGCCAGTAATGCAGTTGCCGATAACAAGTAAGAAAGCTGTGCCGTGGAGCTACAGTCAAGTGGCAGTGATGCATAAGGGGAAGGAGGTTGTGGAAGAAGTATGCGAGGCCCAGGGGTTAACTCGTTCGGGAAGGTGTTTTGTTCCCGCAGAATTGAGAAGGGCCAATCCTGTAACAATAAAGAAGCCAGTGACAGAGGAAGAAGCAGAGGAGTTTTTGAAGAAGATGAAGGCACAAGACTACTCAATTATAGGAGTTTTTGAAGAAGATGAAGGCATAAGACTATTCCATTGTAGAGCAGTTGAGGAAGACCCCGACCCAGATTTCGTTGCTATCCTTGTTGATCCATTCAAGCGATCATTGTCGGGCATTAATGAAGATTCTGAACGAAGCCCATGTTCCGGACAAGCTCTCAGTGAACCATTTGGAGAAAATAGTGCACAAAATCTTCGAGGTAAACTGAGTGACATTCTCTGACGATGAGTTACCGGTAGAGGGTACAGAACACAACAGGGCACTCTACCTGACGGTGAAATGCGAAGACTCGGTGGTCACTCGAGTACTGATTGGTAATGGGTCAAGTGCCAATATCTGTCCTTTGGCCACTCTGAACAAACTGAAGGTGGATGATGATAGGATTCACAAGAACAGCGTCTGCATCCGAGGTTTTGATGGGAGAGGTACTGACACAGTGGGTGATATCATACTGGAATTGACCATTGGTCCGGTCGAGTTCACCATGGAATTTCAAGTGATAGATGTGGCGGTGTCGTATAATCTTCTGTTGGAACGACCTTGGATCCATGCAGCCAAAGCAGTGCCTTCTACACTGCATCAGATGGTCAAATTTTAATGAGATAGACAAGAGATTGTGGTACATGGGGATGACGGTACACATGCCGTTAGTGATGCCATTGTGCCCTTCATAGAAACCGACGATGACAAGGGTCGATGGGTTTATTAGGTTTTTGACGCAGTCTCAGTAGACAAAATTCCTGAGGGTGGGGGCCTTCCACTTCTCAGAATCTCGGTTGCGACCTTCATGATAGCCTCGGAAATGTTAAACAGCGGATTTGTACCAGGAAAAGGTTTGGGGGTTGATTTGCAGGGTATTGTCCAGCCAGTTTCCTTGCCCAAGAACCTGGATACTTTTGGATTAGGATTCAAGCCTACCGCAGCGGATGTAAAGCGGGCCCGCAAGTTGAAAAAAGAGTCTGGGTCCTCCCTAAGCCAATCCCGCGCCTATCCAGATCATTTGTCGGAGCAAGTATTAGAGAGTTGTCGGTCCAGAAGGTTCTCGGACCACTGATCAGGCCAGAAGGAGATTTGAATGAAGGCTTCGAAAGGCTGTTCGCCGATGTCAACATGATAGAAGCTGGAGAAGGTTCCAGTAAGGCAGACATACAGTTTGTGGGGCCTAGGGTCAATATCAACAATTGGACAGCTACTCCTCTTCCTACTCGGAGGGAGTCCTGGTAGTTGGCTCTGATTTTCCTTCTTGTTTTCTGGATTATTCCAGGGTTGTAATCCAGATTCCTTTTTATTTTATTATGTTCATCGAAGTGTGAAACCTTGTTATCCCATAATTCAATAAAATAAAAAAGTTTCTTCTTCATTCCTTATTTTATTTTTTATTTTTAATTTTGTTTTCTTCTTTTCTTTTTCTGAACAGTTCTCTTTATACTGGTCTTAATGACATGACATGCACAACGGATCTTCAACCTAGTCTAAAAGATCAATCTGATTCCGAACTAACTATACAAGAGGTCGATTATGATAATGAATCGGAATACGATGAGGACGAAGCCTTCGAAGAGATAAACAGAGAGTTAGGCCAGTTTGAAGAGAAATCCAAGCCCAACTTAAATGACACAGAAGCCATCAATTTAGGGGATGCAGACGATATTAGGGAAACTAAAATAAGCATCCACATTGTACCAAATATTAGGGAAGAACTAATCACAACACTTATTGAGTTCAAAGATGTTTTTGCATGGTCGTATGATGACATGCCGGGGTTAAGCACGGATTTAGTGGTTCATAAATTGCCCACTGACCCGGCATGCCCTCCCGTCAAGCAGAAATTGAGGAAGTTCAAGACGGATATGAGTGTGAAGATTAAAGAGGAAGTAACCAAGCAACTGCAAGCAAAGGTTATTCGTGTCACTCGATATCTTGATTGGTTGGCTAATATGGTGCCGGTGCCGAAGAAAGATGGGAAGATCAGGGTGTGTGTCGATTACCGCAATCTGAACAGGGCAAGCCCAAAGGACAACTTTCCTTTACCCAAAATCCATATCTTGATCGATAATTGTGCCGGACGTGAGATCGGATCTTTTGTAGATTGCTATGCTAGGTATCATCAGATTCTGATGGATGAAGAAGATGCGGAAAAGACAGCATTTATTACGCCGTGGGGGACTTATTGCTACCAGGTAATGCCATTTGGTTTGAAGAATGCTGGGGCAACGTACATGAGAGCAATGACTATTGTGTTTCATGACATGATACATAAAGAAATTGAGGTGTACGTGGACGATGTGATCATAAAATCCAAGCATCAGGAAAACCACGTAGCAGACCTAAGGATGTTTTTCCAAAGACTTCGAAGGTACGATATTAAGCTTAACCCGGCCAAATGTGCATTTGGAGTTCCATCTGGAAAGTTGTTAGGATTTATCGTCAGTCGGCGAGGTATTGAATTGGACCCATCGAAGATCAAATCTATCCAACATTTGCCACCGCCGAAGAACAAGACAGAAGTAATGAGTCTGTTGGGAAGGTTGAATTACATCAGTAGATTTATTGCTCAACTCACAGCAACTTGTGAACCCATTTTTCGGCTACTGAAGAAAGATGTTACGATAGAATGGACGGCAGAATGTCAGGAGGCATTTGACTAGATCAAAGGATATTTATCAAATCGACCTGTGTTGGTTCCACCTGAGCCGGGGAGACCGTTAATTCTTTATCTAACGGTCCTGGAAAATTTGTTTGGCTGCGTGTTGGGGCAACACGACATTACAGGAAGGAAGGAGCAAGCCATATATTATCTCAGCAAGAAGTTTACAGTATATGAGGTTAAGTACACTCAACTCGAGAAGACATGTTGCGCCCTAACTTGGGTGGCCCAGAAACTGAAGCATTATCTGTCATCATATACTACTTATCTCATTTCACGCTTGGATCCACTAAAGTATATTTTCCAGAAGCCTATGCCCACAGGGAGGTTAGCGAAATGGCAAATATTACTCATGGAGTTTGACATCGTCTATGTGACGAGGACGGTCATGAAAGCCCAAGCATTGGCCGATCACTTGGCTGAGAATCCCGTTGATGAAGAATACGAGTCGTTGAGGACGTATTTTCCTGACGAAGAAGTGATGCATATAGATGAGTTGGAATTACCTGAGGAACCAGGTTGGAAGCTCTTCTTTGATGGAGCCGCAAATGCGAAGGGAGTTGGAATAGGAGAGGTACTTATTTCTGAAACAGGACGTCATTATCCTGTTACGGCTCAGCTGCATTTCTATTGTACCAACAACATGGCTGAGTATGAGGCATGCATTTTGGGTCTGCGACTAGCTGCAGACATGGATGTCCAGGACGTCTTGGTCTTGGGAGACTCGAACCTCTTGGTGCATCAGATTCAGGGTGAATGGGAAACACGGGATTTGAAGCTCATACCATATCGACAATGTTTGCACGATCTGAGCAAGCGATTCCGATCAATGGAGTTCAGACACATCCCAAGAGTTCACAATGAGGTTGTTGATGCTTTGGCCACTTTAGCATCGATGTTGCACCACCCAGACAAAATTCATGTTGACCCGTTGCATATCCAGGTTCATGATCAGCATGTTTATTGCAACATGATAAAGGAAGAAATGGATGGCGAGCCATGGTTTTATGATGTCAAATAGTACCTCAGGATGGGGATATACCCGGAGCAGGCCACCGAAGATCAAAAGAGAACCATTCGGCGATTGGACAATGGTTTTTCCTCAGTGGAGGGGTGTTATACAAAAGAACACCAGACTTGGGATTGCTGAGATGTATAGATGCCAGTCAAGCCACGACAGTTATGACAAAGGTACATGCTGCAGTTTGTCGGCCACATATGAGTGGATATGTGTTGGCAAAGAAGATTCTTCGAGCAGGGTACTATTGGCTCACTATGGAGCGTGATTGTATCAATTTCGTGCGGAAATGCCATCAGTGTCAGATACATGGAGATTTGATTCATTCTCCGCCGACAGAATTGCATACAATGTCAGCACCATGGCCATTTGTTGCCTGGGGCATGGATGTCATTGGACCTATTGAACCGGCAGCTACCAACGGTCATAGGTTCATTCTAGTGACCATCGACTATTTTATTAAGTGGGTTGAAGCTAAAACTTTCAAATCGATAACCAAGAAGGCAATGGTGGATTTTGTTCACTCCCATATCATCTGTAGATTTGGAATCCCAAAGGTGATCATCACGGATAATGGTGCTAATCTTAACAGCAATTTGATGAAAGAGGTATGTCAACAGTTTAAGATTACACACCGCAATTCCACCCCATATCGTCCCAAGGCGAATGGAGCAGTTGAGGCAGCCAACAAGAACATCAAGAAGATACTGAGGAAGATGGTAGAAGGATCCAGACAATGGCATGAAAAATTACCATTTGCATTGTTAGGTTATCGCACTACTGTCCGTACTTCGGTAGGGGCAACTCCTTATTTGTTGGTATATGGAACTGAAGCAGTAATACCGGCAGAAGTTGAAATTCCATCCCTTCGGATTGTCGTTGAAGCTGAGATTGATGATGACGAGTGGGCCAAAGCCCGGTTGGAGCAGTTGAACCTGATTGATGAAAAGAGATTGGCAGCTGTGTGTCATGGCCAGTTATATCAAAAGAGAATGACGAGAGCCTACAACAAGAAGGTGCGCCCCAAAAAATTTGAAGTGGGGCAGCAGGTGTTGAAACGAATCCTGCCACATCAGGCCGAAGCAAAGGGCAAGTTCGCCCCGAATTGGCAAGGGCCATTCATTGTAACCAGAGTATTGTCCAATGGCGCTTTATGCTTAACCGATATCGAAGGGAAATGCGTCGACATGGCTATCAATTCTGACGCAGTTAAGAGATATTATGTATGATTTCTTGTAGTTGTAATTGTTGTTTGTTTGTATTTAGCATTTATCGGAGAATGAAATGACGGAGGCAATTCTTTCTTCTATCCAAACACTGTAACCTTTGCTTCCCTTTTTGAGCCTTATTTGTTCTTTCATATCCCTCTTTTGGAATCAGTAATGAAAATGAAAGAAAGAGATGAGAAAATAATGATAATAAAGACAAAAGAAAGTCACAAGAAAAATAAAGGAAATGGGAACTACGAATTTGACCTGATTCCTCAAAGAAGGATACGTAGGTGCCTCACGGCTCGGTCATAGTGTAACAAAAAAAAAAACCCAAGCAAGAAAAAACTGGGGGCAGAAGTTGTGTTTATAATTTTGGGAAAGAAAGTTTGATTCCAAGAGTTGTACTGTTTTACCCATCAAAATTATTTTGAACTTTTGATACCCCTTTTCCTTTTTAACCATACATAAAAACCCATATTGATGTCCAAAAAAGACCTCCCGATCAGTATCTGAGAAGTGCCAAGTCAATGCAAATGGAAGTCGGGAATAACACTCTGATCCCCAGCAAAGAAGGAGATCATAAGCTGGAAATGAATTGATAGCCGAAAGAATCCCCAGCAAAGAGAGTCATATCGACAGCACTCCAATCCCCAGCTGAAAAATAAAATAAAACGAGAGAGTCTTATCGGTGAAAACCTTCACAGGCACCATGAGGCGACGGGAGTAGAGAGAAATGAGAGAGTCTTATTAGTGAAAACCCCTCGATGGGCACTATGAGGCGACAAGGCAAGATTGGCGGAAAGGGTCCACATTTGGCAAAGAGTTGAGTGTTTATTTATCCCCAGCAAGATGAGGTCGTCCGAAAGATTGATTGATACGAATAGACTGGGTTGATTAGTTCGGAATGCACGACATGATCGTTGGGATCGGTTATATCATTCAGATAAGTCCTTTTCTTTCTTTTTCCCCAGTATTTAAAGACTTTTTTTTTTTTTGAAATCATCGCTTTTTCATTTCTTGGTTTAAAGATTTTACCTCCTTAGCAGTTTGTTTTTTGAAAAGGATTTTCAGAGCTTACAACCAGTGGCCAAAGTGGTGCAAAGCAAAATGCGAATAGGATAGGCCAAAGCTAAGACGACAAAGCGAAAAGAAGTTGGTAGCAAGACCAAATGATGAATGAGTCTAGACCCCAAGAGGACCAAATTTCCAGGGGAAGTTGGAGAAAAACAGAAAGAACAACAGTTGAAAAGCTATGGATCAAATTCCAAGAGGATCCCCAACAGATTTGCAAGATACAGGAACAACTCCGACAGATTCTCGACCAAGTTCCGCAATGGTCGGACAACACAGAGCGGGGAAGGAAGAGAAAAGAAAAACCATCCCCAGCAGGAATATCATCCCCAACAAGTAATATCATCCCCAACAAGTTTTGTAGCAAAGCAGGGAAAAGAAAAGGGGAAAAACCATCCCCAGCAGAAGTGGCACGACCACTCACCACGTTTTAAACTAACAAATTTTTCTTTGATTTAAAGCAGGGAAAGGAAATAGTATTAACTGCAGGAAGACATGGCCATAAAGAAGATTATCAAACTGGGGCAGAAAATTTTCTCTCATTACGAAAATTTTCTTGAAATAAGAAAGCAATCTTGGAAGAAGCAAGATAACCCAAGTTTTAAGGGTAGCGGTCTTTGAATCAGTATCATCCCCGCCATTGTTAAAGGGAGGAGAGTAACTAGTTTTAAAGAAGGAAGATAATTCTCCAGCAGTGATATCCCAAGCAGGTTTCAGAGAAGTGAAAACACCAGCTTGAGGAAAGTAGTTCCAAGTGGAAGGAAGGCACCAGCTTTAAAGGAAGTAGTCTTTGAAGAAGGAAAATGACATATTTGTGAATAAAATATCGGTGTTATCCCCAGCAGTTTTTAGAGGAATAAAACACCAGTTTTGAGGGAAGCAGTTGAAAGAAGATGATTCAAGTTAAAGGAGTCAGAAGCCCGCCTGGAGAATGGGGGCTGAAATTTTAAAGAAATCGTTGGAATCAGGAGCCCGCCTAGAGAATGGAGGTGTTAAAATTTAAGAAAGTTGCTGAAATCAGGAGCCCGCCTGGAGAATGGAGGTGTTAAAATTTAAGGAATTGTTGAAGTCAGGAGCCCGCCTGGAGAATGGAGGCTGAAATTTTAAAGAAATCGTTGGAATCAGGAGCCCGCCTGGAGAATGGAGGTGTTAAAATTTAAGAAAGTTGTTGAAGTCAGGAGTCCGCCTGGAGAATGGAGGCTGAATTATTTTGAAGTAGTTGTTGAAGTCAGGAGCCCGCCTGGAGAATGGAGGTTGTTAAATTTTAAGTTGGAGTCAGGAGCCCGCCTGTAGAACTGAGGTTGTTAATTTTAAGTTGGAGTCAGGAGCCCGCCTGTAGAACGGAGGTTGTTATATTTTAAGTTGTTGAAGAAGTCAGGAGCCCGCCTGTAGAACGGAGGTTGTTATATTTTTAAATTGTTGAAGAAGTCAGGAGCCCGCCTGGAGAATGGGGGTGTTTATTTTAAAATTGAAGTTGAGGAGTCAGGAGCCCGCCTGTAGAACGAAGGTTGTTATATTTTAAGTTGTTGAAGAAGTCAGGAGCCCGCCTGTAGAACGGAGGTTGTTATATTTTTAAATTGTTGAAGAAGTCAGGAGCCTGCCTGGAGAATGGGGGTGTTTATTTTAAAATTTTAAGTTGAAGAAGTCAGGAGCCCGCCTGTAGAACGGAGGTTGTTATATTTTTAAATTGTTGAAGAAGTCAGGAGCCCGCCTGTAGAATGGAGGTTGTTATATTTTAAATTGTTGAAGAAGTCAGGAGCCCGCCTGTAGAATGGAGGTTGTTATATTTTTAAATTACTATTGAAGTCAGGAGCCCGCCTGGAGAATGGAGGTTGTTTCATCTTTCAAAAGTCAAGTTGGAGTCAGGAGCCCGCCTGCAGAATAGAGGAATACATTTCAAGATCAAATCAGAAGTCAGTAATGCGGAGGGTTACAACAAAAATCCCTAGCATAACAAGCTTTAATGTAGGAAGCAGTATCCCCAACAGGCAGAACGAAATAATAAAACTTGTGTTCAGAAAAGCAAAAGGCCAGTGTCATCCCCAGCAGTTTTCGGAAGAAAAAGCACCAGAGGAAACACAAGCCGACAAGAAAGCAAGGCAACCAGAGCGAGTGGAAGATAGATAAGATTTTGTAATTCCTAGTTTAGTCTAGCCTCTTGTTTTCTTTTGAGCACAATGTAACAAGGAGATCGGTAAGCAGTAGTAACAACATGCAGCAGCAGTAACAACAAAATTGAAGTCCCATGGTAGTCCCAGCTACCAAAACTTCCCGAACTACATTAACCTGATTCCCTTTTAGCCAGGGATATGTAGGAAACCTTTGAAGCAAAGGTTAGGTTAAACCTTTTCAAAAGAATGCTTCACACGGAGTATTCCAACGGGCAAAAATCGCTCGAATTCGCTCACTCTATCTTTGCACGAAAATTCTTTGTGTTTTCGGATAAAGAGGGGCAGCTGTGAGCACGTGATTTTTCTTCACGAAAAAAACTACTCCAAAAGAAATAAAAAATTAAAACAAATTTTCTTGGTGTACAATTTTTAGAATTTGCGTGGCATTTTTGGATAATTATTTGTGTTTTTATCTGTGAATGTTTATCCTGTTTTAATTAATTAAAATACAAAAAAAAATATGTTGCATGCATATTTAGGATTTGATTGTGCATTTAGGAACTAATCGAACCATAATTTGGTTTTAAAAGAAGAAAATCACAAAAATATGCATTTAGTCTATTTTATGTCATTTAAAGTGTGCCATCGTGTGATTTTATTTTAATTAAATGTTTTAACTTGTGTGCTAATTGTTGTTAAGAGTTAATTAATATTTTGTAGTTTAATTTTGGTTTTACAATTTATTTTTAGAATTTTTGTTAATTATTAATTAAAAGAAGAAAATGAAAAGAGTTGAAATATAAGGCAAATCGGATTTGGGCCAAAATTTTAGACTAAAAATCAGGCCTAAACATTCAAAAGACCCGGTCCATTTCAGCCAGTCCCTCAGAAGACTAGAACTACGTCATTTCTGAGTCTCATATCTGGGCCGTTGATTTGTTTCAATCAAACGGTCCAGTTCAGCCCCTGCATAATTGAAACGATACCGTTTCAGGTGATTAGATCTGAGCAGTTCATCTATCTCGATCCAACGGCCTCAAGGCCTCCTCTATACCCGACCCATTTTCACCCAAGGTCGGCCCAATTTCGTATAGAGACCAAACGGCGTCGTGCCATTAAATGAAACGATACAGGCCGTCGATCGTGCTTGATCGAACATTCAGGATCAAATAACCCCGCCCCTATATAAACTCAACCTCCTACCTCGCCCCTAACCAAACACCTCCCCTCGTCTTCCTGTTCATCGTCTCAACTCAGAGACCTAACCAAACACTCCTCACCGAAACCCTAGCCGCCATGACACCCCACCGCCTAAAACCCGGCGGCAACAACGCCGCCGGTCACCAAATCAACACCATAAGACCATCAGACCACCCTCGCTCCAAATATGTTAACCATCTGGCTCGAATCTTCCTGAAACTCCTCGAATCTTTATTTGAAGATTCGAGCCAAACTTGAAACCCACCCCAATCAGTCCCAAAGTCACACTCAATAATCAGCTTGACCTCCTCGTTGCTAATCCTTAACCAGATTGGCTCGAATCCGAGTAAAACTCATCGAATGGTGGATCTAGGAATCAACAGTTCGAGATTGTTTCAATGCTGTCAGGGTCGAACGGTTTCTAGTTAGTATTATAAGTCTATTTCTGATGAAATAGATGTATAATACTAACTGGAACTCAAGTTCGAAAGGGCGTATGGTTGAAATCCAAGAAAAATAGTGAGTTCTTTTCAACTTCTTCTTTTTCCTTTTTCTTTTCTATGTGTTTGTTTGTCTGTGTGATTAGTCATTTTTTAGGGTTTTTAGTTTAAGTTAATCCAATATATATATTCTGTTTCTTTTTCGGATTTTGGTTGGATTAAATATTTCAATGTTTGTTTAAGTAGTTCAATCAATTCTTCGTTTACCTAAATTAGGTTCATTGTAATTCGTCTTTTGTCCGTTATTTTCCCCCTTCTCCATCAGTTTATGTTCTGTCGATTAATAACATAGGTTATAAATAGTTTCGTCGATTAGTTCATTCCTGTTTGTAGACCAGTAAGTCCATCAAATGGTTTAATGTCGTGTTATGTATTCTGATCTGTAGACACTTAGCTTCAAGGCATTGTCATTGATCCTGCATTCTTGTATAGGTTGGACTTAGAATCCCTGCATTTGTGATTGATTTTGATCCAGTTTCAAGTTCAGATTTAATGATTTTGTTGAGTTCTGTGCTATGATTTAAATTCAGTTCATTTTGTTTCAATGGGAACTCAACCTTAGTCATTCAGTTGTTAGGAGAATTGGTTATAGTTGTTAGTCAGAATTAGTTTTAGATAACTGTTAGTTTGAACATATTTTAGAATTAAAAGTTTTAATACAGTCGAAAAATTGTATTAGGGGCAGTAATATTAAGGGGTTTCAGGGGTGATTTAGGAATGAAACAGTTAGGATAATATTTTAATGTTAGTGTTTTGTTAGTGGGATATTAATTAATATGGTAATGGGGAACAAAAGGGAATGGGGGGTTGAAAATAAGGAAAAGTTTTTCTTAGTGGATTTTAAGTGGAAAATTTCAGATTTAGTGGGAGAAAGGGGGTCGGGCAGTAGGTTTAAAAGGTAAGGCAGGTCTGTATAAGAGGGAGGACATTTTTTCAGAGAAAGGAGGAGGAATTTTGGAGTATTTTTCGTTAGTTTTCAGTTCTGGGAGGATTTTTGGAGAGAGTTTGGAGGGATTTTTGAGAGAGTCTAGGCTGAATTTTGAATACTAAGAGTTCAGTAGTTTGAGAGTAAAAATAGGCTGGATTTTTAAGACTAAGAATCCAGTATTGAGTGAAAGTGAGGTCTTTCTTTTACCATTGAAAATCAGTATTAGTATTTGTTACTGTTTAATTGAAGTTCTGAGTTTCTTTATTTGAGAGTCTGAAGAACAAAAATCAGAAAATCTATTGTTCTATCGCATTTCTGAATACATTCTGTTTCTGCATGTGATTGCTGGTGGTATTTCTGGTTTTATTCCTGGGTTTCTGGTGTATCTGTGTTGCTGTTTGGTACTTCTGAAATTGCAACTTGTGGTCCTGAGTTTGCTGTTAGTTAAACAAAACTGTTCCATTGGTTGTTTGCTGGATTTCTGTTGGTTTTAATCTGTTTCTGGGTTGCTGCTGCTTTGTTGTCACCACTGCTGCTACTCACTCCTTCTTCCTATTCTTGTATTTTCAATACCAGGTACACGCTCGAATTCATTGGTGTAACCTCGAATTGGAATGAAATGAAGTAGTATTTCCGGCCTATGTTCACGTGAATATTTGTAGTGATAGTCAGTCCAATGTTGTCATTTTCCGTTTGTTTGAATTATATTGAGTCAAGAACTGGTCAATTAGGATCGCCTCTATCATTTTGAACCATTTAAACTAGTAACAAACTATGGACTGTACTTTGGTGTAGTAGTTTATTTCCAGCTTTCCCGTTGTTTATATTCACAAGTGATGATAGCAAATAATAGACTTCTGTTAACAGATAACTTTTGAGTGAACATAGTGATGCCTTAAACTTAGAAAGATAGGAATTTGAATGAACACTTGGGTGAGTGTTAGTGTTGGGAATAATCAGTTAGCCAATATTCATGTTTCTTTAAAAATCAGCAAATCTCGAATGTGTTAGCTTCATTTAGTTAATAAGGCTTCATCTTAGCCGATACTTTCTGAAGAAAAAAAACGCAATAACGCGCCTAATAGTATGTAAATCTGGTCGTAAGAGTTAAAACCAAGGCCATAACTTTCTTGTGCATTTAATCAGAACAGCTTAAGCAAACTTTCGTAATCATTAGTAATTAAGGTTGGCTTAGTTTCAAGTAGTTGAAAACAATTAGTTCCAACGGTTCATTTCATCTAACAATGTGGGTTTAAATTAGTTATAGGATAATTAGTTTTCTTTTGAATATATATTGTTTGTCAATTCCGTATTTTCAATTTCAGTAGTATTGGCTTATAGAATAAGGCATGAAATAATCTCCTTTTACGCAAGTTTGATTGCAGTTTTCCGGTTGCGCTTGTTTTAATCCGATAAATAAGTGATGGCCTTTTCAAGCATGTAATTAACTAGGATTATTTTCTTTTATTTTAGAGACAAACTTAAATAGGAAATGTAGACACTTTAGGAATGTCCTTTTAAAAATAAAAGAGGTATGCCTCGCCAAAATAAAACGTACCAGTGGCGAGGCCCTCTATTTTTAATAACTATCTAGCTTTAGGGAGAGGCCGTTTAGCGAATATACACGGCCTTCACAGAATTAATAACACGATAGTCTCTTTAGGCGCATATTTAATAAAATTACTTTCCTAAATTCGGGTGCGCATTTATATGACCCAAATCAAATCTCAACGACGTTAAAATATGTTAAAAACTACGGGTGCATTTATGTGACGTGGTTCGATGCGTGCTTTAACGACGTTGTAATTCTCTTTTAAAATAATAATAATAAAAGCGGCTAAAAGTTAAAATTTGCACAAAGGTTCAAAAATGTATTAAAATCAGATAAATAAATCGAATATGACGGTTGAGCGACCGTGCTAGAACCACGGAACTTGGGAATGCCTAAAACCTTCTCCCGGATTAACAGAATTCCTTATCCGGATTTCTGGTGCGTAGACTGTTAAACAGAGTCATTCTTTTCCTCGATTCGGGATTCAATAGGTGACTTGGGACACCATAAATCTCCCAAGTGGCGACTTTGATTCTTTAATAATAATCCCGTTTCAATTGTCCTTTAATTGGAAAAACTCTCATGTACCCTTGCGGGTGTAGTGAAAAAGGAGGTATGACACCTTGCAAGGAAAACTCAGTGGGACAAAACCTTGTAAGGAAAAAAGAGTGCAACGCGCATTAACTCCCCCTAATGAGAGCATCAATTCACATCCTTGAGCCTTCGCATCCCAATCTTGTGCACTAGTTTCTTGAAGGTTGACGTCGGTAGAGATTTTGTGAACAAATCAGCCATATTATCACTTGAACGAATCTGTTGCACATTGATATCACCATTCTTTTGAAGATCATGTGTGAAAAATAACTTTTGTAAAATGTGCTTTGTCCTATCTCCTTTTATGAATCCTCCCTTCAATTGAGCTATGCATGTTGCATTGTCTTCATACAAAATCGTGGGTAACTTGTCACATTTCAAACCACATTTGTCTCGAATAAGATGTATTATAGACCTCAACCACACACACTCTCGACTTGCTTCATGAATAGCAATTATCTCAGCATGATTAGATGAAGTAGCCACAATTGATTGCTTAGTCGATCGCCAAGATATGGCAGTGTCTCCACAGGTAAACACATAACCTGTTTGAGATCGAGCCTTGTGTGGGTCAGATAAATACTCAGCATAACCAACAAGATCGCGACTGCAATTATTGTCATAAAATAAGCCCATATCGGTAGTCCCTTTTAGATACCGCAATATGTGTTTAATTCCATTCCAATATCTCCTTGTAGGAGCAGAGCTATATCTTGCTAAGACATTAACTGAAAAAGTTATGTCAGGCCTTGTAGTATTATCAAGATACATTAGTGCACCAATTGCACTAAGATATGGTACTTCAGGACCAATTAGCTCTTCATTCTTTTCTTGAGGTCGGAATGGATCTTTATTCACATCAAGTGATCGAACAACCATCGGAGTACTTAATGGATGTGCTCCATCCATGTAAAACCGTTTCAATACCTTTTCTGTGTAGGCAGATTGATGAACAAAAATTCTATTTGCCAAATGTTCAATTTGCAAACCAAGGCATAATTTTGTCTTTCCGAGATCTTTCATCTCGAATTCCTTCTTTAAATAATCAATTGCCTTTTGGAGTTCTATAGGAGTTCCAATAAGGTTTATGTCATCAACATATACGACAAGTACAACAAATTCCGATGTTATTTTCTTTATAAAAACACATGGGCAAATGACATCATTTATATAGCTTTCCTTTAATAAATATTCACTAAGATGATTATACCACATTCGTCCTGATTGGTTTAGACCATACAACGATCTTTGCAATTTGATTGAAAACATTTCCCGGGACTTTGAATTATTTGCGTTTGGCATTTTAAATCCATCGGGAATTTTCATATATATCTCATTATCAAGTGAGCCATAAAGGTAGGCGGTAACCACATCCATTAAATGCATGTCAAGCTTTTTATGGACAACAAAACTAATGAGATAGCGGAAAGTTATAGCATCCATAACGGGTGAATATGTCTCTTCATAATCGATACCAGGCCTTTGTGAAATACCTTGTGCAACAAGGCGTGCCTTATATCTTTGTACCTCGTTTTCCTCATTTCTCTTGCGTACAAAAACCCACTTATAGCCAACAGGCTTAACACCATTAGGTGTTTGGACTACAGGCCCAAAAACTTCACATTTTGCAAGTAAGTTCAACTCTGATTGGATTGTTTCTTGCCATTTTGGCCAATCAAGTCTTTTTCGACATTCTCCAACAGATTGAGGTTCAAGATCCTCACTTTCTTGCATAATGCTAGATGCAACATTATATGCAAAGACATAATCCACCACTATATCCACTTGATTCAACTTTGTCTCAATATCGATTGGATTTATTGATAGTTCCTTATTTTCTTGAGTCTCGGGCTCAGTGGATTCCTCATGAATCTTAGAATTTATTAAATTGTGGATTTCTTCATGAGATTCTTTCGTAGTGCCATTTTGATCATTTATTTTCCTTTTTCTAGGATTTTGATCTTTTGAACCTAATGGTCTGCCACGTTTTAGGCGTGCTTTTGACTCATTAGCTATGACACTAGAAGATTGTCCAATAGGGACATCAATACGGATTGGAACATTCTCTGCAGGGATATGTGATTTTGTTATTCTTTTCAAATCCGTAAATGCGTCTGGTATTTGATTTGCGATTCTTTGCAAACGGATAATCTTTTGCACCTCTTTTTTACAAATAGAGGCACGTGGATCAAGATGAGATAATGATGGATTTTTCCACAAAATTCCCCGTTTGGTTTCACCAACTTCTCCCCCTAATTTTGGGAAAAGTGTCTCATCGAATTGACAATCTGCAAATCGTGCAGTAAACAAATCCCCCATCAATGTTTCTAGGTAGCGAATGATGGAGGGCGATTCAAACCCAACATATATTCCTAACCTTCTTTGCGGACCCATTTTGGTGCGATATGGCGGTGCTACAGACACATATACTGCGCATCCAAAAATTCTTAAATGGGATATATTAAGTTCATGACCCAAAACTAGTTGCAACGGAAAATATTTATGATAATTTGTCGGTCTGAGACGAACTAGCATTGCTGCATGCAAAATGGCATGACCCCAAACAGAAGTGGGCAACCTCGTTTTCATGAGTAATGGTCTTGCTATCAATTGCAGACGTTTAATTAAAGACTCTACAAGACCATTTTGAGTGTGAACATGAACTACAAGATGTTTCACTTTTATCCCAATTGATAAGCAATAATCATTAAATGCTTGGGATGAAAACTCAGCAGCATTATCAAGTCTAATAGACTTAATTGTATTATAGAGAAATTGTGCCCGTAACCGAATTATTTGTGCCATTAATTTTGCAAACGCGAGGTTGCGAGATGACTATAGGCACACATGGGACCATCTAGAAGATGCATCTATTAAGACCATAAAATATCTAAACGACCTACTAGGTGGGTGAATAGGTCCACAAATGTCCCCTTGTATACGTTCCAAAAACGCAAGGGACTCAATTCCAACTTTTGTTGGTGATGGTCTAATAATTAACTTGCCTTGATAACAAGAAGTGCAAGAAAATTCATCATTTAAAAGAATCTTTAAATTCTTTAATGGATGCCCATTTGATTTTTCTATAATTCGTCTCATCATAATTGATCCAGGGTGTCCCAATCGGTCATGCCAAAGTGCAAAAGTATTGGAATCAGTAACATTTTGGTTTACGGTAGAATGTGCTTCAATTGCATTAATTCTTGTCCAATATAGGCCACAAGATAAAGATGGGAACTTCTCAATAACCCTCTTTTGGCCAGGGACATTCTTGGTAATGATGAGATATTCAAGATTATTCTCATCTATTGTCTCAATATGATATCCATTTCGACGAATATCTTTAAAACTCAACAAGTTCCTCTTGGACTTGGAGGAGAACATTGCATTCTCTATGATAAGTATTGTTCCCTTAGGCAGAGTTATAGTAGCTCTTCCAGAGCCTTCAATTAATTTACTACTGCCAGAAATTATAGTAACATCTGCCTTACACATATTTAAATGAGAGAAATATTTCTTCTCTTTGAATATTGTATGTGTCGTACATGAATCAATTAAACAAATATTTTTACAGTTGAACTTTGATCCAAGTTTGTTTTATGAGATATCCATATTTGCTTCCCATTGTTTGACATACAAAAAAAAATATACGATAAACATTAGTATGAATAACAACACGTTTTTTTCTTTATTTGTTGGTACAAAACTAGTAACTTGAAGTATCATTTTGTTGTTATAATAAATGTATAAAATATAAACATTCGCAATCCATAATTGTATGTTCTCGGAAGTACGAACACGTAAGGATAAAGTAACAAGGGATCATAACAGATTATGTAATGAAGTATGAATAATGTAAGTTTTACATGTAACGTGATTTAGCACACATTGTTTTAAAACGGATATTAAGCAAACTGATCAATTTGGATACTTTGTTTTGAGAAGACTAAGCAAGCCAAAACATTATTTTAAAGCGAATTGATACTATCCCATAAAATTATATTTAATCAAAATGAACTAACACTATTTTATAAAATAAATAATACTAATGACTACTACTCATGTAAAAAAAAATTATGATTACATGATATTTATTCACTAGCTACTACGAATAGGAAAAATAAAATTAAACTACTCAATCATCTTTAACCACGCATCCATCACCGATCAAGTGGTCTATTTTCTCATCAGGGTGCTCATAGAAATCTGCCACATCCAAGTGGGTGATGTCAAAATCATTGTCAGAGACAAAATTAGCTTCAGGGCCTTTGTTCTTTAGAGATGCTTGATAAAGCTCAACCAAATGTCTTGGTACACGACAAATATTTGCCCAATGACCTTTTCCACCGCAACGATAACATTCGGTTTTTGAACCATTTGCCTTTGGTTTCTCATCTTTCCCTTTCCACTTTTGGTGGTTATTTTTCTTTGAGGGCTGATCAACACTAGGAAAATTTCTTCCTTGTCCACAGCCACGACCACGACCACGACCACGACCACGAATAGGGCCACGACCTTTTCCACGCTTAGCATAATGGAAATACACCTCATCCACTTCAAGCAATGGTGTAGACCCAGTGGGTCGATTTTCGTGATTTCTCATGAGCAAGTCATTGTTTCGCTCAGCCACAAGGAGAAGAGAAATCAACTCAGAGTACTTTTTGAAACCTTTCTCTCTGTATTGCTGTTGCAAGACCATATTGGAGGCATGAAACGTTGTGAACGTTTTTTCAAGCATATCATAATCAGTGATAGTATCTCCACAGAGTTTCAATTTAGAAGTAATTCTGAACATCGCAGAATTATATTCAGAAACAGACTTAAAGTCTTGGAGCCTCAGATGAGCCCAATCATATCGTGCTTGTGGAAGAGTGACCAACTTTAAGTTGTCATATCTTTCCTTTAAGCCATTCCACAAAACAAGTGGATCGTTGACTGTGAGATATTCTATTTTCAACCCTTCATCAAGGTGATGACGCAAGAAAATCAAGGTCTTAGCACAGTCTTGGGTGGATGCTTTAGTTTTGTCTTAAATGGCGTCTCCAAGACCCATTGCATCTAAATGGATTTCAGCATTTTGCCCGAAACTTCAAGGGCAACAAACTTTCTTTTCATAATATCAGTCATAATTAAAAGAGGAGAAAAGTTGTACCTTAATCTTCTTGAGACGGTAGAGTCTCGTGCTGATAACGTGTGATAAAACAATAAAAGTAGAAGAACAATATTGCAGAGAAAGAAAGAGAGGAAATTTTTATTGAATTTTGGGATGATTTACAATGGGGTAAGACCCCTCTATTTATAGGGGAAAAATGACTTAGCCACAAAGTAAAACTCTCTACAAGATAGACATTCACTCTAAATAGAATTCTATTCATAACAATATCTTTATTATACTAGTAGTTACAATAATATTCCCTCTGCTTTAATTTATGTTTCAGTGTTTAATTAGATATAAAATTTAAAAAATAAGGAAAATCTTTTTAAACGCATTTAATCTGAATCTAAACTTGGTTGTTTGTAGCGGAAGAAACACACAAAAGTGGACAGTATATCCATACAAAAATGCCAAATATGAATCTGCCACCGTACTTAGGTATCAAGTGTAACAGATAGGTATACTGTCCAAATATATTTATACTTCTCATATCAAAAATCATTCTCATATTTGATCTAATATACTTAATGGTTGGCATCTATGTCAGCTAGGTATAAAATGGAATATAGGACGAGGCACTCACATTAAACTATGGGATGACCCATGGATTGCGCCTGGTATATCCATCAGATCAGTTATTTATGGTCCCTTACCCTTAGAGCATCAAAATATGACTATCTCTTCATTCATGGATAACGAAGGGTGGAATTGGAATAAACTTCCATTCGAGATGCCCAAGAACATTACCCAACTAATTCAATCTATTGACATTTCAAAGTACAGTAATAAAATTGATAGTATTTCCTGGGGCTTAACCCCAACATATCTTTTTAGTACTAAGTCTATGTATGGTATCTTAGATGCACTTCATAATATTTCAAATCCTACTTATAAAAATTCTGAGTGGATATGGAAGTTACCGATCCAACCCAAAATCCAAGGGTTTATTTGGCTTCTTAACAAAACGAAGCTGCCCACTATCTCAAACATATCAATGTAATACAAGATGCTACATGTCAACATTGCCATAGGGCAGATGAAAACATTAATCACTTATTCCTAGAATGCACAAGTGCTAAAACATATTGGCAGAATTTAGGCATTCTTGAATTCATTAATCATCATTTTCAAGGAACTCGTGCTTCTAATTGAGTTCATCAACTTATAAATTGCAAGGACCTTCAATTTCCATATAAAATAAATCCGGCTACATACTTGTCCATAAGTTTATGGAATATTTGGTTAGCACGTAATAATAACTGCTATAGTCATATTACATCACCAGCTTCCACAAAATTAACTACTCAACAAGTTGCTGAATTCACATATCTTGTAGCAAAAAACACACAATTCAGAAAAAGCGACAACATAATCTTAAATGGAAACCTCCTAAATATCCTTTCTATAAATTAAACACTGATGGAGCCCATACTTTGAGCAAATCTGGTATTGGTGGACTGATAAGAAATGGAAATGCTGAATGGATTTTAGGATTCGCAGCAGCAATAACAACTGATTCGCCTTCTTCTGCAGAACTACGTGCTTTGATACAGGGTCTCCAATTAGCTCTCGAGCATAATCTTTTACCACTGGAAGTTGAAGTGGACTCAAAGGATATCATAACGCTCCTCAACTCTAATAAGGTGGCACCTAATAACTTAATTTCTGACTGCAGGTACCTCCTGGACAGGTTGGGTAAATCTACAGTGTTGCATGCGTACAGAGAACAGAATAGAGTTGCAGATAAACTAGCAAAGGAAAGCTGCAATTTTGGCATTCAACCGATGGTGCATATTTTTGAGGGCAGCCCAGATTTTGCATGTGCAGTTTTTGAGCAAGAGAAGAGTGCAGTGCAGGAAATTGTTTTGAATGACAATAGGCCTCACTCTGATAATTACGATATTGTACATACGTATGGTAATAGTGACAATCATAGGTGTGGTAGTAATATAGTTAGGTATAATACTTTAGCACCCACTGCTGGTGCATCGGTATGTATGAGGATGCACTACGGGCATCCAGTGTCTGTACGCAATCTTTAATCTAATCTATGTTTATCTTTTAAACCAAAAAAAAAAAAAAAAAAAAAGTGTAACAGATAGGTCACGCAAGATTGCAGTGGGGATGTAGCTCAGATGCGCTCGCTTAGCATGCGAGAGGTACGGGGATCGATACCCCGCATCTCCAATATAGGCATGCTTAATTTACACTTTTTTAACCTTTGCTTATCATAACATTTACAGTAACTGGGGCACAACTTAAATCTCTACTGAAGAAAACAAGAGTATCAAATAGTGTAAACTGCAACAATTTACATTGCCTGATTAATTGAAAATGACTACAAAATTTTTTATACAGACTACAGCTGCATGGTTCGGTTTACGCTTCGTAAACCACATGTTAGTGCTAGAGACCTCTCCCCATTATCTTCGTGGAATCATCCCTCAACTGACTTCTTTTGCGTCCGTCCTTGCTTTGCTTGCCCTCCCTGACAAGTTCAATGAAATGTATGACAAGTTAGCTGTAGCAAGTAATCAGACACCGTGGATCAATTCTGTTACACTGAGCCAAGAATTCTAACAAGGAGATTCAAAAGATGCAAAAATGTCACACCTAAAATTCAAACTTGCGACCTAAAGCACCTTTTGAGCCACCTTTGCTGCTAAACTAGAAGCTTCCTTTATGTCAAGCGGATTAAGAAACACACACACATACATATACCCAAAAAAAAATTATTTTTCCCCAATTTGCTCTTAGTAATGCACAATTTCTAACAAAAGGGATTCAATTAAACTCCTTTCAAACCATGCAGCTCTGCCCGTGCTGTTGAAGATCGTAAGTTATGTATGTACATTCCATCAAGAAGAATGCAAAATTGCAATACCACGCCAAATATGGCACTCAAGCAGCATTCCAATACCCTATTTGAAAGCCTATATTGATATCCAATGACCAATGTCACTTTTAGTACCTTTTCAATTTTTGTCATTGGATTTCTTAGAATGAACAAATATAGTCTGAAGACAAATAATTCAAGCATAGAATATGCTGAATCAGAAATTTCTTTTCCACTGGTTACTATTGAATCTAATGTCTGGGTAACTTTGAAATTATACGATATCTAACAAAAGACCCTCTGTCTCTATCAGCTTCTATCACTACTCATAGAATGGTAAACAATTTGGTCATCAAAGGCAAATTAGTATCTTTACTTGATTTATCAAAACAACAAAAAGCAAATTAGTATTTTCCCACACCTCTTAGCTTGAGCACTGTGACAAAGAAGTAAAGTTTTACTCTCTGATATTCATTATACCCAAGCACAAATAAAAAGGAGAACTAAGAAATTGCTTCTTAGACGATCCTTAAATTGTCCTTCAGAAAAAGATAGATTCTGCTTTATGACATTACATCACACACATGTAATAGATTGTGTGATAAATTTTGTTCCACCTCATCCTAACTTACAAAAGCATGAAATTTTATGCAGCAACAACCAGCATATCCAAAGAAAAGGAAATAAATACATTTTCAATAAACAATTCTTGTTTAGACATCAAAGAATGCACACTGAGAATTTGACTTATGATATTATAGCAGTACAGTTTTATCTTAGACCTTGCTCATTGAACCACAGAACACGTACACTAATGTGATAGAGATTTGACAAAAAATTCCAACATGCAATAACACTTCATCTCTACATGAGGTAATATCAGAAGAGATTGTTTGAGACTTACCGAAGCCTTTTGACCTGTCGCTTTCCTAGCAGGCGGTGCTCGAGCAACGGATGAAGCAGCAGCTGCAGCAGCTACACGTATTCTAAAATACAGATTGTACCAAAAAGAGAAAGTCAACAACTTAGAACCATACAGCAATGCTACTAGTGACCATTATAACAGTGAACACTATTTATCATCCAAAAACAGACAACTTAGAAAGTAATTAAGACCTTTTGTGAACATCAACATAGACGTCAGTCTCATCCACGATTTCCTCCTGCATCCATGAAGAATCCAGTCAAAAGTAGGATGTTGATTCAGATATTGACAAAGTTGGAAAAAAAGTATTCAGCAAAAGGAAGATAAGTCTAATTGGATAGTGAAAATTCTTTTTTTTATTTATAAAAAGGTAAAGTTAGATAATGACAATTCATGATATTTTAACCCATTTTAGAGGTGGGAGAACAGGATGTTCAGAAGCCTCACTTGAGAACTTGCAATTAGTTGCAAGCAATAAGATATTCCATAAGGTACACACTGGGAAGACAATGAAGAAGCAGATTACCTGCAGGAGTTCTTCAAAAACATCTTCCAGCGTAATGATGCCAATGACTTCCCCCTCTTCAATATCTTCTGGTAGATATGTTGATTTATTCGTTTCTACACCATTTTGATGCAAAGAGGGTAATTTAGCTTCTTGATTCTGCATTGAGACCTTATCAACATTTATAATTATGGTGCCTGACTTTTCATCATGCGTGCACAGTAATGGTGTAGTTAACTGTGAGTCCCCATTACAAAATTTGTTTCCTCTGCCATTTTCAACAGCTGGATCAGAAGCAAGGTTGTAGCTTTTCTTGCTTACTTTCACTACAGCTGCCATATGACTGCTCCCCTTTTGAAATTCATTGAGAATATCATACAAAGGCAAATCTGCTGGTACCCTGAAACATTTATGTGTGAGTATATATTTCTCAGCTACCCCACATCAAAAATCAACAGATAATGTACCTAGGCATTCTCCTGATGGAAACAGCACTAACGGGGGTCTCTGTCTCAGCACGCACCGTGAGAAGGCTTTTTACCTGTATCCCGTAGAAGCAAAAAGGGAAGATGATTCTTATTAAATCGCCAACAGAGGCATAGAAAATGAAATATTTTGAGATCTGAATTCACACAAACCAGTAGAAGTCCAATAATGTTCTTCGGATGTCCAGAGTAAACAGGAACACGGCTATGACCTCGTGCCAGGATTTTCCCAATTGCTTCCCTGAATAAGAGGAGCTTCTTAGATAAAGAAAATCTGTCTCTCCTCGGGAAAACAGTTCCTTGCCACAAACTTCTCACTTTTTCTTTGGGTGGGTGGGTTTTTGTGTGTGTAGCTGGGGGGGGGGGGGTGTCAAGGACCAAAAATAGCAACAGTAGTTCAAGCTTCAATTTGTACCTCAAAGAAAGTGATTGTAGTTTCTTAAGCATCTTGAGTGATCTCTGTTATATTTATAATCCTCTCTTGAAACTTCAGTTATAGCTTTGGAGTTCATGCAAAAGCAGAACTTTCAGTTGCTCTCTCTCTAGAAGAATAAATCTGCTACTATGTATGGATTTTGTTATGACCCTCTTAAGTTTTCAAGCAATTGGACAATAGATGCAGAATTTAGCAACAAAGGAAATAAAACAGCATGCTTGAGTTCCTTGTCAATGTACCATTTCAGAAGGAATTAAAATCATGAAGAATGAGAGGCATCGACATGTCACGAACGAAACTTGCTCAAACAATAGTCATTTTGAAGAAAAGAATTCTTCCCACACCAATATAGTTAGCATGAGAAAATGGAACTCAATCCGTCATAAACTCACCAGTCCAACTTTGAATTGACATCAAGGGAAAAGGTTGATTCAATAGGCGTCATAGCCTCTTCAGCAGTCTGCACATAATTGAGAAAACTTAAACCATTGTTGTTATAAGTTGTGAGAGTATATCTGACTGAAGTTACTAGAAGACAGAAAGAAATCATCAGGGTGACATGAATTGGGAACTTGCATGAACTTGTGACAATCTGTTTATTACTCCCTTTGTTATTTTATATGACACTCTTTCTTTGTAATTTGTGCCAAAAAAATGAAACCTTTTTATACTTGGAAACTCTTTAAATTTCCCATTATGCCCTTAATGGCATGCTCTTATTGCCATTAAAATTTAATGTCATGTTTAAGACCACACGTTCTAAGGATATGTGCAAAAATCTTTCTTCCTTTCTTAAACTATGTGCCCAGTCAAACACCATCATATAACATGGAACAACGGGAGTAGCCATTTGAAGCCAAATTATCTTAAGAAAGCAGAGAAGGCCAGTGTCACTCTAAGAAGTCTTATTTTGCCCGATTGCCCGAAGCAGATGCTTTATCAAAAACTATCCAGATCAAAAGACAAAGGACAGAAGTAAAATGAAAAAATACTGACGGGAATATCCTTTTGCCAACCTTTTCTGTCAAATCCAGTGCTCCGCTAATAATAGTAGTTTCATCATGCGTGAGTTCGCCACCTTTACCAGCCTAAACTTGAAATAAGAATATAGTGTTATTTCATAACAATATTAACTCACTTATAATGGAGAAGTGTCACCATATTCAGGAAAATGTCACATAATAATGATAGTTTTGAGAAGGCGAAACATTGGCAATGAACATCAGCCAAATCAACTTCAGGCTTCTGAAAATGAACACCAATTCAGAGAGATTAATGATTACCTCCTGACCGTGAATAGAAACAAGGGCTTTCAACTGAGCTCGCCTGAACAAAGCATCATGATGTCCCAATACAGCGTCCAGAACCTAAGCCATATCAATTTCAACATCTAAAGGTGATGATTTCACGGACAAGTTCTATATTTTCTTTTTCTCTTCTTCTTCCGGTAAGTACTTCACATGGAAATTGTTTGAATTGTAAAAAAGGTATCGACTGCATGACCCCTTTGAATTAGACACTGTATATTAACTGTAGCAGAAAATTCTGATCTTTTCTCGCCACAGTATTATAAGATCTCGATTCTGCCATGACAGCTTAGACCACAATTTGAACTTTGAACCAGTACATTAATGCCTACGAGGGATGCAATCTACATGCAAATATGCAATATAGTTTTCTATTTTTGGATAGAAATTGACAAGCAATACTTATAAAGGCACATAGTTAAAAAAGTTAGACATATCATTTGTGCTGACATAAAGATCAAAAGAATTCTTTGATACCAACAACAACAAAAAGGTTGCATTTCCTTTATGGTACTTTGACCACTATAACCCCAGATGTTATAACATATGCCACAACTGAAAAAGATCCAAAGTAAGGTGCAGCAAGATCCAAATAGGAAAACAGGGGTAGACTACCCAACATGTACTAGTAGTGGCGGCAGGAAAACTAAAACTTACCTTTCCAATTGGGTAAGCAATGGGATAGCAAATGATCATAAGAACACGAACAAGCCACACTAAGTTTGCGCCTACTGCCAGCCCATACCGAGAGCATATAGCTTGTGGAATAATCTAAATCATCAAGGAAAAAGCAAAGAAATCATTAGAGTTCCCAGTCCAAAAACACTTGTCTTGCAGTTATACAGTGGGTGGAAGTCAATTTACCTCACCAAAAGCTAAAACAAAAGTAACAGAGAGAATAACAGCAACAACTGGATGGAAAATTTTGTCCAAGTATATCGGAAGAGCCTGCACCATGGTCATAACAGAAACTGTATCACTTATAAATGTTACTGATCAAAATACAACACATTGCGGAAAATAGCCAAAATAAACATGCAATGTATTTGTGTGATATTATTATAATATTCTTAGAGATAGAGGCGGATCCAGTATTTTAATTCTATGGCTTCAAGATGTCAGTTTCAACCACTGAAACGCATTACCTTGTTTGAGTTGTGGGTTCATAGCTCAATTTTTTCAGCAATTTCGGTGAATTTTATACTAAAAATCCATGTCTAGAATAAAAGCTATGGTAGCTGAACTGTTGGATCCGCCCCTGCTTAGAGACAAATGGATTCAATCTTAAGGTTCTTAAGACGAAACTCGTTGTACTTTTAAAATTATGGCTTCAAAATTTAACATTTGTTGAAATTTTAGTATTTTTCACATATGATATATACATTTCATAACAAAAATAACTAGTTTTGGGTTCGGTTGAGCACGCATTCAATACACTACATCCGTCACTGAGTACACCCAGTGGAAACATTCACCCTATTAGCTCCACCTTGTGCTTGTCAGCATCATTATTATTACCCTATTACCGTCTTATTCTTCAAATTATTATTATTATTGTAGTTTCTTTTATTTGGGTATCTTTACTACTTTTGCTGGCAGTACTTTTCCTTCCCTTTCTACAGTATTTTTACCACAATTTTTTACTCATTGTTTTGAAAATGCTTTTCCTGAGCCGATGGTATATCGGAAACAACCTCTCTCTACCTCTCACAATAGATGTAAGGTCTGCGTACACCCTAGACCCCACTTGTGGGATTTCACTAGTATGTTGTTGTTGTGACTTTATAAAGAAATTTTAATCAAGCTACGACTAACTTTAGTAAAGAAACTGTATGAGAAACCCGTGCATGTTCTTGCTATGAAATCACTCACCTCCATTGCAGCCGCATTACATAAAAGCAAAGTCACAAGAAGCTGATGCTGCTTTTGAACAACAGGAAAAATAGTAGCTGAAAAACACAAATACTCAACTCAAACATTACATTAATATCTTAAATAATCAATACCCCACATTAAGAAATTCAAGTATTCAGGCAAAATCAATGGGATAAAAATTAAAACCAAACCTGCTTGTTTCTTCTCAGTAGAAGTACCACTTCGTTGAAGAATTTCAAGCTCAACAAGTCCCATAGACATTAACCCCAACGTAAGACCCGACATAATTCCGGCGAAGAGTACGAGGAAACAAGAAATACCGGCGTAAACAAACCACCAGGGGTTCCCAAATTCAATGTCCTGATCATCTACACCAAAGGGTCTCTTTGTTTTGCGGCCAGCAGCTAGGGCTATTGCTACCACATTCATTAGCGAACCCATGACAATGGAAATTTCTTCAGAAGCTGAAACTTGCTTTGTTTTTCGGTGGACTTTGCTGCTGTTGTGTGGAAGTGACAGCAAAACAAAATAGAAACAGAGAGAAATAGAGTTGGTGACAAACGGCAAGAAAGAGAGAAAAATGTAAAACAAAAAATATAATGGTGTTTAATGTCTGTCAATATAGGAGTAAAGTGACGATAGTTTTACGTTATTTGGATGGTTTCTATTTTAATGACATTACATTAATTAACAGTTGGGGGGGGGGGGGGGATGAGCTGAGGGCCACCGTAGACGGCGACCGGATTTGGTGAGAAGCCCGAGGTTTACTATTATAGGACTTTGTACTTTTTGGGCTAAATAAATGGGACCACGGCAATTGAGTTCTTTTTTCATGAGATAAAGGACTAGGAAAATCTGAGGGTGGGACCAAATAAGACGTCTGTTTGAGTCAAGGAAGCAAGGCAAATTCATGCACATTGCACACTTCTAGTCCAAAAAATATGAGAGTTAATACCCGAAAATTTTCTTTAACTATCAACTTTTTATAGGTTACTACTTAAATTATGGGTTATACTAAGAATTCCCCTAAACTATTTTTTCTTTCATATTAAAACTTCGTTATTTCTTATCTGGCACAATATGTATAGTAACTCATTAAAGAGCGCGTGAAAGATGAAAAAAGCCAACAAAATAATCTACCTAATAGTGTGTAATGACTAATTAGCCTACACTCTCCTTGTTTGCTTTATTTTCACCTTTCTTCTTTATTTTTTACTTTTTTCTTTATTTTTTCACTTTCCTTCCTCACTTTTTTACCTTTGCTATTCATTTCTCCATATGGCTTTCCTTTGGAAAAAAGTTCTCTTTTGTCTCTAAAATTATTTATTCTTTTTCTTATTTTAGTCTTATTTCATTTCTTACCCATATTATTGAAATAACATTCATTAAATCTTCTTATTAAATCCAACACTTTATAGAGAATACAGTTGAATCTAGCACTATAGTGCCTTCATTTTTTTTTTGCTGTAAAGTTAATATAAATAAGGACTTATTTAACTGGAATCTACCTTACAACACAACCACAATTAAAAGCTAAAAATAATACACATGTATTAGATCTTACTTTAGCCAAAAATGCCCACAATTAATCAATCATCCTAGAGTAATATACCACAAGTAAGCTAGCTACATCATTGTCACGATCCAATTTCACCTCAGGTCGTGATGACGCTCAACACCGTTGTCAGGCAAGTCAACGCGGTTAGTGAATTCTCATTTTACTTACCAAAGCAGTTACAACATTTTTCTTAATTTGCAATTAAAACATGTGATAATAAGCGATATTCAATAATAGTTATTGTTGGCTCAAGTAAAGGTTAGTTTTAAAGACTGACAAAGGAACTCAGGATGAACCAGGTCCATCCCTCAGGTTCACAAAAATGGGCAAATTCGAGTATGTGGGATGTAAGTGAAAGAGGTAAGCTTAACTTGGTGTATTTAATATCTCCTGATCGAAAATGTTGCATAATTGATAAGGAGAGGGACTCCTTAATCAAAGAGAACACTATCCAAGATAGGGAAGGAGTTAAAAGTTGAAATCAACTAGAACTCTTCCACCAAGGAAGAGTTGCATCAGAACTCTGGTTATTTCTTCTTCTACTAACTCTATAAATTGCAGGATGTTCTCACATTATAGTGTTGCACAAAAACGCATAAGTTAAACGTGAATTGAGAGCAAAATAACAAGGCTTTTTGCAAGCAGTTCATGTGTAATTCAAGTGTGCAAACCTGAAGCTACATGAACCAGATTGAAGAACCATCTCCATAAAGAGTTTTATGTGTCTTTCTTTATTTCTAGTTCAATTGTAGTAGGTGTTTTCATATTGTACTTTTCAGCTTTATCTAGAAGCAATTGTAATAGGTACTTTGAGTATTCAAGTCAGAGTTAACTTGAAGTTGTCGCAACAGTTAGAGGTTGGTTGCTACAACGGGATTAGAGGTAATCCTTAGGTTTATAAAGAGTTTTGTAAATGCTATTTTGGCTCAGTGATTTAGTGAAGTATTGGGAAAAATCCTACTGAGTAGTAGGTCGTGGTTTTTTCACCTTTTGAGCCGGGTATTTTCCACGTAAAAATACTTGTGTTCTTTACTTTCTATATTTATTATTCCGCAACAGTAGTAGTTGAAACACATAGAAGAACCAGGTCCTTCCATAAACAGTTTAAGCGAAAAATTGGTCACCACACAAATCACCCCCCTCTTGTGTGGTATTGACGTATAAAACATCAATTAGTATCAGAGCAGGTTATCCTTGAAGAGGCTAACACATTAGGAACAGATCAAGATGAGCGCACCAACTGAAAATTAAGAAGGGCAATCCACTGATAGACATCCACTCTTTAATGGCCAGTACTACTCTTAAAAACAGAATGAGAGATCACATTATCGGAGAAGACTATCAGCTATGGGACATTGTCACTGATGGTCCCCTGGCTACCATGAAAAAGAATGCTGAAGGAGTAGATGTGCCAAAAACAAAAGCTGATTGTAATGCTGAGGACTTGAGGAAATGGGAAAAGAATGTTAAGGCCAAGAAATGGCTTGTGTGTGGACTTGGTCCAGACGAGTACAGTATAATTCAAAGGTGTATCACTGCTAAGAAAATCTGGGATACTTTGCAAGTGGCTCATGAAGGAACACCACAAATGAAGAGGTCTAGAGGAACACTGTTTTATTCTCAATATGAGAATTTCACTATGGAGGAAGGGAAACCATCAAGGAGATGTATACAAGGTTCGCCACACTGACAAATGAACTTAAGTCTCTTGAAAGGGTTATTCTTGAAGAGGACAAAGTTGAGAAAATTTTAACAAGGGTTCTGCCAGTCACTTGGGAAAGCAAAATCACTATCATTCAGGAATCAAAGAACATTGTCACTCTTAAGTTGGATGAGCTAATTGAAAATCTCACTGCATATGAACTTAGAAGGCAAAACATGAAGATGGATGCACCCAAGAAGGAAAGGAGCCTGGCATTCAGAATCACTGAAGGTGCTGATCTAGAGGAGGATGAAATGACCATGATCACAAAGGACTTCAAGAAGTACCTAATGAGAGGAAAGGGTCCTTCAAGAAGTGGAAGCTACAACAAACCAAGGGTTCCTGAAAAACAAACCAATGAGAGGTGTTACAAGTGTGGGAATACTCATCACCACATCAAAAACTGCCCTCAATGGGAAATTGAATGGAAGAAGGAAAGAGTTGAACGAAGAACAGGAAGAAGCAACAGGTTCAACCCAAGAAGAACAAAGGATCAACAAATGCTATGGTTGTTGCCTGGGGAGAAAGCTCAGATGAGGACTCAGAGGGTGAAGATGAAGATGAACAAGCACTTATGGAAATTGGAGAATCCGATGAGGAATCTGAGGTAAGTATAATTCATCTCAAAGACAAGATTAAGTTTTTGTCTAAAGAAAGGCTATCTGAGTTACACCTGGATTTCATTGATGAATCTGAGGATCTAAACAATGAAAAGGA
Organism: Nicotiana tabacum; assembly: GCF_000715075.1. NCBI lineage: Eukaryota > Viridiplantae > Streptophyta > Magnoliopsida > Solanales > Solanaceae > Nicotiana > Nicotiana tabacum. Next base: position 157,540,431 of record NC_134101.1, on the reverse strand, counting down.
ACAACTATCTAAGGAGTGTGTGATTTTGAAAGCTAAGTGCAAAAATCTGGAACTTAGGGCTAGTGAAAGTGAAAGTAAAAATGTTGAGTTAAAGAACCAGGTTCATGAACTTGACACCACTGTCCTAGAGCTTATATCTGAAAATCTAAAATTGAAATTAGGAACTAGTAAAAACAAAGTTGATCACACACAACTCACTTTAGAAGAAAATGTAGGAAAAATAAAAGATGAGTTGTACAAAAGAGTTGAGTAGATAAGAGTTCTTAAGGAGGATCTAAATAGGCTTAAGCACGATCTAGACAGAACTTGTAAATGAAACAGGTCCTCCGATGCACTTTCATGGCTACACGAACACCATAGTAGCAACAAGAGAGGACTTGGCTACGGGACCCCTGCACCTAAGTTGGATCCCAAAAGCAAGTACCTCACACTTTCTGAGAACAAAATTTGCACACACTGTGGTAAAACTGTTCACTATAAAAGTGAATGTATTGCAAAAGAAAAGGCTAGTCAAAAGAATAAAGAATTTGTTCAAGGGAAAAATAGGCTGTCAAGTTGGGCTAAAAAGAATCTGATTCACCTGTTTGCCTATAGAAAGGGACCCAAACTAGTTTGGATTCCTAAGACTAACCTTTGATTTCCTTTTGCGGGTCCAAGTGAATAGGAGCAACCAAATATGGTATATGGATAGTGGCTGCTCAAAGTATTTGACAGGAAGTAAGAACCAGTTCCTTTCACTTGAGGACCTCAAATGAGGTAATGTCTCCTTTGGAAATGGGAAGAAAGGTGAGATCATTGGGGTTGGAAAGGTAGGTAAGACTGATTCTCACTCTATTGAGAATGTCTACTTGATAGATTACCTAAAGTACAGTCTAATCAATGTATCACAATTATATGATAGAGGTAACTTGGTAGCATTCACCTCTACCAAATGTTTTGCTATTGATCTTACCACTAACAAGATTGTTTTGCAGGGAAAAAAGAGTAAACAATATATACATTGTAGATTTGTCCACACTTTCAGAAAATGAATTCACTTGCTTAAGTATGTTGGACAATGATCCCTTCCTTTGGCACAAGAGACTTGGACATGCAAGTCTGAGTCAACTCAACAAATTAGTCTCCAAGGACCTGGTGATAGGGCTGCCTAACATCAAGTTCAAGGAAGACAAAGTTTGTGAGGCTTGTGCAAGGGGAAAGCAGGTAAGATGCTCTTTTAAATGCAAGAAAGTAGTAAGCACCACCAGAACGATGGAACTAGTCCATATGGATCTCTATAGTCCAATGAGAACATTAAGCAAAGGTGGTAAAAGATATGTGATGGTGCTTGTTGATGATTACTCTAGATTTTCTTAGACATTATTTTTAACATCTAAAGATAAAACATTTGACATGTTTATTTCTTTTGTTAGAAAAACTCAGAAATAACTAGGTAATCAACTTGCATCAATTAGGTCTGATTATGGAACTGAATTTGAAAATGCTAAGTTTGCTGAATTTTTGCATTCTACATCATAAATAGTTGCATGACTAAACCTCTTGTTAAGAAGATTCCCTATGAGTCACTTAAAAGGAGAAAGCTAAATATATCCCATCTTAGGGTATTTAGATGCAAGTGCTTTGTGCACAATAATGGCAAAGACTCCCTAGGTAAGTATGATCCCAGAAGTGATGAGGGAGTATTCTCGGGATATTCTTCACATAGTAAAGCTTATAAAATATACAGTAAAGGAACTATATGTGTAGAAAAAATGTAGATGTTATTTTTTTAAAAAAACTAACATTCTTTCTGAGAGGCAGAACAAGATAATGAAGAGATTGGGCTGATAGAAAATTATAGTGAAACCACAGTCCAGCCTGAAGATGCATCGCAGGAAGGAACAGGTGATGGAACATGTCCTTCTACCCAGGGCAACATGACAGGGGGAACTGACTAGAGAGGAACTGATTCTCAAACCTCGAGGGAACTTGTCCATGAACCTATTCCTCAGTAACAAAAACAAGAAGGAACATCCAAAGAAATTGACACTCCTATTGCAACATCCACGAAATTGGATATCAATGAACCTGGTTCATCTGTTGATCAGAAGTTGTATAGGGGAATGATTGGTTCTCTTTTGTATCTTACTGCTATCAAACCTAACATTGTTTTCAGTGTAGGGCTTTGTGCTTGATTTCAAGCAAATCCGAAGGAATCCCACTTGGTTGCTGTCAAGAGAATATTGAGATACTTGAAAGGCACTACTGAACTTTGCCTTTGGTATCCAAAAGGTAGTAACTTTAACCTAGTGGGACATGCTGATGCTGACTATGCAGGTTTCCTTGTGGATAGGAAGAGCACATCAGGTATGACAGACTTCCTTGGTTCATGTCTTGTGTCATGGGCTACTAAAAAGCAAAATTCAGTGGTCTTATCCACTGCTGAAGCTGAGTATGTTGTTGCTACTTCCTATTGTGCTCAATTGTTGTGGATCAAACATCAGTTGATGGATTTTAGAATTGATGTTGGTTGCATCCCTATTTTTTATGATAACACTAGTGCTATTAGTATGACAAAGAAACCGGATCATCATAAGAGAACTAAGCACATAGATGTTAGGCACCATTTTTTTAGGGACAACTATGAGAAAGGCTTTATCACCGTGGATTTTTGTGCTACTGACAAGCAAATTGCTGACATCTTCTCAAAAGCCTTAAGTAGCGATCACTTTGAGAGGAACATGCTGGAATTAGGGATGATTAAGATCACCTAAAAGGACTAGTTCAAGGTTAAACGAAAAAAAAATGAAAAATTGAAAAAAAATATTTGGTTAGAAAGTCTGTAAATTGTGTATAATTAGATTAAATCTTGCTCAGTCTCATACTTTCCATAGCATAGTACCCAGGCCCATCAGCTTGGGCCCAGACTTGCTAAGGTGATTCCCATATTAGGCCTTGTTGCAAGTCTGGACCAATTCGTATAACCTACATTCAAGCAATTCTGTGGCAATAGGCTGTATTATAACAAAGAACTCATGATATTATGAATATAACTATTAATCACCATGATTAAACTTGAAATTAAAATATTCCAATGGTCGATTTACTACTGAACAGTCCATTAATTTACAACATGATCCTAAATATAACTATATATCTAAAAGAAAGAAAGAATTTTTTAAAAGGTAACATTCTTCATGACTTCGAGCCTTCAACTGTTACAAAGCCCTTTAGCAAGCTTCAGTTTGCAAAAAATCAGCTATAGAGTTATTTGTTACAAGTTAGCGTTTGATTCCAGCTCTAAGATTTCCTTCTCTTGTTGCCACTCACATATGACCAGAAAAACAAAATGCAAGTTTCATTATTATGGAGAATCCATTTAGCATTATATAATCAACAAAATAGCAAACAATGGCTAGTACCAACCTAATGACCATATAGGTTTACCTTATAAAGACATGTTCATACAACAAAAAAATGGTAAGAAGTCATTCTTTAAGAAAAAAGTCTGGAATTTTAGGGACAACAACATTTATTGAACAAAAAACAAAACTTGGATTTAAGACAAGTGTAGAGATTACAAATAGAAGTAACATAAATATTTGAATCCAAATCATATCTCATTCATGACTAATTTTGAACAAGGAGTTACATACTTACTGCAATAAGGATCAAAATGAAGCAAAGATGAAGCTCTAATTGAAAGCTATGAAGGAGACAACCAGCAGAAACCCAAAATAGCAGCAAGAATTCAGCCCAAAATACTAAAGGACAAACACTTAGACTCTCCAAAAGTAGAATACTAGAGAAAACCAACCTAGAACTCTAACCAGAAACTGATATTTTCAACAAAAAAGTTGCAGGAATTTTTTCCTTTGTGTATTCAAAAATTTTAGGTGACCATAGGCTACTAAATCTATCCAGAATGAGGGAATAACTATTCCTTTTATAGGGTATACCAAAATAGCATCAAAAAAGCATATTCTACCCTAATTCCCTAAATGTCAGATAGTACATCATATTTGAATAACTGTCTGTCCTTTTTCAGCCCAATTTCAGCATTTTTCATGTTAAAAATGGGGACAGTTGTACAATGCTAGAACATTCTGATATTTTACTCATTGTAAATTCCAACTTTACTTTTTTAAGTTCTACTTATTTCAATTCTAACCCATCTGACCTAGGTTTTGATTTCAAAATCCTTATGGGATCTTTTAGAACTATCTAGGTGATTCTAGCATGGAAATTCCCAACATTGTTTCAATTGTACCCCCCCTAACAGCTTTGGGTACTATCTTTCATTTCTAAAATTAGTTTCAAACTTAAAGGCATCCAGGATTTAATCCAAATAAACCAACTAATTAATGAATTAAATGTTCATCTAATTGATTGAATTTAAACAAATAGCATATCAAAATAGTGACTAACCAGAGAACTAAAGTGAAGATGCCACAAAACCCTAAAAATTAACCTAATCAATCTACAAATGAACAAATCAAATAAACTAGCAGCTAAACTGATTTTTTAACAGCTAACATGCTTTGAATAATTTTAAAACTAAACTAGCAGTCAATTAACCTAAAACAAATATGTCTTAACTAAGACATGACCATATGCACGCAAATCATTAGAAAATAAGAACAAAACACAAAGAAAAAGGAAAAATAGGTCAAAGAAAATATACCAAAATGGGGTTCTGGTAAGCCGGAACTCCTTCGATATAGCTCAAAAGTATGCTAACCAACCTTTCTTGTTGAGAACGATTGATTAGCATAGCTTTCAACTAAGTGGAGTCTGGAAACAATCCGAAGAAAACTCAAAAAAAACAAATAGAACTAGGGTTTTGGTTTTTCTGAGATCTAGGATTTGAGGAGATTAAAGGGGTTTTTCGGGGAATCCATGGTAGGATAGTGGTGAGGGAAGGTTGAGGGTCATCTGGTGTGATTTTGGGGTTGTTTGGGCGACCTAAGATTTTGGGTACAAATTTTCAGATTTGAAATTGGAGGATTTGGGTGGTGATTTGGAGGAAACGAGTGATGGATTAGTGTTTGGGAGAGGCTAAGGGTCATGTGGTGTGAATCTGATGCGGTTTGGAGATGGTCCACCGCCGTGAGGCGATTTCCGGTCGGCGGACCACGGCAGAGATTGTGGGGGGAATACTAGGGCGACTAGGGTTTTGTTTGAGAGAGATGGGAGAGGGAAATGAGGCGAGTCTCTAAGGTTGGAGAGGGGTAGGACAGTTTTATGGGATTGGAGTGATCAGTTGCGAGCTGTTGGATTAAAATGATCCAACGACCGAGATAAAAGAGGGAGGGCAAACAATGTCGTTTTGATAAGTGGGGGTTTTGACCGGGTATAGAGAAACCTGGGTTTGGGCTAAATGGGTAAAAACATAACTGGGCCACCGAATTTTGACTCTCTGAGTGGCCCAATTAATCAAAGACCCAATTTCCATCTTCATTTTTCCTTTTCCTTGTTTTTTTTCTTTTTCTTTTTCTTTAATTTTAAAAACCTTAATTAAATTAATTAAGTCCTAAATTAAATCCTAAATTAATCTAACCTGTAAAATCAGACTAATTACCTATTTATAATATTTACAAAATTAGATAATCCTAAATTAATAAAGAGGAAATTACTAATCTAGTATTAAAACTGAAAAATATAAAAATGGACAATATTTTTGTGATTTTTATTTTAATAAAGTAAGTAATTAACCAATTAATCATAAAATATAAACACAAAATCTAATATGCAATGCATGATATTTTTGACATTTTTGGGGCATTTTTCATGATTTTAACAGAATTAAACGTGCACAAAAGATGCAAACAAATAATAAAACCTACAAAAATCCTATAAATTGAAAACAAATTTGGAAAAATCTATTTCTTTAATTTTGTAGGAGTATTTTTAATAGGGCAAAAATCACATGCTCACACAATAAATGAAAATCCCTGAACGAACCGACGGTAATAATCTGCCAAACCAAGAAAGCTGCGAATCTCTGTGGCTGAGGACGGTCTGGGCCAACTCTGAACCGCCTCTATTTTTTTCGGATCAACCTGAATACCCTCACTGGACACCACATGTCCTAAGAAAGCCACTAAATTGATCCAAAACTCACACTTGGAGAACTTTGTATAAAGCTTCTCCCCCCTCAACAGTTGCAACACAACTCTTAAATGCTCAGCGTGCTCCTCCTAACTACGCGAGTACACCAGAATATCATCAATGAATACAATAACAAATGAGTCCAGATAAGGCCGAAACAAACTGTTCATCAAATGCATAAACGTTGTTGGGACATTAGCCAACCCAAAAGAGAGGATTTGATATTGATATGGTGGGATCAGGTTGCGCGCCGCAATGGATTTTATATGTTATTCTTGACATTGATATGGTGAAATAAGGGAGAATTGTGTTTGTATGGTGGGATCGGGTTGCGCGCCATAACAGATTGTGTGTGTTGTATTCATTGTTGTGTTGTGTTAGCTTACAATATTTTCATATGAGATTCTGGGGACTGGTATTTCTGGATTCACTAATTTCGAGGATCGAGTTTGTTTTCATTAAGTTAACTATTTTGTTGTCATTTCCTGTTTTTCCTTCGTATTATTATTATAGGTTATTATAAGTGACCCTCCTTAGCCTCTTCACTACTTCGTCAAGGTTAGGCTCATCACTTATAAAGTACATGGGGTCGATTGTACTCATACCACACTTTGTACTTCTTGTGCAGATTTTGGAGTTTGTCATAGCAGCGGTCAGTATATTGCTCTAATTCGGTGCTTGGCGGAGACTTGAGGTATAGTTGCATAGTGTTCGTACCCCTGAAGTCCCCTTCTACATTATTCTAGTTGTTTATTTTATTTCAGACAGTTATGTTTTCATTCAGACCATTATTTGTATTACTCTAGTCGCTCGTGTACTTGTGACATAAGTTTTAAGATTGTATCTGGATATCGCTGTTATTTTAGTTTAATCACTATATTTTGGTCTAGCAGTTTCTTGGTTATCATTTAATTTGAATTGTTTAAAAATGGCTAAAAATAATTCTAACGTTTGCTTACCTAACAAGTGAAATATTATCGTTGATTTGTGGAGGGCTTCTCATCTATTTCAGCTCCTTTGACTAGATTGATCCAGAAGGGTGCTCCATTCAGATGGTCCGATGATTGCGAGGTGAGCTTTCAGAAGCTTAAAACTGCATTGACTTCAGCACCAGTGTTGGTTTTGTCCTCCGGTTCAGAGATGTATACTGTGTATTGTGACACTTCATGCATTGGTTTGGGTTATGTATTAATGCGGAAGGGTTGAGTTATTACATATACTTCACGTCAACTGAAGCCCTACGAGAAGAATTATCTTGTATATGTTTTGGAGTTGGCCGCGATAGTTCATGCCCTTAATATATGGAGGCACTATCTTTATGGGGTGTCTTGCGAGTTTACACCGAGCGTCGCAGTTTGCAGCATTTGTTTAAGCAAAGGGATCTTAATCTGAGGCAGTGTATGCGGCTTGAGTTATTGAAGGATTATGATATTTCTATCATCTATCATCCGGATAAGGCAAATGTGGTCACGAATGCCTTGATCAGAAAGGATGAGAGTTTGGATAGTTTGGCATTCATTTCAACAGAAGAGAGACCATTAGCTTTGGACATCCAGTCCTTAGCCAACCGACTTGTGAGGTTGGTTATTTCAGAGCCTAGTTGAGTTATTACATGTGTTATGGCTTAGTATTCTTTATTCGAGCGGATCAAGGCTCGTTAGTATGATAACCCGCAATTGCTGGTCCTTAGAGAGACAATGCTATAGGGTGATGCCAATGAGGTTATTATCAGCGATGATGGTGTTCTGCGACTCCAAGGCCGCGTATGTGTTTCTAATATTGATGGCCTACGAGAGACAATTCTAGATGAGGCAAACAGTTCACAATATTTTATTCCTCCAGGTGCTACGAAGATGAATCGTTACCTGAGACAACATTACTGGTGGCGGCAAATAAAGAAAGATATAGTTGGGTATGTGGCTAGATGTCTAAATTGCCATCAGGTTAAGTATGAACACTAGAGGTCCGGTGGCCTACTTTTGCAGATGGTTATACCGGAGTGAAAGTGGGAGTACATCACTATGGATTTCATAGTTGGGTTACCATGAACATTAAGGAAATTCGATGTTGTTTGGTTCATTGTTGATAGACTGACCAAGTCTGCACACTTTATTCTGGTGATGACTACATACTCTTAAGAGAGGTTGGCCTATATTATATTCAAGAGATCGTTAGGTTTCATGGCGTGCCTATTTCCATCACTTCATATGGAGGTCCTCAGTTCACTTTGCATTTATGGAGAGCTGTGCAAAGTGAGTTGGGTACCCGGGTAGGGCTTAGCACAGACTTTCATCTGTAGACTGACCAACAGTAGAAGCAGACATTTCAGATTCTAAAGTATATTCTCAGAGCATGTGTGATTGACTTCGGCGGGCAGTGAGATCGATTCTTACCATTGGCCGAGTTTGCTTATAACAATAGTTACCAGTCCAACACCAAGATGGATCTATTTGAGGCCTTGTATGGTCGGTGATGTCATTCCCCCATAAGATGGTTTAAGCCCAATGAGGCTAGGCTATATGGTACTGATTTGGTAAAGGATGCCTTGGATAAGGTAAAATTGATTCAGGAAAGATTACGCACAGCTCAATCTAGACAGAAGAGTTACGCGGATCAGAAAGCGAGTGATTTATCATTTATGGTGGGCAAGAAAGTTCTCTTGAAATTCTCGCCGATGAAGGGTATCATGAGGTTTAGAAAGAGGGGCAAGCTGAGTCCGAGGTTCATCGATCCATTTGAGGTGTTAGAGCGAGTTGGAGAAGTTGCTTACACGCTTGCTTTGCCTCCTAGCCTAACGGGAGTTCATCCGGTATTCCATGTGTCTATGCTCCGGATATACCATGCCGACAATTCACATGTGTTAGACTACAATACAATGCAGCTTGATGAGATCTTGGGTTATGAAGAGGAGCCAGTTGCCATTGTTGATAGGCAGGTTCGCAAGTTGAGGTCTAAGAAGATTTCAATAGTGAAGGACCAATTGAGGGGTCAACTGGTCGAGGAGGTGAATTAGGAGACTGGGGAAGACATGCAGATCAGATATCCACACTTATCTGGCTCTCCAAGTATGATTATAGACCCGTTCGAGGACGAATATTTGTTTAATAGGTGGAGAATGTAACAATCTCATTTTACTTTCTAGATCTCGTTACCCTATTTAAGACTTTCCATATGTGCTTTTACTGTTTTATGACTTACAGAGATGGTTGGTTTGGTTTTGGAAGGAATCGAGTTGAATTCAGAACACTTAGTTCCATAATAGTGGCCTAAGGTGACCAAGTTTGACTTGAGTCAGCACTTTGAGTAAATAACTTTGGAATTGGAATTCGAAGGTTCAAATAGGTTCGTATGATGATTTTGGACTTGGGCGTATGTTCGGATCGAGTTTGGATGGTCCGAGAGCATTTCGGTGCTTATTAATGAAAGTTGGCATTTTGAAAGTTTTAGAATTTCCTAAGTTTGACTAGAAGCGGACTTGGTGTTATCGATGTCCGTTTGGGATTCTGAGCCTTGGAATAGGTTAGTATTGTGATTTTATGACTTGTGCGTAATATTTGGCATCATTTCGAGTTGTCTAAGTATGTTTCGTCGCGTTCGGAGTTGGTTGAAATGAGTTTGAAGCTTAGAAGTTGATTAATTTGGTTTTGAGGTGCGATTCATAGTTACGGTGTTATTCTATGTGTTCAGTAAGTCCATAGTATGTTTATGGACTTGTGGGTACATTTGGATGGGGTCCCGGGTGGCTCGGGTATTTTTTGGACCACCTAGAGCAAGTTAAAGTTGGCTGACAATAACTAGTGCGCTGGTGTGCTTCGCGATCGCGAAGGCAGTTCCGCGATCGCGAAGAATCTTGGAGGGAGGCCTGGGATTTTATTCTTCGCTAATGCGAAGAGGTCCATGCGACCACGAGGGAAGATCTAGTCCTTCTTCGTGAACGCGAAAACCACGTCGTAAACGCGAATGAGGGAGGTGTTGAGCTGGGCTGGAAGGCAGATGGCCTTCGCGAACGTGATAGTGTCATCACGAATGTGGAAAGCTGTGGATCTGGTTCATCGCGAACATCACCTTGTGATCGTGAATGCATAGGGGGAATTTGGGCAGCTAGGCAGTTAGCCTTCACGATCATGGGGCCTTTTTCGCGATCGTGAAGAAGGGGGACATGTGCAAACCTGAATTTATTACAGGACTTATCCCTCTTTTCTCTCATTTTCACTTGGTCTTGCACGAATTTGAGAGAATTTTTGTGGGGATTTCCATCAACATCACAAGCCATAAGTGTCACACCTCCTTTTTCCGCCCCCGCGAGGGTGAAGGAGTTTTTCCAATTAAAGGACAATCAAAACGGGATTTATTTATTTATTTCAGAGTCGCCACTTGGGAGATTTAGGGTGTCCCAAGTCACTAATTTAATCCCGAATCGAGGAAAAGAATGACTCTGTATTACAGTCCGCGAACCAGAAATCCAGATAAGGAATTCTGTTAACCCGGGAGAAGGTGTTAGGCATTCCCGAATTCCGTGGTTCTAGCACGGTCGCTCAACTGTCATGTTCGACTTGATTATCTGATTTTTATACAAATACGAACTTATGTGCAGATTTTAATCTTTACCGCTTTCATTATTATTATTTATTATTATTTTACAGGGAATTGCAACGTTGTGGAAATGTATCTCGAACCGCGTCACAATCAATGTGCCCGTGGTCGTCGACACACTTTGACTCCGTTGAGATTTGGATTTGGGTCACATAAATGTGCACCCGAGTTTAAGAAAATTAAATTATTAAAGGCGCGCCTAGAGCGATTAGCGTATCATTTACTATGGGTAGGGCCGTGAAATTTTACTAAACGGTCCATCCCGAAGTCTAAGCAATTTTAAAACAAATATTTACTGAGGGCCCCGCAATTTTGTATTTTTATTCGACGAGGCTCATCTTATTCCTATTCTTTTAAGGGAATTTGCAACGTCATGGACACGCATCTCAAACCACGTCACAATCAATGTACCCATGATTAGAGACACATTTCGATTCCGCTGACATTTTGATTTAGGTCACGTAAATGTGCACCCGAATTTAAGAGAGTAAGATTAATTAAGACGCGTCCTAAATAACTAGCGTGTTGTTATTTTGGTTAAGGCTGTGGAGTTCGCTAAGCGGCCTATCCCGAGTTCTAAGGAATCGACACATACATTTTGTGAGGGCCCCGCAATCTATGCGTTTTATTTAGCGAGGCTCGGCTCATTTTATTTAGAAGGTCGTCCTATAGTGGCTATGTTTTCTATTGAGTTTGTCTCTAATAATGAAAGAAGAAGAACGGTTCAACTTTATTTACATGCTTACAAGTTAGTTATAGTCGGGTTTCGAATATGATTTGCAAAATCCGAATTTGAACGCGTATATGGGCAGTCGTTTAGACATTACGGGCCCAGGCCCAATGTGCATAACATTTAAATTCGGCCTGGGCCACCCTTATTCCAATTGGTCCTATTCAACTTAGTTGATATATGTTTGACATTTATAAAAAGGGGGGAAGGGCTAAAATACGATGTACTGCTTGCCTTAATCAAGCCATAATCCTACCAACTTAAAACAGGCCATTTGTTTAAAGAAGGAACTATTGGGTACCTAACATGCTTCTTGACAACACAATAATGAACTAATAGAGCATGGCTACTACAACATTAATCCCTTTTAATTATAAGCAACACATAGAGTTTTCCAACTAAATGATATGTATAAAAGTTCAGTTACATCACAGCTAACTACATAGTTCTATTAGGGAAAGTAAATTATCATGTCGATGACCTATTTTCAATACATTTTTAAAGCTAATTCGAAATAACTTCAACCCTTCCAATTTTCTTTGTATTCATGCTTCAAATTTCAGCTTACATGGACAATGTATCAGTCGTGTACCTGGTATAGGAAAGCAAAAGAAGAAGGGGAATGATCAGTGGAAAGCAGTAGTGCACACACAGCAATAGTAACAACAGAAAAACAGCAACACAAAGACAACAATCAGCAGCAACAACCCAGCAGTCAGATTTTGGTGATTAACAGCAGGCCCAGTAAGGCAAACTCCAAGAATACCCAGTAGAGAAACCAACAGCAGATTTAAACAAAACAGGAATCCAGTGAACTTTGAGAAAAACCCAAAATACCCAGCTGAAACAATGTTGTACCAGCAGGGAAACCAAGGAAAAGTAAGCTGAGAACCCAGCAGTGTCCCCAACAAATACAGGCTAAGCAAAGAAGGGAAACAGATGCAGAAAAGCAGACTTCTGATTGTTGTGTTCAGAAATCTAGCCTTCTCTTAACTCTCTATTAAACTGAAATTAGGCTGGCCTATTCAAGGCTTGAAAGTCCAGCCTTGTCTTTTTTGCTTTTCATTTTATCTCTCAACACTCAAAGCTGTCCAGCTCTCAACTTAACTGTCCAGCCCTTAAACTTGACCTTCCAACCAAACTGTTTTGCCCTCACTTCTGACCAGCCTATAAATTTAACTGTCCAGCCCTAATTTCTGATGTCCAACCTCTAAACTTAACTCTCTAGCCCTCAAACTCAACTGTCCAGACTTAATTTTCTGATCTATAACCTTTACTCTCCCCTAAATGAACCTATTTATAGGCAAAATATAGGCAAGCCCCAGGCTGCCTCGTTCCCCCCAGCCCTCAACTCTGCATATACCCCTTTATTTCCCATTAACATGTGTTTCGTACCCCAAATGGTATGGGCAGCTGACAATCCCCAACTAATCCCCCATCAATTTATTTTATTATTACCAAATGTTATGGGCCTATTATAATACTCAATTAACAACCCATGCTATCAAGTTGTGTTCCCCACTATTGTATTAGTTTAATCCTATTTCAGCACCCTATGTCAGCCCACTTAAACTAACCATTTCTGCTCTTTTCACACCCCTAAACTACCCCTGTTAGCCCCTGGTTATTACTGTTTTACCCTGCTTTAATCAAACTGAAATTTGAACTTCTGGAAGTTCAAACTCAAACTATCCTAAATTGAGTTCCAGCTATTGTACCGCAGCTACAAACCATTCACAGATAGTTTCAAACAAACAGCTAAACGACAATGGTTCAATCAATCATATGAAGCTTATCAGAATCATGATATTTGAACATTCAGTCCTATAAAACTAATCGACGATGTTTATCTAATCGACTATACTAATTATAACATAGAACAATCAGTCGATCAAACAAACAACACGAACAGGGCATCAACTGCTTTCAACAACTCTGCACGAAACATGGAATCTATATGAATTATCTGTTCAACGATATTAATCAAATCGAATATGTATCTCATCATACGTATTTAACAAATAAGCAGAAGAATAATCGACCAAACAAAAAGGTCTTACGAAGATGGAGGAAATTGGAAGGACACATCAGAAGTACCAAGCAAACTGACTAAACATGTTAACAAACTCAAACAACGCTCAAACAAAATAGAAAAGAACAAAGGAAAACTCACTGTGGAAGCTCAACAACAAACGACCCAGGCCTGAACTGGATTTGACCATTTGAGGTCGAACAGATTTTAATCGAGGTGTTCTCAACTGAGAACACTTCGATTAAGGTCTATTAGACCCAACCCTCCATTTAAGCTGGCCGGATTCCAAAAGTTCTTGTGTTCTAGGGTTCGAACAGTCCGATTTGGGGCTTGAGGATTTGTGGGTAGATTCGGACCAAACCAAACTTGGTTTGGTTACGAGTGAGGCCAGGGTAGTGACTGGTGTGAAACTGGGGTGGGTTGGTGTAGATCGGGGTTTTGCTCGAATCTTCAAACGAAGATTCGAGACGATGGGGAATGATTCGAGGCAAGGGGTAACAGATCCGTGTTCAAGGTGGTTGGGTGCATCAGGGGTGTTAATTTGGTGGTCACCGGCGTCGTGGTGGCCCGGTTTATGGTGAGAGTGTATGGGGGCGGCTAGGGTTTGGAATGGGGGGTTTGGGTTTGTGTTTTGGGACGATGGTGCACAGTGCGTGAAGGGGGGGTTTGGTTTGGGGCCGTGGGGTGTGATGAGAGGCTTATATATGGAACGTGGTAATTAATTTGAGTCGTTAGATCAAATGATCTCAATGACTTGGATTAACTAGTGAGGGACAGGACGGGGTCGTTTGGTGTAGAAACGAGGTTGTTTTGTTTTAATGAGGGGCTGGGTCGACCCGGGTAAGCAGGTCGGGTTACGGGCGTGAGCGTGGACCATTGGATGAGTATGGATGAATGGCTCAGATCAAACGCCCTATGCGGCGTCGTTTGGGGGCGTGCCTGGAAGACCTGGTTTTGGACTAGGTCATTGTGTTGGTTTGGGCCTGATTTCAGTTGAATTTTTGGGCCCAAATCCGACATCTTCCTTCTTACAATTAAACAAAATTCCTAAAACCCAAAATTAAACTACACGAATATTAATTAACACTTAACAACCGGTTATCACACGAATTAAAACCATTTAATTAACACTATGACAACAAAATAGAATAAAATGTATATTTTTGTGATTTTCGCTTTTAAAAACCAAATAATGGTTAATTAATTCCCAAATGTATCATTTTTCCTAAATGCATGCAACATGTATTTTTGTATTTTTAAACTATAGCAAGGCGAGCATTTACGGTCAAAACAACTATCAAAATGTCACACAAACCCTCAAAATTGTACCCGAAGGTAACTTGTTTTATTTCTTTTCCGATTTCTTTTGGAGTAGTTTCCGTGAAGCAAAAATCACGTGGTCACAGCTGCCCCTCTTTGTCCGAAAGCACAAGGAGCTTTCGTGCAAAGATAAAGTGAGCAGACACGAGCGACTTTGCTCGTTGGAAGACTCCATGTGAAGCATTTTGTTTTGAAAAAGATTTAACCAAACCTTTGCTTCAAAGGTTTCCTACATATCCCTGGCTAGAAGGGAATCAGGTTATTGTAGTTCGGAAAGTTTTGGTAGCTGAGACTACCATGGAACTGCGATTTGCTGTTACTGCTGCTGCATGCTGTTACTACTGCTTACCGATCTCCTTATTACATCGTGTTTAAAAGAAAAATCAAGAAGCTAGGCTAGATAACGGATTACAAGATCCCATCCATCTTCCATTTGTTCTTGATGCCTTGCTTTCTTGTCAGCTTGTGTTTCTTCCGGTGTTTTTCTTCCGAGAACTTGGGGATGACACTGACCTTTTGCTTTTCTGAATACTAGTTTTCATCATTTTGTTTGGTCCGCTGGGGATATGGCTTCCTTCATTAAACTTTTTAGCGATTCCACTGGGGATACGACTTTCTTCATCAAAATCTGTTATGCTAGGCATAATTTAATGTTCACAGGCAGCTACTTTCAAGACGCGTCTTTTCTTCCTTTTGACTCATGCGCTTGAATTTGTGTTGGGACCTCTTGTTGCAACCTTTTGCCTTCCGGCGCTGGGGATTTTTATTGTTTCCTGCTGGGGATTTCTGTTGTAACCTTCTGCCTTCAGGTGGGTTACTAATTTCAAGATCTGCAGTATAAGACTGAAAAGTATTCCTCTCGTTATACAGGTGGGCGCCTGAATGCAAAAATATGAAATGTATTCCCTCGTTATACTGGTGGGCGACCTAGGACATGGAATGAAAACAGAAATGTATACCCTCATTATACTGGTGGGCGACCTAGGACATGAAATGTAAAGACTGAAATGTATACCCTCATTATACTGGTGGGCGACCTAGGACATGAAATGAAAACAGAAATGTATACCCTCATTATACTGGTGGGCGACCTAGGACATGAAATGAAAACAGAAATGTATACCCTCATTATACTGGTGGGCGACCTAGGACATGAAATGAAAACAGAAATGTATACCCTCATTATACTGGTGGGCGACCTAGGACATGAAATGAAAACAGAAATGCATACCCTCATTATACTGGTGGGCGACCTAGGACAAGAAATGAAAACAGAAATGCATACCCTCATTATACGGGTGGGCGACCTAGGACATGAAATGAAAAACAGAAATGTATACCCTCATTATACTGGTGGGCGACCTAGGACATGAAATGAAAACAGAAATGTATACCCTCATTATACTGGTGGGCGACCTAGGACATGAAATGAAAAACAGAAATGCATACCCTCATTATACTGGTGGGCGACCTAGGACATGAAATGAAAAACAGAAATGCATACCCTCATTATACTGGTGGGCGACCTAGGACATGAAATGAAAACAGAAATGCATACCCTCATTATACTGGTGGGCGACCTAGGACATGAAATGAAAACAGAAATGCATACCCTCATTATACTGGTGGGCGACCTAGGACATGTAATGAAAACAGAAATGTATACCCTCATTATACTGGTGGGCGACCTAGGACATGAAATGAAAACAGAAATGCATACCCTCATTATACTGGTGGGCGACCTAGGACATGAAATAAAAACAGAAATGTATACCCTCATTATACTGGTGGGCGACCTAGGACATGAAATGAAAAACAGAAATGTATACCCTCATTATACTGGTGGGCGACCTAGGACATGAAATGAAAACAGAAATGTATACCCTCATTATACTGGTGGGCGACCTAGGACATGAAATGAAAAACAGAAATGTATACCCTCATTATACTGGTGGGCGACCTAGGACATGAAATGAAAAACAGAAATGTATACCCTCATTATACTGGTGGGCGACCTAGGACATGAAATGAAAACAGAAATGTACACCCTCATTATACTGGTGGGCGACCTAGGACATGAAATGAAAACAGAAATGTATGCCCACATTATACTGGTGGGCGACTTAGAACATGAAATGTAAAGACTGCAAAGTATTCCCCTCGTTATACAGGTGGGCGCCTGTTCAACTAAGACATAAAAATATTTGAATTTGTTTCCTCGTTCCTCCGATAATTTTTTTTTTAACAACGACAGAAAATTTTCTGCCCCGATTTTGGTGACCTTCCTTGTGGCGTGTCTTTCTGCCACCATCAACCTTTATTTTCCTGGAGAAATCAAAGAGAGTTTTGTTAGTTTTAACATGGTGAGTGATCGTGTCACTACTGCTGGGGGATGATTTTCCTTTCCCTTTCCCTTGCTCTGTGCTCCCAAAACTGGTTAGGGATAAAGTTGCTTGCTGGGGATGATATGTCTGTTGGGGATGGTATTTCTACTGGGGATGGTTTTCATTTACCATTTCCCCGCTCTTTGTTGTCTGACCCCCTTGGACCTTGGTCCGTGATCTATCGAAGTTCTTGTTGGGGATCTTCTTAGAGCTTGGTCCACAAGTCCTTCAACCATCGTTTTGCGCTTTTATTCACGTTCCCCTTAACTTTCTAGGCTAGTTTGTCATTTGGTTTTGCAATAACCGCCTTTTGTCTTATTGCCTTGGCTTTGGCCTGTCCCCTTCGCATTTTTCTTTGTACCATTTTGGCCCCTGGTAGTGAACTTTGAAACATCCTTCTCAAAACAAATTTCTGGAAAAAGTCTTTTAGACAAAGAAATGAAAAAGATAGAAAACGAGAAAAATCTTTCTGAACAAGTGTTGGGAAAGAAGAAAAAGAAAGAACTTATTTGGACGGTACGACTGGTCCCAACGATCATGTCGTGCATTACGGATTAATCGACCCAGTCTATTTGTACCAATCAATCTTCCTGATGGCCTCCCTTGCTGGGGATAAATAGGTGCCCACCTCTTCGCAAATGTGGATCCTTTTTGCCAATCTATCTTGTCGCCTTATAGTGCCCTTCTAGGGGTTTTCACTAATAAGACTCTCTCCTTTCTCTCAGCTCCCATCGCCTTATGGTGCCTGTGAAGGTTTTCACCAGTAAAATTCTCTTGTTTTATTTCTCTCATCTTTCATCGCCTTACAGTGCCTGTGAAGGTTTTCACCGATAAGACTCTCTCATTTTATTTTCCATCGGGGAATTGGAGTGCTACCGATATGACTCTCTCTTCCGGGGATTCTTTTCGGCTATCAATTCATTTCCAGTTTATGATTCTCTTCTTTGCTGGGGATCCGTGTATTATTCTCGGTTTTCATTTGCTTGACTTGGCACCTCTCGGATATTGATCGGGAGGTCTTTTTGGGACATCGATGTTGGTTTTGTATGGGTTTAAAGAAAGGCTATCAAAATTCAAAAATAACTTCGACGGGTGAAACACTACAACTCTTGGAATCAACCCCTTTTTGAAACTTCAAAACATAACTCCTGCCCCAGTTTTTTTGCTTGGGGGATTTTTTTTATATTTACACTATGTGGAGTTATGCACACTATGCACACTATGGTGCACTATGATGCACTATGACCGAGCCGTGAGGCGCCTACGTATCCTCTTTGAGGAATCAGGTCAAACGTAGTTCCTACGGTTCCTTTGTTTTTCTTATGATCTTTATCTTGTTTTCATTTTTCTTTTTTTTCTTTTTTTTTATATATATATATATTTATGACCTTTATCTTGTTTTCATTTTTTTTTCATATATTTTTTCATTAGTGACTCCAAAAGAGGGGTATGAAAGAATAAACAAGGCTCAAAAGGGGAAGCGAAGGTTAAAAGTGTTTGGATAGAAGAAAGAATTGTCTCCGTCATTTCATTATCCAATAAGTACCAAGTACAAACAAACGAACCAATAACTATCATAATCAAAGAAATTACGCATAATATCTTTTGACTGCATCAGAATTGATAGCCATGTCGACGCATCTTCCTTCGATATCTGTTAGACATAAAGTGCTGTTGGATAACACTCTGGTCACAATATAAGGCCCTTGCCAATTTGGGGCGAACTTGCCTTTTGCTTCGATCTGATGTGGGAGGATCCGTGTCAATACTTGCTGCCCTACTTCAAATTTTCTAGGGCGCACCTTCTTATTGTATGCCCTTGCCATTCTCTTCTGATACAACTGGCCATGACACACTGCTGCCAATCGTTTTTCATCTATTAAGTTCAACTGCTCCAGTCGAGCTTTGACCCATTCATCGTCGTCAATCCCGGCTTCAGCGACAATTCGGAGGGACGGAATTTCGACCTCTGCTGGTATTACTGCTTCAGTTCCGTATACCAACAAATAAGGAGTTGCACCTATGGAAGTCCGGACTGTAGTACGATAACCCGACAAGGCAAAGGGTAATTTCTCATGCCATTGTCTAGATCCTTCTACCATCTCCCTCAGCAAAAGCGACTAAAACTTCTACATTGGCCGCTTCAACTACTCCATTCGCCTTGGGACGATATGGGGTGGAATTGTGGTGTGTAATCTTAAACTGTTGGCATACCTCCCTCATCAAATTGCTGTTAAGATTTGCACCATTATCCATGATGATCACTTTTGGGACCCCAAATCTGCAGATGATATGGGAGTGAACAAAGTCCACCACTGCCTTCTTGGTTACCGACTTGAAAGTTTTAGCTTCAACCCACTTGGTGAAGTAGCCGATGGTCACCAGAATGAACCTATGGCTGTTGGTCGCCGCCGGCTCAATAGGCCCAGTGACATCCATGCCCCATGTGACAAATGGCCATGGTGCTGACATGGTATGCAATTCCGTCGGCGGAGAATGAATCAGATCTCTATCTATCCGACATTGATGGCACTTCCTCACGAAATTGATAAAATCATGCTCCATAGTGAGCCAATAGTACCCTGCTCGAAGAATATTCTTTGCCAATACATATCCGCTCATATGTGGCCCACAAACTCCAGCATGCAACTCTGTCATAACCGTCGTGGCTTGACCGACGTCTATACATCTTAGCAATCCCAAGTCTGGGGTTCTTCTGTACAACACTCCTCCACTGAGGAAGAAACCATTTACCAAACGCCGGATGGCTCTTTTTTGGTCTCCGGTGGCCTGCTCCGGATATATCCCCATCTTGAGGTACTCCTTTATGTCATAAAACCATGGCTCGCCATCCACTTCCTCTTCTACCATGCTGCAATAAGCGTGCTGATCACGAACCTGAATGTGCAAGGGGTCAACATACATTTTGTCGGGGTGGTGTAACATTGATGCTAAGGTGGCCAATGCATCGGCAACCTCATTATGAACTCTAGGGATATGTCTGAATTCCACTGATCGAAATCGCTTGCTCAGATCATGCAAACATTGTCGATATGGTATGAGTTTCAAATCCCGTGTTTCCCACTCACCCTGAATCTGATGCACTAGGAGGTCCGAGTCTCCCAAGACCAAAACGTCTTGGACATCCATGTCTACAGCTAGTCGCAGGCCCAAAATGCATGCTTCATACTCTGCCATGTTGTTGGTACAATAGAAGCGTAGCTGAGCTGTAACAGGATAGTGACGTCCTGTTTCAGAAATGAGTACTACTCCTATTCCAACCCCTTTTGCGTTTGCGGCTCCATCAAAGAAAAGCTTCTAGCTTGGTTCCTCGGGTAATTCCAACTCACCTATATGCATTACTTCCTCGTCCGGAAAATACGTCCTCAAAGGCTCGTATTCTTCATCAACGGGATTCTCAGCCAAGTGGTCAGCCAGCGCTTGGGCTTTCATGGCCGTCTTCGTCACATAGACGATATCAAACTCTGTGAGAAAAATTTGCCATTTTGCTAACCTCCCTGTAGGCATAGGTTTCCGAAAAATGTACTTTAATGGATCCAAACGGGATATGAGATAAGTAGTATATGAGGACAAGTAGTGCTTCAACTTCTGAGCCACCCAAGTTAGGGCGCAACATGTCCTCTCGAGTTGAGTGTACTTGACCTCATACACTGTAAACTTCTTGCTAAGATAATAAATGGCATGCTCCTTCCTTCCTGTAATGTCGTGTTGCCCCAACACGCAGCCAAACGAATTCTCCAAGACCGTCAGATAAAGAATTAATGGTCTCCCTGGCTCAGGTGGAACCAACACAGGTGGATTGGACAGATACCCTTTGATCTGGTCGAAAGCCTCTTGACACTCCGCCGTCTAGTCTACCGCAGCATCTTTATTCAACAGCCGAAATATGGGTTCACAAGTCGTCGTGAGTTGAGCGATGAACCTGCTGATATAATTTAGTCTTCCCAATAGACTCATTACCTCCGTTTTGTTCTTTGGCGGTGGCAAATCTTGGATGGATTTGATCTTGGATGGGTCCAATTCAATACCCCGTCGACTGATGATGAATCCTAACAGCTTTCCTGATGGAACCCCGAAAGCGCATTTGGCCGGGTTGAGCTTAATATCATACCTTGGAAGCCTTTGAAAGAACCTCCTTAGGTCTGCTACATGGTCTTCCTGACACCAAAACTTTATGATCACATCATCTTCATACACTTCTATCTCTTTGTGTATCATGTCGTGAAACACAGTAGTCATTGCTCGCCTGTACGTTGCCCCAGCATTCTTCAATCCGAATGGCATTACCCGGTAGCAGTAAGTTCCCCATGGCGTAAAAAAAGCCATCTTTTCTGCATCTTCTTCGTCCATTAAGATCTGATGATATCCAGCATAGCAATCCACAAAGGATTCGATCTCGCGCCCAGCGCAATTATCGATCAAGATATGGATGTTGGGGCAATGGAAAATTATCCTTAGGACTTGCCTTGTTGAGATTGCGGTAGTCGACACATACCCTGATTTTTCCATCCTTCTTCGGCACTGGTACCACATTGGCCAACCAATCGGGATATCGAGTGACCCGAATAACTTTTGCCTGCAGCTGCTTGGTCACTTCTTCTTTGATCTTCATACTCATATCCGTCTTAAACTTCCTCAATTTTTGCTTGACCGGAGGGTATGCCGGGTCAGTGGACAACTTGTGAACCACTAGATCGGTGCTTAATCCCGGCATATCATCATATGACCATGCAAAAACATCTTTAAACTCAATGAGGGTTTTGATTAATTCCTCCCTGACGTTTGGCTTAATGTGGATGCTGATTTTGGTTTCTCTGACATTATCTGTGTCCTCTAGATTCACAGCCTCAGTGTCATTCAGATTAGGCTTGGGTTTCTCTTCAAATTGGCACAATTCTTGGTTTATTTCTTCGAAGGCTTCATCCTCGTCATATTCAGACTCATCGTCATAACCGATCTCTGGTATAATTAAGTCGGAGTCAGATTGATTTATTAGACTAGGTCGAAGATCCGTTGTGCATGCCATGTCGTTAGAACCAGTAAAAAGAGAACTGTTCAGAAAGAGAAAAGAATAAAACAAAATTAAAATGAGACAAGAAAAGAGAATTTTATTAAAAATGCGGGATAACAGGGTTCACACTTTACAAAATAAAACGAGATTTGGATTACACCCTGGAATAATTCGAAAAACAAGAAGGAAAAATCAAAGCCTACTACCAGGACTCCCCCGGGTAGGAAGAGGAGTAACCGTCCAATTGTTGGTTTTGGCCTCAGGCCCCACAAACTGTATGTCTGCTCTGCTTGAACCCTCTCCAACTTCTATCACATGGACATCAGGGAACAGTCTTTCAAAGCTCTGATTCAAATCCCCGTCCATCCCAATCAATGGTCCGAGAATTTTCGGGACCGGTGACCCCTTGGCACTTGCTCTAATAAAGGATCTTGAGAGACGCGGAACGGGTTTGGGAAGAAACCAGACTCTCTTCTTCATTTTCCGCGCTTACTTTACATCTGCCGTAGTCGGTTTGAAACCCAATCCAAAGGTCTCTAAATTCTTGGGCAAGGAGACAGGTTGAACAATCCCTTAAAGCTCAGCCCCCAGGCCTTTTCCTGGCACAAACCCATTACCCAGCATCTCTGAAACCATCATGACCGTTGCGGAAGCTACCCTGGGGTGTGGAATGATTTCACCCTCGGGAATTTTGTTTGCTGACACTGCATCGAAAATCTGGTAAACCCAGGGACCTTTGTCATCATTGGTTTCTATGAAGGGCACAATGGCACCTCCCATGGTGCACGCAGTGTCCTTCCCATGCAGCACGACATCTTGTCTGTCCCATTCGAACTTGACCATTTGATGCAAGGTGGATGGCACCACTTTGGCCGCGTGGATCCATGGTCATCCCAACAAAAGGTTATAAGATACCACGACATCCAATACCTGGAACTCCATGGTAAACTGGACCGGAGCGATGGTCAACTCAAGTATAATATCCCTCACGGTGGCTGTTCCACTTCCGTCAAACCCTCGGACGCAAATGCTGTTCTTGTGGATTCTACCATGGTCAATTTTCAACTGGTTCAGGGTGGATAGTGGACAAATATTGGCACTTGAGCCGTTATCCACCAACGCCCAAGTAACTGCCGAATCTTCACATTTGACGGTCAAGTAGAGAGCTTTATTATGTTCTGTGCCCTCCACTGGCAGATCATCATCAGAGAACGTTACCCTGTTTACCTCAAAAAAAAATTTGGCAATCGTTTCAAGGTGGTTTACTGAAATTTCATTAGGCATATGAGCTTCATTCAGTATCTTTATCAGGGCCCGGCGATGCTCATCCGAGTGGATCAATAGTGATAACAACGAGATCTGGGCCGATGTTTTCTTCAACTGTTCGACAACAGAATAATCCTGCACTTTCATCTTCTTCAAGAATTCCTCCGCCTCTTCTTCCGACACGGGTTTCTTTGCTACTGCTGGGTTGGACCTTCTCAACTCCACTGGAGCAAAACACCGTCCCGATCGAGTCAGTCCCTGCGTCTCACAACTATCCTCCTCCACTTGCTTTCCCTTGTACATCACCACTGCATTTTCATACTTCCAAGGCACGGCCTTACTATCGATCACTGGTAATTGGACTACCGGCTTTATGGTGACCAGTTCCCTGCAGACCCTTTTCAACACAACTACGGGTGTGGATGATGTCCCTGATACTACCAATTTGGCTGGCTCTGGTTTCTTTGTTGTGGTGGACGGATTCTTCCCTAATATCACCACTGGCTTGACATCATCCCCCTTCAACTGTACCCCTGGTCTCCCACCGGTCAATTCTTATTTCGGAGCGGCCTGGATCATCATCACTGTCTGTGAGGGCTTCTTCGGCTCTCCTCCCTTGTATACCAACTCGATCATGTGAGCTTCGTGGTGTACTAGCAATGGGTTCTGGTTGATGTTGGGTGCCTCTGGCGTCTGGACCTCGATCTTGTTGGCATCAATAAGATCTTATATTGCATGCCTCAACCTCCAACACTTTTCGGTATCATGCTCAAGCATTCCCGAGCAGTACTCATAGCTTATCGATCGGTCCAAGTTTTGGGGTGGGGGTTTGGCCCTCTAGGTTTGATAGGACTCACCAAACCTAGTTGCCTCAATTTATGGAACAAGGCGGTGTAGGTCTCTCCCAACTCAGTAAAAGCTCTCTGTCTCTGTAGCCTGTCATTTCTAGCCGCTTGATTTCCTCGAAAGCCCGCCCCTAGGGGGTTCCTGTATGCCCTTGGTGGAGGATAGGCATTTTGTGGTGGAGGGTATGTGTTTTGTGGAGGTGCATATGTGTTTTGGGGAGCCGGCGCGCGCCATTGCGGGCGAACCGGAGGCTGAGTGCATGTTTGGGCTTGGTGCACGGAGAAGTGTGGTTCTTGAGGTGGATAGTAGTGTTGTGGCGAGCTGTATGGATAATTTGGCCTGTGGGGTCTGGGTTGGTTGTAGTATGGTTTGTCAGACCTGGACCAACCGCCTGTCTCAACCGTGGCAACTTCTTCTTTCTTCTTCTTCCTTCCCAGCGCACCTCCCGTGCCGTTTTGAATAGCCTGGGTCGTTGCCTTGAGCGCTGAGTAATTCAGGATTTTATCAGACCTCAATCCCTCCTCTATCATGACCCCTATCTTTACTACTTCAATTAAGGATTTTCCAACCGTCGTCACCAAGTGACCAAAGTAAGTTGGATCCAGCGTTTGCAGGAAGTAGTCCACCATTTCTCCCTCTCTCATGGGAGGATCAACCCTGGCTGCCTGTTCTCTCCAGCGGAAACCAAACTCGCGAAAGCTTTCCCCAGGCTTCTTTCCGGTCCTCAGCAATGTGAGACGGTCAGGGACTATCTCGAGGTTGTATTGAAAGTGACCCGCGAAAGCCTGCGCTAGATCATCCCAAGTGTACCATCTGTTGGGATCTTGCCTGGTGTACCATTCCCATGCCGATCCACTCAAGCTTTGACCAAAATAAGCTATTAGTAGCTCATCTTTGCCGCCTGCGCCTCTCATTTTGCTGCAAAAACCCCGTAAATGTGCCATAGGATCACCGTGCCCTTCATATAAGTCAAATTTGGGCATTTAGAAACCTGCCGGGAGTTGGACGTCCGGGAAAGGGCATAGATCCTTGTAGGCCACGCTGACCTGGTTACCCAATCCATGCATGCTCCTGAAGGATTGCTCCAGGCTTTTGAACTTCCTCATTACCTCATCCTGTTCTGGCACCTTAACCGGCTTTTCAATCTCCACCGGGACCTCCAAGTGCGGATTATAAGTATGGGGTTCTGGTGCATTGAATGTGGGTTCAGGGGGATAGTACTGCGCATCGTGAGCCTGAAACAACGGCTCACTGGTTGATCTTTGCGGTGTGGCTGGTGTGGGTCCCATAAAAGTGGGAACATTTGGTGGTGGGAAAGGTTGATGGGGTGGTGGAGCTTGGGAATCATAGGGGCTTCTCTCCTGATAATAGCGGTGATTCGGGAGGCTTGTTGAAGTGCCAGAGTGAGGGTATTCCGGCATATGCCCTGGTGTAAGAGCAGTGGGTGGTTCAGGGCTCTTTTGTACTTTATCCAAGGCTAACTGCATCGTATTCATCTCCAATCCCATTCTTTCTATCTTCTCCATTGCCTCTTTCAGCAACTGGCTTACTGGCCTTTCTTCCTCGGCACTGTTTTCTGAAGTAGTCATGATTATTGGCACAGGTCCCTTGGATCTGGTTTGATAAGGATGTGTTGCCAGAACGCTTTAACAACTAACTGTCTGATATTTGTGGAAAACAACAAACTTGTTAGCGTTAGAGTTTAACAGATTTGGTAATAGAACATTGGGGATGCAATGCTTCCTAAACAGTTAACCATTTCTAACATGTTTTGCTTCAACCGCATGCGTCATCCCAGCTTGCTTTATTTGTGCTTTTAAAGTGTTTTGGGAACCCCCCCATTTTCTCTTTATTCTTTTCTTTCTACCTTTTTTTTTCTTTTTCTTTTAGTGGCGGTCGAATCTTATGTGGATTGCCTACGTATCACGTCCCCGCGTGAATCAGACCGGGCGTAGTTCTGCCAAAATGAAAGGTAACAACAATGAAACATTTTTTTAATCAATTTTCATAATAAAACAAACTGGTTTTCAAAGGTTTAAAGATGACCTACAAACTCGAAAATCAAACAACCCACATATTCTAATCAAAAGATTTACAAACTCAAAAACAAAAGGCCAGCTCCCTTTCTCCGTTTGACAAATGCAACCAAACGGTTATTTTTGCAAATGTGGCCCCTTCCAAATTTCACATGAATTTTGAGGCCGGGGAGGATTATTTTATGACACTTTACAAACTTGTCCGTTCTTTTACGAAAATAGCCTTTCGACAACTGAAAGATACTCTAAGGCTATTTCGGCAAGAACGGTTTAAGACGCGGCCGAAGCTGGCTCGACTTATTTTTGACAAAAATCCAAATGGTATTCACCTGACCGCTGACTCTTTGTTTTTTTTTTCAAACAATAATAAAAACCTGGTGTTGCAAACACGGTCCTTCAGCGCCTCGGGGACGAAGATTTTTAAGGCTGTGAGGGTCAGCTGGACTAAATCTTAAAAAATGACCCGAAGGTGGCTATTTATGCAAAGTCAGCCTTCCGGCGTCCCTTTCGGGAACATTCGGCTATTTTTGACAAAAACAGCATCACCCGACTTATTTATGACTCTTTTTATTGTTTTTCAAAATAGAAAACTCAATATTGCAAACACGACCTTTTAACGCCTCGGGGACGAAGATTTTTAAGGTTGTGTGGGTCAACTGGACCAAATCTTAAACATGACCCAAAAAGTGGTTGTTTACGCAAAGTCAGCCTTCCGGCGTCCCTTTCGGGAACATTCGGCTATGTCTTGACAAAATAGCATCACCCGACATTCTTCATGATGAAATTAAAATTTGACATATATATATATATATTGCTATTTTTGTTTTTGCAAAAGGGGAGGTTGGACATCACCCGACTTATTTATGACAAAATTAAAATTTTGACATGTTTTTTGTTTATTTATTTGTTTTTGGTTATTTTAGCAAAAGGGGAGGTTGGACCCGATGAGGGTTGCCTACGTATCTCACATCCGGTGAGAATCAAACCCGCGTAGTTCGGGTAAGAAACATTAATTAAATCACGAATCCAATTTTCTTTCTTCAAAAATCGAAATTCTGGCAGAGTTCTCGCATTATTTGGACATGTTTTTTTTTTCAAAACGAGCAGCTCTCACTTTTTTTCAAAATTCCCGTTTTCCCCATAGGTCAACATGCAAATTCGAAGCAAATTAAATACGCCAACAAACAAAATGCAGCAGGATGGTCTTTTTGTTCCAGGTTGCTTTTCCTAGACGGGCCCAACCCCTGTGTTGAGCCCCCTAAGTCAAATGCAACGTGATGCAAATAAACGTTTCCTACTAGGGATCCGGCATGAAGTCATGTTTTACTAAGTTTCAAACTGGGTTTTGTTCTAGACCTGGCTTACCCGAGCGGACAACTGGAGTCGAGGAGGGGGCTACGTACCGGGGACCCACGGGATCGTCCGACTTTGTAACTTATCCGAGCCTCTTTCTACTTGGGCATGACACTAACAGAATAGGGAGTCTCAAACCAGTGAGCAGCATCCCCGAAGGTAAGAAGAGAAGGGTTCGGCACAGTTTATATATACAGTTAAATAATATCAAAGCGGTAACACATATCACCGGCATATGAAACACATATCTCATGATAATATCAGATTATAAACAAAGCCAAAATAACAATTATTCTAAGCTTGAATTTTCAC
This sequence comes from Nicotiana tabacum, assembly GCF_000715075.1. Taxonomy (NCBI): domain Eukaryota; kingdom Viridiplantae; phylum Streptophyta; class Magnoliopsida; order Solanales; family Solanaceae; genus Nicotiana; species Nicotiana tabacum. The sequence continues at coordinate 157,512,437 of NC_134101.1, read as the reverse complement.
CCTGAACCAGTGGTTCTGGGTACAGAATCCCCAACAGAGTCGCCAGAGCTGTCACACCTCCTTTTTCCGCCCCTGCGAGGGTGAAGGAGTTTTTCCAATTAAAGGACAATCGAAACGGATTTATTTGTTTATTTCAGAGTCGCCACTTGGGAGATTTAGGGTGTCCCAAGTCACCAATTTAATCCCGAATCGAGGAAAAGAATGACTCTGTATTACAGTCCGCGAACCAGAAATCCGGATAAGGAATTCTGTTAACCCGGGAGAAGGTGTTAGGCATTCCCGAATTCCGTGGTTCTAGCACGGTCGCTCAACTGTCATGTTCAGCTTGATTATCTGATTTTTATACAAATACGAACTTATGTGCAGATTTTACTCTTTACCGCTTTCATTATTATTATTTTACAGGGAATTGCAACGTTGTGGAAATGTATCTCGAACCGCGTCACAATCAATGTGTCAGTGGTCGTCGACACACTTTGACTCCGTTGAGATTTGGATTTGGGTCACATAAATGTGCACCCGAGTTTAAGAAAATTAAATTATTAAAGGCGCGCCTAGAGCGACTAGCGTATCATTTACTATGGGTAGGGCCGTGAAATTTTACTAAACGGTCCATCCCGAAGTCTAAGCAATTTTAAAACAAATATTTACTGAGGGCCCGCAATTTTGTATTTTTATTCGATGAGGCTCATCTCATTCCTATTCTTTTAAGGGAATTTGCAACGTCATGGACACGCATCTCAAAACATGTCACAATCAATGTACCCGTGACTAGAGACACATTTCGATTCCGCTGACATTTTGATTTGGGTCACGTAAATGTGCACCCGAATTTAAGAGAGTAAGATTAATTAAGATGCGTCCTAAAGAACTAGCGTGTTGTTATTTTGGGTAAGGCCGTGGAGTTCGCTAAGCGGCCTATCCCGAGTTCTAAGGAATCGACACATACATTTTGTGAGGGCCCCGCAATCTATGCGTTTTATTAGGCGAGGCTCGTCTCATTTTATTTAGAAGGTCGTCCTATAGTGGCTATGTTTTCTATTGAGTTTGTCTCTAATAATGAAAGAAGAAGAACGGTTCAACTTTATTTACATGCTTACAAGTTAATTATAGTCGGGTTTCGAATATGATTTGCAAAATCCGAATTTGAACGCGTATATGGGCAGTCGTTTAGACATTACGGGCCCAGGCCCAATGTGCATAACGTTTAAACTCGGCCTGGGCCACCCTTATTCCAATTGGGCCTATTCAACTTATTTGATATATGTTTGGCATTTATAAAAAGGGGGGAAGGGCTGAAATGCGATGTACTGCTTGCCTTAATCAAGCCATAATCCTACCAACTTAAAACAGGCCTGTGAGCACGTGATTTTTGTTTCGCACGACAATCGCTCCAAAAGGAAATAAATAATAATAATTGGCCCTGCTGTACAAATTTTGGATTTCTGTGCGGCACCTTGTTGATTTATTTGTGACTTCGGCCCATTTTTATTTATTTACTTTATTAAAACAAAATTCAAAAAATATATGTGTCCTGCATAATTCGAACCGTAATCCGGTCGTTGAATAAGAAAATCACGAATGGGCATCTTCGTCCGTGATTTTATTTTGATTAACTTTACCTGTTTTAAAATATTTTAGTGTGTGTGCAAATAATTGTATTGAGTGTGTGTTTAATTTTAATTTGATTTTTTTGGCTTAGTTTTAAAATAAATAAGAAAAAAAAAGAAAAAAAAAGAAAAAAAAATATATTGAAAGGACCCCTTTCCCTCCCGGACTTGGGCCAATTTTAACAAAATTGGCCCAAACAAACAGCCCAAAACCCAGGCCTGCCCGGTCCAACACCACCTGATGCCCAGAGAATCCAAACGACGTCGTTTTGGTACAGGTTGATCTGGGCCGTTGATCTCAAATTGATCAACGGCCAAGATCACATTTCCTATACCCACGAACAGAACCCGACCCGTTTCCACCCGGACCAACCCGAACCCCCTTTAGTTGAAACGACATCGTTTCCCCGAGGCCTTTAGATCCAAGCCATTGATTCCAGTTAATCCGATGGCTGAGATCAGCCGCCTATTCCATATATAAGCCTATAACCTTACCCTGCCCCCCATCAGATACCCCAGCTCCCGTCTTCAACCTCATCCCCATCAAACCCTAGAGCCGCCCCTGTATCCTCCACCATGAAAACCGGCGGCATGGACGCCGGTGACCTTCCCCTTAACACCCTAGAACCCCCTTGCCATCCTGAGCATGAATCCATTAACCCTGTAGTTCGAATCCCTCCCCACCTTCTCGAATCTTCATTTGAAGGTTCGAGTCGAAACTCGATCTACATGGTTCAACCCTAGCTTCACACCAGATACTCCCCAGACCCCCTCATGACCAAACCATACTTGGTTTGGTCCGAATCTGATCAGGGAAGCCTGAATCCCAGATCTAAGTTTGAAAGGTTTTGTGTCCTTCGTCAATGGTTCATACCGGTTCAACCGAAGAGATTAAGGTCTAATGGACTTCAATCAAAGTGTTTCTCATCTGAGAAACACTTCGATTAAAGTCCATTCAGCCTTAAGAAAGTTTGTCCAAATCCAAGTTCAAACTGTTAAACTTTTCAAGTTTTAAGGTAAGTCTGCTTTCTTTTCCTTTATTTGTTTTTAGTCCGTATGATTTGTTTTAAAAGACTGTTCATATTTGTTTTAATTTTTATCAACTTTTGTTTGTCCACTTTGTTTGAACATCTGTGTTTGTCTGAATCCCTCTCCTCCTATTCTGATACGGCATGCATATTGGTTGTATTCCAATTTGTACTGACTAACTGATTCCTCGAAGTACCATTCTATTTTAATCAGTATAAGTCGAGTCATGTGTCCCATACTTCTGAATGCCTGATTTTTGGCTACGATTGTGTACGTTAATGCTAATATAGTCAAGTCGACACGAGTCGTCAATTAGTTTCAACTGTCTGAGCATAGCAAATCGATTTGCTTCTGTCGAACATTTTTTGAATCAATTGAGAAACAATCTTGTTTACTTATAGCTGTTGATTTGGATCAGTAATGTAAAAGGGATGTTTGGTTTAAATGCTGAATTGGAGGGCATGTGCACTCTTGCACAGCATTTGCATTGGTGCACCTCATGTGCATTGGTGCACCTCATGTGCTTTGTGCACAACCTGTGGCCTGCATAAAGGTCCTTGTTTAATTTTAAAATGGTGTGACAGCATATGCTGTCAACATATCCCACTGCCCATACTTGCTTTTAGTTAAATAAAATGGAAAAGCTAAATCTGCCAGGGAATGATGGGGTTTTTTATACCTAATTAACTAAAGTGGAACTGAAAAGTTTAAAGGCACATGGGAGGGGTATGGTAATAGTCTGAACAGGCTGTTTAAAAGGGATAGTGTTGAGGCCTATAAGAGGGGGAGGTGAGGAGCTTAAGAGGGGGACTGGATTTTCTGTAGGTAAAAGATTAGAAAAAGAAACACACCCACACTGTGAAGATAGAAAGAAAAGAGAGAGTTGACAGGAATAGAAAGAGAGCAAGAAAGAGAGAAAACAGATTAAGAAATCAGAAAATTGGTCTTGTTTGTCTGAAGTTCATTTATTGTCAATACGTTAGGCAGTGTTCTTTCTTCTAAATTTCAATCGGGATTATTGTTAGTGTTCTGCTGCATTTGGTATATTCCGGAATTGGACTGTCTGGAGTATCACACTGTGTGCTATTTCATCGAGTTGTTTCTCCTTCAACTCTAGTTCCATCTCGCAACAGAATCCTTTCTGTTGTGCTGTTCTGATTGCTGCTGCTATCTTGCTCGCTATTGCTGCTGCATTTTTGTCCTGCTGCTACTGTTATTCTGCTTCCTGCTGTTGCTGATTTCCCTATCTTCTTCCTCTTCTCTTTGGCATTTTCGGTTTGTTTCCAGGTACACATCTCAAGTCTCACATTGGTGTAGCTGAATGTAACATTGAAAAAGCATGAATAGAAAGATTTGAAGGAGTTATAATCACCCGTTTACTGACTGCCTTTTCATAAATGCTGTTAAGTTTATGTAAATTGTAGTTTATAGCTGATAGAGAATAAATTATTAAGTTTGTACTTGTTGATTTGAACTGTGGTGTTCGATTCGCTTATTGGCATACAGAATGTGAATGGAACTCTTGGAATGTGAAATTATTTAATGTGATTGTTAAAAATTAAAATTCACTCCTTCAGCATGTATTGAATAAGTAAGGGCAAATGGCTATTAAAATAATGTGGTTTTGAACTGCCCGGTCTTCGATTTCTTTAGGCCTTTACAGGATTAGTTTTTATCGGCAGTATTCTTCAATAAGGAATCCTATTAACCCTGTTTAAGCAAGTTAATATAATTTTTGACCTAAAGATATTTGTTCGGATTAAGTGTCGTATTTCATCAGAATAAGCGGATTTTTCTCTGTCAAACCAAAGCAATTTTCCATTGAAAAGTAGTGTTCTCTCTACTTTGTAAATAGTTAATCAGGTATTGGTAAGGATCCGGATTAGGCAAAAGTATATAGTTAAATTAGCATGTATATTTTCTTCTAGTTTAGAGACAAATGCATTAGAAATGTAGCCACTTTAGGATGTCCTCTCTAAAATAGAGATGAGCCTCGCCGAATAAAGATGCAAAATTGCGGGGCCCTCAATAAATAACCATGATAATTATTTAGAATTCAGGATAGGCCATTTAATAAATTTCATGGCCTTCTACAAAATAATAACGCGTTAGACTCTTTAGGCGCGGCTTAATTAAATCATATTCTTAAATTCGGGTGCACATTGATGTGACCCAAATCCAAATCTCAATGAAGTTCAAATGTGTCGATGATCATGGGTGCATTGATTGTGACGTGGTTCGAGACGCATTTTCACGACGTTGCAATTCTATAAAAATAAATGATAATGATAAAAGCGGTTTAAACTTAATAAAAGCACATAAGTCACAACATGTATTTAAATCAGATATTTAGCAATTATAACAATTTAAGCAACCGTGCTAGAACCAAGGGATTCGAGGGTGCCTAACACCTTCCCTCGGGTCAACAGAATTCCTTACTTAGAATTTCTGGTTCGCAGACTTCATTTGGAAAAGTCGAAAATTTCCTCGATTTGGGATTCAAGATAAACCGGTGACTTGGGACACCAAAAGCCAAACCTTTCCCAAGTGGCGACTCTGAATTAAATAAATAATCCCATTTCGAATATTGTCACTTAAATTGGAAAAACTCCACCCGCGCATCTAACCCTTCGGGGCGGGGCGCGCAAAAAGGAGGTGTGACAGCTCTGGCGACTCCGCTGGGGACAATTTACCCAGAATCTCCGGTTCAGGGTTCAAGAATTCGAGCTTAGAATAATTGTTATATTTGGCTTTATTATCTGATATTTATTACATGTTTTGACATAACGTGCTGCAATGTTTTTTTTTTACTGCTTTGATATTATCTGAACTGTATATAAACTGTGCCGAAACCCTTCTCTCTTCACCTCCGGGGAGAAGCTCGCTGGTCGAGACTCCCTATTTTGTTAGTGTCAATACCCGAAGTAAGAAAGAGGACGGATAAGTTACGAAGCCGGACGGCCTTTTGGTTCCCGGTAAGTTGCCCCTCCTAGACTCGAGTTGTCCGCTCGGGTATACAGTCTAGAACAAATACCAAGGTTTAAACCTAGTATAACTCGACTTCATGCCGGATCCCTAGTAGGAACGCTTATTTGCATCATGTTGCATTTGACTTAGGGGGCTCAACACAGGGGTTGGGTCCGTCTAGGACAAACAACCAGAAATGAAAAGGCCACCCTGCTGCATCTTATTTGTTTTGCGCATTTATTTGCTTCGGTTCCGCATGTTGATCGGTTTCTAAAAAAAAAATAGCAGCGTAGGGAGATAATTACTTATTTTGGAAAAATAAAACCAATGTCCAAGTAGTGTCGAAACCTCGTCGGAATTTTTCTAAAAAAAAAAAGAATAAAACCAAAAGTTGCCTTTTAGTCTGATTAAAAAAAAACATATAAAAATTTGTTTCTTTTCTTTTAAGAAAAAAGAGGGTATTTATTTCAAAAAAGAAAATGGAAAACTCATAATTCAAAAAAAAATGTGTTGTTTCTTTTGTAATACTCTTTTATAAACTCGGACTAACAGTCCAAATAGTGCAAAAAAAAAACAAAAAAAAATATTTTTTTAGTATTTATCTTTCTCCAAAAACAATAAAAATGCTTATTCTTGATTACTAGGTTTATTTAATTTTCTCTATGACCGAACTACGCCGGTTTGATTCTCGCACGGGGTGAGATACGTAGGCAACCCTCGGCGGGTCCAACCTCCCGTTTTCAAAAAAAATCTAGATAATTTTAATTTTTTGAGTCTAATAAAGTTTATCGCCTTAAATAAATGTGCAGGATGAGCACGATACAAAATGAATCGTTTTCAATAATGACCAAGATCCCTTTTGAGTTGCGATTATGGTGGAACGACTTAGGCAAAGAAGGGCAAGGCAAAGTGAGGAAATATCTGAAAAATCTCCCGGATTTACTAGACATTCAGCCTCGGGGTGATATTATCAGATCATTGGTCACTTACTGGGACTCGGCGCACAATGTATTCCATTTTTCAGACTTCGAACTCACCCCGACGCTGGAGGAAATAGCGGGATACATTGGGGGTGATGAAGCTCCGTTAAGGTTCAAGTACTTGATTGCACCTAGAGCCGTCACGGTACACCGATTTTTGGACTTTCTGAAAATACCCCGAACATTTCACCATCCAGATATTGCCAAAGGCTTCTGCAGTCTCCATCTCATGTATGCTAGATACGGTCATGAGGGTGGGTTCAATAAGCCGGATTTCAAACTATGTAGTAAAGGCAACCGGCAAAAATGGGACGAACACAGGCAATTGGCTTTCATGACGGCTTTCTTAGGTCTTATAGTGTTCCCAAGGAAGGACGGCAACATCGATCTAAGAATAACTGGGGTCGTCAGTACTTTGCTTACCCAAGATAAAAGTACTCTGGCACCTATGATTATGGCTGACATTTTCCAGGCTCTCACTGTTTGTCGAGCCAGGGGTGACTTCTTCGAAGGATGTAACCTACTGTTGCAAGTATGGATGACCGATCATTTATGTCATCGCTCCTCACTTGTGGGTTATGGTTCGCCAGAGAAAACTTGTATTGGAGAATTCTACACGAGAATCAAAGGGCTCAATTTACCTGAGGGAGTCACATCATGGACCTCATTTCTCCGAACTCTCACTGCCAGCCAAATCCAATGGACGCTCGGATGGTCACCTATCGAGGAAATCATATACATGCCGGCAACCCGGCCTCACTTTCTGTTGATGGGACTGAAGAGTATCCAACCCTATTCACCGTATCGGGTTTTGAGGCAGCTTGGGAGGTACCAAGTGGTACCGAAAGATGAAGATTTGAGTACCCAAGTGATCGAAATTAGTCCGCACGGTCATTTCCCTGAAGAAGAAGTTCGCCAAATCTGGAGTGAATGCCAACATCTGACAGCAAACACTTGTGTGATCGACACGGCAAAAGGGGAAGTCGCCCCAGGATATCACGCTTGGTTTAGAGGTAGCTTGTCTTACGAAAGACCGGCTAAGAGGCCGCATCTCAAAGATTTCGTAAAATCATCCCAAGGGCAATGGAACTGGTTAGCAAAAGAGAAGGGTTATCGAGCAGAGATTGGCAATTTGAAGCTACAAATAGATAGTTTGAAATTCGATAACAGCGTACAAATCGCGGCGGATCGAAGCGAAAAGAATAGGTTGATCCAAGAGAATGAAGAACTTAAGGCCCAAGTCCAAAAATTGAGACTGTCTCTTGATGAGCAACCCAGAAGTCAGTCAGACCAGCGGTTGATAAAGGGTTTGAAAAGAGAGATCACGGAATGGCGAGACAGGTTAGAAGAATCCGAAAAGGTCATGACAGAATTCAAGGCACGGTGGGAAACAAGAGTAGATAAGCATCGCCGATGTTTGAACCAATTGAAACGTGATCACGAGAAGGCTGTTTCCAAAATAAAAAGGGAAATGGCTGCACTTGAGTTTAAAGCAGTTAAGCAAGCCGGGGATTTCCAAATGGAGAATAGATACTGTTACGACTTGTTGGCCCAAATGAAGGAAGAAGTGCGGCAGTTGAGGGATCAGCACATACAGGACTCACAGGTATTCAAGACGAGCAGTGATCAGATAAGGCACCTACTCATAGAGAAGAAGCAAACCAGAGATAGGATCAAGGCCATTGCCCATGCCATCACCAGACGATGTCTACGATGTGAGAACATGTCCAGCGCTACCGTCCTCTCGGCAGTAATGGGTTATGTCAAGCAGACTATGCACGAGCTGGAGCAACTTGAGAGGGATCTCACGCCTAGGACCGCGGCGAGGCCGAACGATGCCCCGCGGAAACCAATTTTTAAAACCATAATGCATTCATAGGTCAAATCTGTATTTTAGCATCTTCTGCCTGTTTTTTCATCAAGGTGATTTTCAGTCTATTTTGAGTCTAGGTTCATTTTCCAAGTTTGCTTTTTCTTTTGCAGAATGTAGCTTGTAATAGAACATTTCAACAATGAAGAGGTTGTTTCTTTTACGTCCATTTGTGTTTTTCGAACTACGTAATGATCTGATTCACGTAGGCATCGTGATACGTAGGCAATCCTCATCGGATCCAGTCGCATTTCTTTTACTACGAAAATAAAAAAAATAATAAAAGGAAAACAAAAGAGAAAAAGAAAAAAAATAATAATATATATATATAATAAATAAAATAAAAGGAAAACAAAAGAGAAAAGAAAACAAAAAAAAAAGGGAAAAACTAATAAGAGAAAAAATGCCGGAATGACGCATGCTCTCGTAGCAAACATATAGTAATCCACTTAACTGTATAGGTGCATCATGCCCAACGTGAGATTAACTATCTATTATTTGCTTCAGAATTGACCGTGCATTTGTCATTCAGCATTTTCAGGGTTTTTTGAAAAGACGGTTGGTTTGGTGAAAGTCTGGCCTCGCACTCATACTTCACGAGATCAAGGAAAGGTGTTCAACTACCTATTGTTAGGACCAGAAGCAGTACTCACACTTATTTCACCAGGTCAAAAGGAAGTGTGGAAATGTCGTCGGAAATTCCATTGCAAACAGTCCCCGTCTCTGAAGAGAGCTCAATCTCGGCCGTCCTCACACCTGAATCCGCAACTGCGGAGGAAAATAGGATCCTACGGCTCCGCATGTTGGAAATGCTGGATGACTGGAACAATGGGAAAGAGCCGCCAAGTGTCGTCCCCGGATTCCCTGAACTATTCTCCAGGTCAAGTGGGACTTCTAATGTTCCCATAAATTACCCTGCTACCCCATTTGGGTACCCAGCCACCTCCGCCTTCTCTGCAGGATCACCTTCTGAGCCTCATCCCCGAATGTCGGCCAATGATGCAAGCATGAACATCTTTACTGCATCGCCTTGCCCAGCTACGGCACAGCCTGCCACGTACAAGCCAAGCCTTGACTCATCCTCTTTTACATTCCAAGCACCGTCGTTCTCAATGGAACCAAATAGGTTCGCTACCAGTACTAATCCTCTACCGCCTCAGTACGAGCTTGTACCAGGGCAGGATCAGAACCCCAGAGTTGTAGAACAAAATGAGATGGCCAAAAGGATGAGAAGCCTTGAGCAAAGTCTGAAGAATATGCAAGGATTGAGCGGGCAAAAGAGCGTCTCTTACGCCGACCTATGCATGTTTCCTCACATACACCTGCCAACGGGTTTCAAGACCCCCAAGTTTGAGAAGTACGATGGGCACGGTGACCCCATTGCACATCTTAAGAAATACTGCAACCAATTGCGGGGAGCCGGCGGAAAAGAAGAACTGCTAATGGCATACTTTGGGGAAAGTTTAGTAGGGATAGCCTCGGAATGGTATATGGATCAGGAAATGTCCCGATGGCATATATGGGATGATCTCGCCAGAGATTTTGTAAAACAATTCCAGTATAACATCGACATTGCGCCAGACCGAAACTCTCTTTCAAATTTGAAGAAGAAGCCTTCAGAAAGCTTTAGAGAGTATGCTATTAAGTGGCGTGAACATGCATCGAGAGTGAAGCCTCCCATGGATGAAGTGGAAATGGTCACTACCTTTCTCCAGGCTCAAGAGTCTGACTATTTCCAGAACATGATGTCGGCCATGGGTAAGCCATTCGCGGAAGCGATCAAGATTGGAGAGATGGTGGAGAACGGTTTGAAAACGGGAAGGATTTTGAGTCAAGCAGCCATAAGGGCAACCTCCCAGGCCGTCCAAAGTGGGTCTGGAGGAACAACAAGGGGGAAGAAGAAAGAAGAAACGACTATGGCAGCCTCTGAAGCAAGGGAGTATCGTCATCCCAGGCCCCATTTTCCGGGAAGAGCCCCACAACACTATTACCCCCATTCAAATTCGGCATATGCTCATCAACCTTATATGGTCATGAATGCCCAACCTTATAACCATCCACCACAACAAGCCAACCGAGGCCCAGCTCCACCTCCCAGAAATCAGCCTCACTACCGCAACCACTATAACCCACAACCCCCGCAAAATAACTACCGCCCCCAAGAGCCACCTCGACGGCGGACTTTCACGCCCATCGGTGAGCCATACTCAACTTTGTTCCCAAAGTTGGTCCAGTTGGGTTTCTTGCAACCCATCCCTCAAACAAGGCAAAACCCGACATCTCCTTCTTACAAAGCCGGAGTCAGATGCGCCTATCATTCAGGGGCCGAGGGACATGATACAAACGACTGCTGGTCATTGAAAAGAGTGGTCGAAAATTTGATAGAGCAGGGGAAAATAGTGCTAAGGGACGAGGAGATCCCGAATGTAACAAACAATCCATTGCCCGCTCACAATAATGGGCCGTTGATCGGCATGATTTGTGAAGACAAAGAGTTCGACCCTGCTTTGAAAGCCATAATTGCCATTGTCGACACGGGGAAGAGGCCTGAAATAGACCAAAAATCAGAAAAAGGGGAGGAGGCCAAGGTCGCAGAGAGCAAGTCTGAAAAGAAGGTGGAAAAGAAAGTGGTACCAGCAAAGGGCGGAGTTCTTTACGTACCGCGAGGTCAAGCTGAGAAGACGCAGAGATCCGGGATCAAAAAGACAAAACCTATGTATGTGCCAAAAGGGGCCTATGTGGTCCGGGGGACGATTCAACCACCTCGGCTGAATGAGCCAGTGGTTATCGGACGCGTGCCACAAAAGCCAATGACCAACCCGACCACAGTGCCGTGGAATTATCAAAAGACCTTGGTGATGTACAAAGGAAAAGAGGTCGTGGGAGAACTTCCGGAAAATACTTTCATTAGAGGGTACTCAAATACCCAAGAACTGAACAACGCCACACAAAGGCGCTTTCCTCCGAAGAAGCCTGTGAGTGTTGAAGAGGCGGAAGTGTTCTTCCAACAAATGAAGATGCCGGATTACGAAGTGATAGATCAGCTGCGCAAGCACCCTGAGCAGGTGTCCATGCTATCATTATTGACAAGGTCGGCCGAGCATCAAAAGATCTTACTAAAAACCCTGAATGAGGCATATGTGCCGGTTGAAACCTCGGTTGAACAATTAGAGCGGATGACAGAAAGATTCTTCGCCGTCAACCAAATCTCCTTCAGCAAGAAAGATCTACCCCCGGAAGGAGCAGCACACAACAAGGCTTTGCATTTAACGGTCAAATGCGAGGACTACTATGTCAAGCGGGTAATGTTGGATGGAGGTTCAGGCGTTGACATTTGCCCGCTCTCCACGCTACAGAGAATGGAAATTGGGACCGGAAGAATCCGACCCAACAATGTCTGCGTGAGAGCTTTCGATGGTATCAAGAGAGACACCATGGGAGAAATAGACATGCTGCTGGTCATAGGACCAGTCGAATTTCGAGTCACTTTCCAAGTGATCGACATGGACACATCTTACAATTTCCTCCTTGGCAGGCCTTGGATCCATGCGGCAGGAGCCGTGCCTTCTACTCTTCACCAGATGGTGAAGTTCGAGTATGAAGACCAAGAGATCGTGGTCCATGGGGAAGACGAACATGCCATTTATCGGGACCCATCCATCCCGTATCTTGAACCAAGAGAAGGGAGCGAGCATACGGTCTATCAAGCTTTCGAGGTGGTATTGGCAGAGCAGCACGAAGAGGGAGTACCTTGCCCCCAGCCTTTCTTGTCTAACGCTTCGGTTATGGTGGCCAAAGAGATGATCCGACACGGATTTAGGCCAGGGAAGGGGCTTGGACGAACCCTTCAGGGAATGACGGAACCCATTACTTTACCAGTCATCAAGAAACCTTTTGGACTAGGTTTCAAACCTACTCCAGCAGACGAAAAATGGGCAAAGAAAAGGAGAAATGAGGGCTGGAAGTTGCCTCAACCACTGCCGGATTTACATGCGACTTTCGTCAGGCCAAGGTACGCTGAAGAAGAAGATGATGAGGTCTTCACAGCTGAGGAAATCGAGGAAATATGTGGGGCAATGAGGGAAATGCTCTACGAGGTCCACATGGTTCAACCAGGCGAAGGCACGAGCACTGCTGAGATGATGTACATGGGGCCAAACGCCAAACTCCAAAACTGGGAGATCACGCCATTCCCAACTAGACGGAAGTCCGGGTAGACCTGTCCTGCCACCTTTCCTGTATCACAAGTTATCCCCGGGACATGACTTGAACGTTTTCTTCTTTTCAATTGTTGTTCCTAGTTGTAAACGTTGTTGTCTTCCAATTTTCCAAAGAAAATATACAAAAAAAATCATCATTGCTTTCCTATTCTTTCTTTGTTCTGATTTTTATTAGTTTTCCTTTCATCTTCCTTTTCAGTCCTAATAATGCGGCTTTAAATATGACATGCTTGCGGACTTCACGCCCAGATCACAATGAGCTATTTAACTGCGAATTAATGAACCCAGAACCAGAATATGATGCGGAAGAGGCTTTTAGGGAGATAAACCGAGAGTTGGAATATTTTGAGAATAAACCTAAGCCGAATCTGAATGACACTGAACTAGTAAATTTAGGAACCGCGGAAAAAATTCGGGAGACCAAGATAAGCATTCACACGGACAAGAAAACGAGAGAGGCGATAATTCAACTTCTTTTCGAATTCAAAGACGTGTTTGCTTGGTCATATGATGACATGCCGGGACTAGGTGTCGATCTAGTGGTTCACAAATTGCCAATTCATCCTGATTGTCCTCCGGTTCAACAAAAGCAACGAAAGTTCAAAACCGAGGTCAGTGACAAAATTAAAGAGGAGATCACCAAGCAACTAAAAACAGGAGTGATCCGGGTAGTCCAATATACAACATGGTTGGCGAATGTGGTTCCAGTACCGAAAAAGGACGGGAAAACTCGGGTATGTGTAGATTACCGAGATCTGAACAGAGCAAGTCCCAAAGATAATTTCCCGCTGCCCAACATCCACATCCTCGTTGATAATTGCGCCAAACACGAGATACAGTCTTTCGTAGATTGTTACGCTGGATATCATCAGGTGCTGATGGATGAAGAGGACGCTGAGAAAACCGCTTTCACCACGCCTTGGGGCACCTACTGTTATCGGGTCATGCCATTTGGTCTAAAGAATGCTGGGGCTACTTACATGAGGGCCATGACCGCCATTTTCCATGACATGATGCATCAGGAAATAGAGGTGTACGTGGACGATGTAATAGTCAAGTCCAGGACGCAGGATAATCACATCCAAGACTTGAGGAAATTCTTCGAGAGGCTAAGGAAGTATGACTTGAAGCTAAATCCAGCCAAATGCGCTTTCGGAGTTCCGTCGGGTAAACTTTTGGGTTTCATCGTAAGCAGGAGAGGTATCGAGCTAGATCCGACTAAGATAAAATCTATCAAAGATCTACCTCCCCCGAGAACGAAGAAAGACGTGATGAGTCTTTTGGGCAGGCTGAACTACATCAGTCGATTTATTGCCCAGCTGACAAGCACGTGTGAGCCCATATTCAAGTTGTTAAGAAAAGATGCGGCGATTAAGTGGACAACGGAATGTCAAGAAGCCTTTGATAAAGTCAAAGAGTACCTTTCGAATCCCCCAGTCTTGGTCCCTCCAGAACCAGGGAGGCCACTTTTCTTGTATCTGACAGTCTTGGAGAACTCTTTTGGTTGCGTCCTCGGGCAACACGACATAACCGGAAAGAAGGAGCAAGCAATCTACTAGTTGAGCAAGAAATTCACCGGCTACGAGGCCAAATACACTCTGCTGGAAAGGACATGCTGCGCTCTCACATGGGTTGCACAAAAGCTGAGACATTATCTCCAAGCCCACACTACATTCCTCATAAGCAGGTTGGATCCTTTGAAGTATATATTTCAGAAGCCAATGCCTACTGGGAGACTGGCTAAATGGCAAATCTTGCTTACGGAATTCGACATAGTTTATGTCACTCGCACGGCAATGAAAGCCTAGGCGTTAGCAGATCATTTGGCCGAAAATCCGGTCGATGAGGAATACCAGCCATTGGATACCTACTTCCCAGATGAAGAAGTAAACACCGTAGAAATGATCTCGGAGGAAGCTCATGTTTGGAAGATGTTCTTTGACAGAGCTGTGAACGCCAAGGGTATAGGGATTGGGGCAATTTTGATCTCACCTGCCGGTCAGCATTATCCCGCCACAGCTAGACTTCGTTTCTTCTGCACAAATAATACAGCTGAATATGAAGCCTGCATTATGGGCATACATATGGCAATCGATCAGGATGTCAAAGACTTACTGATTATGGGAGATTCTGACCTGATCATCCGGCAAGTTCAAGGCGAATGGGAAACTCGGGATGTCAAGCTTATCCCATACCGACAACATGTAGAGGACCTCAGCAAGCGCTTTACCTCAATAGAGTTCAGGTATATTCCGAGGTGTCACAATGAACTGGCAGATGCACTTGCTACTCTGGCTTCTATGCTACCCTACCCGGGCAACGCCCACGTCGATCCTTTGGAAATCCAAATCAAGGAAAGACACGGTTACTGCAGTGTAATCGAGGCGGGATCAAATACGCAGCCTTGGTACCATGACATCAAGAGGTTCCTAAAGACGCAAGAATACCCCGAGCACGCTACCGGAGATCAAAAGAGGACCATTAGGCGACATGCAAGTGGTTTCTTTTTGAGCGGTGAATTGTTATATAAGAGGACTCCGGACCTCAATCTCTTAAGATGTGTCGATATCGAGGAAGCGAGAAAGATCATGCACGAAGTACACGCAGGTGTGTGCGGACCTCACATGAACGGGTATGTCTTAGCGAAGAAAATCCTCCGAGCAGGTTATTACTGGATGACCATGGAAAAGGATTGCTTTAGTTTCGTTCGGAAGTGTCATCAGTGTCAGGTGCACGGTGATTTGATTCATGCACCTCCCACGGAACTGCATCCCATGTCCGCACCATGGCCATTTGTCGCCTGGGGCATGGACGTCATTGGACCGATTGAACCAAAGGCCTCAAACGGACACAGGTTTATACTAGTTGCCATAGACTACTTTACGAAATGGGTAGAGGCTGTCACTCTCAAGTCGGTCACCAAGAAAGCTGTAGTGGATTTTGTACACTCAAATCTTATCTGTCGCTTCGGTATTCCTGCGACTATCATTACAGATAATGCGGCAAACTTGAACAGTCACTTGATGGGAGATGTGTGCGAGCAATTCAAGATAACACACAGGAACTCCACTCCTTATCGGCCAAAAGCCAATGGTGCTGTGGAAGCTGCAAATAAAAACATTAAGAAGATTTTGAGGAAGACAATACAAAGTTCCCGACAGTGGCATGAGCAGTTACCTTTTGCATTATTGGGGTACCGCACTACGGTACGCACATCGGTGGGAGCGACTCCTTATCTTTTGGTTTATGGGACCGAGGCTGTAATACCGGCAGAGGTAGAAATTCCTTCGCTTCGAATCATTGTCGAAGCAGAAATCGAGGACAGCGAGTGGGTTAAGACTCGGTTAGAGCAATTGACGTTGATTGATGAAAAGCGGATGGCTGCAGTTTGTCACGGACAGTTATACCAACGAAGGATGGCCCGTGCTTACAACAAGAAAGTCCGACCCCGGAATTTCGAAGTAGGTCAGCTGGTACTGAGGCGTATTCTGCCGCATCATGAAGAAGCAAAAGGAAAGTTTGCCCCAAATTGGAAAGACCCATACATCGTAAGGAAAATATTGCCAAGAGGAGCATTGTATTTAGGTGATCTCGAAGGAAATGACCCCGACACAGCAGTAAATGCAGATGCGGTCAAGAGGTACTACGTCTAAATCATACTCCAATAGTCCTGACACGTTGAAAATGGCGAAGGTGTTTATTCCCCACTACTCCCCCCCCCCAAAAAAAAAAAAAAACTACCCAATTCTCTCTACCA
Source organism: Nicotiana tabacum (assembly GCF_000715075.1). Classification (NCBI taxonomy): domain Eukaryota; kingdom Viridiplantae; phylum Streptophyta; class Magnoliopsida; order Solanales; family Solanaceae; genus Nicotiana; species Nicotiana tabacum. The sequence continues at coordinate 157,496,004 of NC_134101.1, read as the reverse complement.
ACTTTTGAGCCGCTTACAAAACAAAAAAAAAAGAGAAGAAAAACAAAACAAACATTGATTGGTGCCTGAACTACGTTTGACTTGATTCCGAAAGGATACGTAGGCAGCCTCTCCCTGAGGTTCAGTCACACCAATAATAAAATCCCATTCACCCTGAAATTGAAACCGGGGCACGTCGAGCAGTTTAGAAGTTAGTATCATCTACCTCTCTTTACCAAGCACAAGCTTTCAAATCAATTACCAAAGATAGTGGGAAGCCAATAAGCGTCACAAATGGAGACCGACACACTCTGAATTGAGAGAGATAAAATGAGAGAGTCTCGTCGGTGAAAACCTTCGGGCACCGCGAGGCGACGGGAGTAGAGAAACCAAAATGAGAGAGCTTGTTTAGCAAAAACTCACAAAGAGTGCTATCAAGCGATGACAGGAAGAGAAATGAGAGAGGTCAGCCAGCGAAAACCCGCAAAGGGCGCTGTTGGCCGAAAGAGTGACTCCACCCAAGGAGGTTTCGGCAAAGTTCCACCAGGTTTGGAATCACAGATCCGTTCTGGTTGAGGGAAACGCAAGCTCATGGAAAGTCAGGCGTCCAGTCCAAAGAGCATGTCATGTCATTTAAAGCCAGCGTTATCTTCCTCAGATAAGTCTTTCTCGTCCCGAAGGGGGCACTCCTTTTCTGAAATTCGTTTTATCTTTTCTTTGTTTTTCTTCGAATCTCTTTTATGTTTAAGCCCAAGTTCTAGATACACCGGAAAGGGCAGGTGGCAGGTTTGTTTTCACGGAATTCCGTTTCATGAAGGAAAACGCCTCGTTTCGTTGGTACGTTTGTCCAAGCCTGATGAATCATGATGTTTGATGGCGTTCAAAGTAAAGAGGAAAAAGAGAAATTCCCCCCAGCAAGTCCGCCTTCGGACAAATCCCCACAGAGTCTCCCCCTGTACAAAACCCCACAGAGTTTCTCTTGTGTACAATCTCCCACAAAGTCTCCCCAGTATAAAAGAAAAAATAATAATAAAAAAATCCCCGTTGGAATTTCATCAACACATCCCCAGCGAGTCCTTTTGTAAATATTCCCCAACAAGCTTACCCCAACAAACCCTGGGAAACCCGTTTTGAAATAAAAACCCAGCACACCCCATTGTACAGAATCCGCACAAAAGGATCCATTTTGTAAATATTTCCCCCACAGAGCGTCTTTTTGTATAAATTCCCACAGAACACCTCCAATGAAACCCCCGTTGAGAACCCTCAATCAAAACGGGACACAAAAAAAAGGGGGCCTCACGAGGCAAATCATCACAGAATCCGGAAATACAAGCCTGAGCGGTCTAAAGGTTTCGCCATTCGAATCGAATCAATGGCAGGACTTCGCAACAGAAGTAAAGACGCAACGGAGCAATTGGGAACGATCAAGGTCACTGAACCAACCGTCATTTCCGAACTAACAATTGTTCTTTGTCTGAGAAGTTGAAACAGGTGTTAATCCAAGACAACCGTGCTAGAAGCAGGTGTCGCCCAAAGAAGAAGGTACACGGGTACAAGAAACATTTTGGCAATAAGGAATTCGCTCAAAAGGTAAGTTCCCGCAAAACTCCCTTTTCCTTCTATTAAAACGAGAAAACTCAAAAATAGGTCGTGTAGTATTCTCAAGCTTTATCCCCAGCCAATCAGCATTAGGGTTTTAAACCCTAAACTGAATGTTCCTTTTTTTTCCATTCAGCCAGCATTAGGGTTTTAAACCCTAAACTGAGCTTTTCCATGCAATCAGCATTAGGGTTTTAAATCCTAAACTGAACTTTTTCCTTTCAGCCAGCATTAGGGTTTTAAACTCTGAACTGAGCTTTTTCATGCAGTCAGCATTAGGGTTTTAAACCCTAAACTGAACTTTTTCCTTTCAGCCAGCATTAGAGTTTTAAACTCTGAACTGAGCTTTTTCATGCAGTCAGCATTAGGGTTTTAAACCCTAAACTGAACTTTTTCCTTTCAGCCAGCATTAGAGTTTTAAACTCTGAACTGAGCTTTTTCATGCAGTCAGCATTAGGGTTTTAAACCCTAAACTGAACTTTTTCCTTTCAGCCAGCATTAGAGTTTTAAACTCTGAACTGAGCTTTTTCATGCAGTCAGCATTAGGGTTTTAAACCCTAAACTGAACCTTTTTCCTTTCAGCCAGCATTAGAGTTTTAAACTCTAAACTGAGCTTTCCATGCAATCAGCATTAGGGTTTTAAACCCTAAACTGAACCTTTTTCCTTTCAGCCAGCATTAGAGTTTTAAACTCTAAACTGAGCTTTTCCATGCAATCAGTATTAGGGTTTTAAACCCTAAACTGAATTTTCCTTTTAATCAGCATTAGGGTTTTAAACCCTAAACTGAACTTTTTCCTTTCAGCCAGCATTAGAGTTTTAAACTCTAAACTGAGCTTTTCCATGCAATCAGCATTAGGGTTTTAAACCCTAAACTGAACTTTTTCCTTTCAGCCAGCATTAGAGTTTTAAACTCTAAACTGAGCTTTCCATGCAATCAGCATTAGGGTTTTAAACCCTAAACTGAACCTTTTCCTTTCAGCCAGCATTAGAGTTTTAAACTCTAAACTGAGCTTTTCCATGCGATCAGCATTAGGGTTTTAAAACCCTAAACTGAATTTTCCTTTTAGTCAGCATTAGGATTTTAAACCCTAAACTGAACTTTTCCCTTTCAGCCAGCGTTAGAGTTTTAAACTCTAAACTGAGCTTTTCCATGAAATCAGCATTAGGGTTTTAAACCCTAAACTGAATTTTCCTTTTAGTCAGCATTAGGGTTTTAAACCCTAAACTGAACTTTTTCCTTTCAGCCAGCATTAGAGTTTTAAACTCTAAACTGAGCTCTTCCATGCAATCAGCATTAGGGTTTTAAACCCTAAACTGAATTTTCCTTTTAGTCAGCATTAGGGTTTTAAACCCTAAACTGAACTTTTCCCTTTCAGCCAGCATTAGAGTTTTAAACTCTAAACTGAGCTTTTCCATGCAATCAGTATTAGGGTTTTAAACCCTAAACTGAATTTTCTTTTTAGTCAGCATTAGGGTTTTAAACCCTAAACTGAACTTTTTCCTTTCAGCCAGCGTTAGAGTTTTAAACTCTAAACTGAGCTTTTCCATGCAATCAGCATTAGGGTTTTAAACCCTAAACTGAATTTTCCTTTTAGTCAGCATTAGGGTTTTAAACCCTAAACTGAACTTTTTCCTTTCAGCCAACATTAGAGTTTTAAACTCTAAACTGAGCTTTTCTATGAAATCAGCATTAGGGTTTTAAACCCTAAACTGAGCTTTTCCATGCAATCAGCATTAGGGTTTTAAACCCTAAACTGAATTCTTCCTTTGTTCGGCGTTAGGTTTTTTAAACCCCAAACCAAACCTCTCCCCAGCTAGCCGGTGTTAGGGCTCCAGCCCTGAACTGAACATGTATATCCTCTTTCATCAATTTTATGAACTTCCTGGTGAATAATTAACGAAATTTTCCTAGTGAAACTGGGGCAGAAAATTTCGTTCGTTTGTTTGTTTTCTCCCGCAGGTCTGACCTCGAGCCACATGGATCGAAATGACCCACGAGATAAATCCCAGTTCGGAATCAAAGAAGAAGAAAGACAAAAGAAGATATCCCGAGATATCAGAGTAAAGGGAAAGCAGATCGACTCCAACATTTGACTAAGGTCCTGAACTCTGCCAGTCACATTGTATTCGGTATCCCGGAGATTAAACAAGTCGCCGCAACTCGCAAGCATCAAGATTCAGATCAGAGTCTACAAGCAGAATCAGCTAAGACCCAAGATCAAGTCGTAAAAGAATCATAGATAGGAATCTTGTAACTAGCAGTTGACATACATATAAGTAGTTAGTTCAGTTTCTAATTTTCGTTTGGTTGTAATAAGGCGGTCAGTGACGTAGCAGTGACAACAACAGCAGCAGTAGCAGCAAGCATTGCAATCCCATGGTAGTCCCAGCTACCAAAACTTCCCGAACTACATTGACCTGATTCCTGTTTAGCCCAGGATATGTAGGAAATCTTTGAAGCAAGATTCGGTCAGATCTTTTAAAAACATGCTTCATACGGAGTGGTCTATAGGCAAAAATCGCTCATACACGCTCACTTTATCTTTGCACGAAAACCCTTCGTGTTTCCGAACAAAGAGGGGCAGCTGTGAGCACGTGATTTTTGTTTCGCACGACAATCGCTCCAAAAGGAAATAAAAAATAATAATTGGCCCTGCTGTACAAATATTGGATTTCTGTGCAGCACCTTGTTGATTTATTTGTGACTTCGGCCCATTTTTATTTATTTACTTTATTAAAACAAAATTCAAAAAATATATGTGTCCTGCATAATTCGAACCGTAATCCGGTCGTTGAATAAGAAAATCACGAATGGGCATCTTCGTCCGTGATTTTATTTTGATTAACTTTACCTGTTTTGAAATATTTTAGTGTGTGTGCAAATAATTGTATTGAGTGTGTGTTTAATTTTAATTTGATTTTTTGGCTTAGTTTTAAAATAAATAAGAAAAAAAAAGAAAAAAGAAAAGAAAAAAAAATATATTGAAAGGACCCCTTTCCCTCCCGGACTTGGGCCAATTTTAACAAAATTGGCCCAAACAAACAGCCCAAAACCCAGGCCTGCCCGGTCCAACACCACCTGATGCCCAGAGAATCCAAACGACGTCGTTTTGGTACAGGTTGATCTGGGCCGTTGATCTCAAATTGATCAACGGCCAAGATCACATTTCCTATACCCACGAACAGAACCCGACCCGTTTCCACCCGGACCAACCCGAACCCCCTTTAGTTGAAACGACATCGTTTCCCCGAGGCCTTTAGATCCAAGCCATTGATTCCAGTTAATCCGATGGCTGAGATCAGCCGCCTATTCCATATATAAGCCTATAACCTTACCCTGCCCCCCATCAGATACCCCAGCTCCCGTCTTCAACCTCATCCCCATCAAACCCTAGAGCCGCCCCTGTATCCTCCACCATGAAAACCGGCGGCATGGACGCCGGTGACCTTCCCCTTAACACCCTAGAACCCCCTTGCCATCCTGAGCATGAATCCATTAACCCTGTAGTTCGAATCCCTCCCCACCTTCTCGAATCTTCATTTGAAGGTTCGAGTCGAAACTCGATCTACACGGTTCAACCCTAGCTTCACACCAGATACTCCCCAGACCCCCCTCGTGACCAAACCATACTTGGTTTGGTCCGAATCTGATCAGGGAAGCCTGAATCCCAGATCTAAGTTTGAAAGGTTTTGTGTCCTTCGTCAATGGTTCATACCGGTTCAACCGAAGAGATTAAGGTCTAATGGACTTCAATCAAAGTGTTTCTCATCTGAGAAACACTTAGATTAAAGTCCATTCAGCCTTAAGAAAGTTTGTCCAAATCCAAGTTCAAACTGTTAAACTTTTCAAGTTTTAAGGTAAGTCTGCTTTCTTTTCCTTTATTTGTTTTTAGTCCGTATGATTTGTTTTAAAAGACTGTTCATATTTGTTTCAATTTTTATCAACTTTTGTTTGTCCACTTTGTTTGAACATCTGTGTTTGTCTGAATCCCTCTCCTCCTATTCTGATACGGCATGCGTATTGGTTGTATTCCAATTTGTACTGACTAACTGATTCCTCGAAGTACCATTCTATTTTAATCAGTATAAGTCGAGTCATGTGTCCCATACTTCTGAATGCCTGATTTTTGGCTACGATTGTGTACGTTAATGCTAATATAGTCAAGTCGACACGAGTCGTCAATTAGTTTCAACTGTCTGAGCATAGCAAATCGATTTGCTTCTGTCGAACATTTTTTGAATCAATTGAGAAACAATCTTGTTTACTTATAGCTGTTGATTTGGATCAGTAATGTAAAAGGGATGTTTGGTTTAAATGCTGAATTGGAGGGCATGTGCACTCTTGCACAGCATTTGCATTGGTGCACCTCATGTGCATTGGTGCACCTCATGTGCTTTGTGCACAACCTGTGGCCTGCATAAAGGCCCTTGTTTAATTTTAAAATGGTTTGACAGCATATGCTGTCAACATATCCCACTGCCCATACTTGATTTTAGTTAAATAAAATGGAAAAGCTAAATCTGCCAGGGAATGATGGGGTTTTTTATACCTAATTAACTAAAGTGGAACTGAAAAGTTTAAAGGCACATGGGAGGGGTATGGTAATAGTCTGAACAGGCTGTTTAAAAGGGATAGTGTTGAGGCCTATAAGAGGGGGAGGTGAGGAGCTTAAGAAGGGGACTGGATTTTCTGTAGGTAAAAGATTAGAAAAATAAACACACCCACACTGTGAAGATAGAAAGAAAAGAGAGAGTTGACAGGAATAGAAAGAGAGCAAGAAAGAGAGAAAACAGATTAAGAAATCAGAAACTTGGTCTTGTTTGTCTGAAGTTCATTTATTGTCAATACGTTAGGCAGTGTTCTTTCTTCTAAATTTCAATCGGGATTATTGTTAGTGTTCTGCTGCATTTGGTATATTCCGGAATTGGACTGTCTGGAGTATCACACTGTGTGCTGTTTCATCGAGTTGTTTCTCCTTCAACTCTAGTTCCATCTCGCAACAGAATCCTTTCTGTTGTGCTGTTCTGATTGCTGCTGCTATCTTGCTCGCTATTGCTGCTGCATTTTTGTCCTGCTGCTACTGTTATTCTGCTTCCTGCTGTTGCTGATTTCCCTATCTTCTTCCTCTTCTCTTTGGAATTTTCGGTTTGTTTCCAGGTACACATTTCAAGTCTCACATTGGTGTAGCTGAATGTAACATTGAAAAAGCATGAATAGAAAGATTTGAAGGAGTTATAATCACCCGTTTACTGACTGCCTTTTCATAAATGCTGTTAAGTTTATGTAAATTGTAGTTTATAGTTGATAGAGAATAAATTATAAGTTTGTACTTGTTGATTTGAACTGTGGTGTTCGATTCGTTTATTGGCATACAGAATGTGAATGGAACTCTTGGAATGTGAAATTATTTAATGTGATTGTTAAAAATTAAAATTCACTCCTTCAGCATGTATTGAATAAGTAAGGGCAAATGGCTATTAAAATAATGTGGTTTTGAACTGCCCGGTCTTCGATTTCTTTAGGCCTTTACAGGATTAGTTTTTATCGGCAGTATTCTTCAATAAGGAATCCTATTAACCCTGTTTAAGCAAGTTAATCTAATTTTTAACCTAAAGATATTTGTTCGGATTAAGTGCCGTATTTCATCAGAATAAGCGGATTTTTCTCTGTCAAACCAAAGCAATTTTCCATTGAAAAGTAGTGTTCTCTCTACTTTGTAAATAGTTAATCAGGTATTGGTAAGGAACCGGATTAGGCAAAAGTATATAGTTAAATTAGCATGTATCTTTTCTTCTAGTTTAGAGACAAATGCATTATAAATGTAGCCACTTTAGGATGTCCTCTCTAAAATAGAGATGAGCCTCGCCGAATAAAGATGCAAAATTGCGGGGCCCTCAATAAATAACCATGATAATTATTTAGAATTCAGGATAGGCCATTTAATAAATTTCATGGCCTTCTACAAAATAATAACGCGTTAGATTCTTTAGGCGCGGCTTAATTAAATCATATTCTTAAATTCGGGTGCACATTGATGTGACCCAAATCCAAATCTCAATGAAGTTCAAATGTGTCGATGATCACGGGTGCATTGATTGTGACGTGGTTCGAGACGCATTTTCACGACGTTGCAATTCTATAAAAATAAATGATAATGATAAAAGCGGTTTAAACTTAATAAAAGCACATAAGTCACAACATGTATTTAAATCAGATATTTAGCCATTATAACAATTTAAGCAACCGTGCTAGAACCACGGGATTCGAGGGTGCCTAACACCTTCCCTCGGGTCAACAGAATTCCTTACTTAGAATTTCTGGTTCACAAACTTCATTTGGAAAAGTCGAAAATTTCCTCGATTTGGGATTCAAGATAAACCGGTGACTTGGGACACCAAAAGCCAAACCTTTCCCAAGTGGCGACTCTGAATTAAATAAATAATCCCATTTCGAATATTGTCACTTAAATTGGAAAAACTCCACCCACGCATCTAACCCTTCGGGGCGGGGCGCGCAAAAAGGAGGTGTGACAAGGCCATTTGTTTAAAGAAGGAACTATTGGGTACCTAACATGCTTCTTGACAACACAATAATGAACTAATAGAGCATGGCTACTACAACATTAATCCCTTTTAATTATAAGCAACACATAGAGTTTTCCAACTAAATGATATGTATAAAAGTTCAGTTACATCACAGCTAACTACATAGTTCTATTAGGGAAAGTAAATTATCATGCCGACAACCTATTTTCAATACATTTTTAAAGCTAATTCGAAATAACTTCAACCCTTCCAATTTTCTTTGTATTCATGCTTCAAATTTCAGCTTACATTGACAGTGTATCAGTCGTGTACCTGGTATAGGAAAGCAAAAGAATAAGGGGAATGATCAGTGGAAAGCAGTAGTGCACACAGCAACAACAACAACAGAAAAACAACAACACAAAGACAGCAATCAGCAGCAACAACCCATCAGTCAGATTTTGGTGATTAACAGCAGGCCCAGTAAGGCAAACTCCAAGAATACCCAGTAGAGAAATCAACAGCAGATTTAAACTAAATAGGAATCCAGCGAACTTTCAGAAAAACCCAAAATACCCAGCTGAAACAATGTTGTACCAGCAGGGAAACCAAGGAAAAGTAAGCTGAGAACCCAGCAGTGTCCCCAACAAATACAGGCTAAGCAAAGAAGGGAAACAGATGCAGAAAAGCAGACTTCTGATTGTTGTGTTCAGAAATCCAGCCCTCTCTTAACTCTCTATTAAACTGAAATTAGGCTGGCCTATTCAAGGCTTGAAAGTCCAGCCTTGTTTTTTTTTTGCTTTTCTTTTTATCTCTCAACACTCAAAGCTGTCCAGCTCTCAACTTAACTATCCAGCCCTTAAACTTGACCTTCCAACCAAACTGTTTTGCCCTCACTTCTGACCAGCCTATAAATTTAACTGTCCAGCCCTAATTTCTGATGTCCAACCTCTAAACTTAACTCTCTAGCCCTCAAACTCAACTGTCCAGAGTTAATTTTCTGATCTCTATCCTTTACTCTCCCCTAAATGAACCTATTTATAGGCAAAATATAGGCAAGCCCCAGGCTGCCTCGTCCCCCCCCCCCAGCCCTCAACTCTGCCCATACCCCTTTATTTCCCATTAACATGTGTTTCGTGCCCCAAATGGTATGGGCAGCTGACAATCCCCAACTAATCCCCCATCAATTCATTTTATTATTACCAAATGTTATGGGCCTATTATAATACTCAATTAACAACCCATGCTATCAAGTTTTGTTCCCCACTATTGTATTAGTTTAATCCTATTTCAGCACCCTATGTCAGCCCACTTAAACTAACCATTTCTGCTCTTTTCACATCCCTAAACTACCCCTGTTAGCACATGGTTATTACTGTTTTACCCTGCTTTAATCAAACTGAAATTTGAACTTCTGGAAGTTCAAACTCAAACTATCCTAAACTGAGTTCCAGCTATTGTACCGCAGCTACAAACCATTCACAGATAGTTTCAAACAAACAGCTAAACGACAATGGTTCAATCAATCATATGAAGCTTATCAGAATCATGATATTTGAACATTCAGTCCTATAAAACTAATCGACGATGTTTATCTAATCGACTATACTAATTATAACATAGAACAATCAGTCGATCAAACAAACAACACGAACAGGGCATCAACTGCTTTCAACAACTCTGCACGAAACATGGAATCTATATGAATTATCTGTTCAACGATATTAATCAAATCGAATATGTATCTCATCATACGTATTTAACAAATAAGCAGAAGAATAATCGACCAAACAAAAAGGTCTTACGAAGATGGAGGAAATTGGAAGGACACATCAGAAGTACCAAGCAAACTGACTAAACATGTTAACAAACTCAAACAACGCTCAAACAAAATAGAAAAGAACAAAGGAAAACTCACTGTGGAAGCTCAACAACAAACGACCCAGGCCTGAACTGGATTTGACCATTTGAGGTCGAACAGACTTTAATCGAGGTGTTCTCAACCGAGAACACTTCGATTAAGGTCTATTAGACCCCAACCCTCCATTTAAGCTGGCCGGATTCCAAAAGTTCTTGTGTTCTAGGGTTCGAACAGTCCGATTTGGGGTTTGAGGATTTGTGGGTAGATTCGGACCAAACCAAGCTTGGTTTGGTTACGAGTGAGGCCAGGGTAGTGACTGGTGTGAAACTGGGGTGGGTTGGTGTAGATCGGGGTTTTGCTCGAATCTTCAAATGAAGATTCGAGACGATGGGGAATGATTCGAGACAAGGGGGTAACAGATCCGTGTTCAGGGTGGTTGGGTGCATCAGGGGTGTTAATTTGATGGTCACCGGCGTCGTGGTGGCCGGGTTTATGGTGAGAGTGTATGGGGGCGGCTAGGGTTTGGAACGGGGGGTTTGGGTTTGTGTTTTGGGACGATGGTGCACAGTGCGTGAAGGGGGGGTTTGGTTTGGGGCCGTGGGGTGTGATGAGAGGCTTATATATGGAACGTGGTAATTAATTTGAGTCGTTAGATCAAATGATCTCAACGACTTGGATTAACTGGTGAGGGACAGGACGGGGTCGTTTGGTGTAGAAACGAGGTCGTTTGGTTTTAATGAGGGGCTGGGTCGACCCGGGTAAGCAGGTCGGGTTACAGGCGTGAGCGTGGACCATTGGATGAGTATGGATGAATGGCTCAGATCAAACGCCCTATGCGGCGTCGTTTGGGGGCGTGCCTGGAAGACCTGGTTTTGGACTAGGTCATTGTGTTGGTTTGGGCCTGATTTCAGTTGAATTTTTGGGCCCAAATCCGACATCTTCCTTCTTACAATTAAACAAAATTCCTAAAACCCAAAATTAAACTACACGAATATTAATTAACACTTAACAACGGTTATCACACGAATTAAAACCATTTAATTAACACTATGACAACAAAATAGAATAAAATGTATATTTTTGTGATTTTCGCTTTTAAAAACCAAATAATGGTTAATTAATTCCCAAATGTATCATTTTTCCTAAATGCATGCAACATGTATTTTTGTATTTTTAAACTATAGCAAGGCGAGCATTTATGGTCAAAACAATTATCAAAATGTCACACAAATCCTCAAAATTGTACCCGAAGGTAACTTGTTTTATTTCTTTTTCGATTTCTTTTGGAGTAGTTTCCGTGAAGCAAAAATCACGTGCTCACAATAAGGTAAGTGATTTCTATCAATTCTTGAGTTAAATACATGGATTATTGTTAGACTTTGACATGGAATTAGAGAAAATTTGTGAGACTTTTGTTGGAACCTAAGGTTTGGTAAAAATATGATTTGACCACATGATTATGGAATTGGGAATAAATTATATATTTGAGTTTGTGAGGTAATGGGTAACGTTTATCTTTAAAAAAAATTGAAATCCAGGCACGAGGGCTTGGGGGTGACTTTTATGGACTTTTCGAATTTGGTTGATCAATTAGTTTAATAGTTAAATTATGAACCTTTGAGTATATATTGATTAGTTTATACGACTTTTGACTAGTTTTGGATTGCTCGGCATCATTTGAGGATTTCTAGTGAGGTTAAGAGCTGAATAGTGAATATGGAAGTGAGGTAAGTCTCTTGACTAATCTTGTATGAGGAAATTATATCCTTAGATGTATTAATTGTTATGTGCTACTTGTTGTAGGAGCTACATACGCACAAGGTGACGAGAGTTCGTACGTAGCTATATTCATGTTATGTACGGGTAGACTTAGATTCACATCATGCCTTAAATGTGCTATTTGTAGTCACCTTGTAAATTGATTTTTCTTAATTTATGATTGGGATTGAGGCTAGAATAAAATACTGACCGAGTCTTTTACTTTAGAAATTGTGGAATAATTGATGAATAATAAATTCGTGTCTTCTCAACTCGCATGTATTTTCATGAGTGAAATAGTTTCTCCATTCTAATAGGATCTAGGCATTTGCCTCTGCAATATTGTAATATTATTCTTATGGGATCGGTCCATTCGCCTCGGCAGTATGGTAACACTATTCTTATGGAATCGGATCGTTCGCCTCAGTAGTACTATGTATCACTATTCCTATGGGATCGGGCCGTTTATCTCGGCAGACCCGTGTGTAATACTTGAGATTTGATTTGGTATTGATATCAGTTGAGTTCGTGCCTTCGAGGCATATATGTCTACCTTATGCATTTTATTATTTGACCACCAGTAAGTGTTAAGTCAACCCCTTATTACTACTTTTTCGAGTTTAGTCTAGATACTTACTGGGTACGCGTTGAGTTACGTACTCACGCTATACTTTTGCACTGATTGTGCAAGTATTGAGACATGTACTTCCAGCGGTTCAGATGAGCGCGTAGGCACATTGCACGGAGACTTAGCAGTGAGCTACCTTCTATGCTCCGATCTGCAGCACCCGGAGTCTCCCTCTACCCTATTTATTGGTTCTATCTATTTCATTTCAGATAATAGTTGTACTAGTTTTGTATATTCCTTAGATTGCTCATGCACTAGTGACACCGGGTTTTGGGGGGCTATTAGTGGTTATTAACCATTGTATATTTTTATCACTATGAATTATGGATTAAACGTACTTGTTATTTTGGGACAGAAGTATGCAAGTTTCCATGAGATCTACTTTTATTCGGTGTATTTATAGAAACTTTCGATTTTAAAAGTTAAAAACAAATAATTAAATTGGAGGTTCACGTGCTGACTTGCCTAGCAGTGGTGTTGGGCACCATCACGACCTATTATGTGTTTTCGATCGTGACAAAGGGCTAGTTTGGTACGAGGGATAATTGAGAATTAATCCAGAAATTAATTTGAGATGAGTTTATACTATGTTTGGTTGAGATAAAATCGTGGTATAACTAATCCGAGATTAGTTATCCCGAGATTGTAGTGTTATTTTATATCTATGGGAGGGTGGGATAACAACCAGGATAATTAATTACGAAATAATTAATCATGGGATAACTTGGTTTCCAACTAAACGACCTTTTAAGAGAGATATGCTATCACAAGAAGTATGGATTTGAAAAAAAATCACCTATATTTTATAAGTGTACCAAATAACTTAGTCATAATTCATTTACAACTAACAGGTTTATATCCCCATTAAATAAGAAAAAAATACAAGTAGGACTTGCTTGATCACCAACAGAATCATCAATAAAGTTTTAGTGCAAATGTAGTCGATAAATCAAGATCAAGATAACAACAAACCAGATCCAATGAATAAAGCAGAATCTAGGATTTTTTCGAAGCAAAAAATATCAACAGAACGAAATGAAAGTTTCAAAAGTTGCATGGCCAAATTGTAAGGAGGACTTGCTATGAATAAAAAATATTTTTGTTGACAACGTTGTCGAACAATAGTAATTAATGCTGGCAGAGAACAGAGGAGAGATTAGTCAAAACTTCAGATTGAGAATGTTGAAGAGCAAGAGATAGGGGAATGTCAAAGAAAGTGTATAGAGTGATTCACAAAAAAAAGAGAGGGTGGAATCAAAAGGTGTGATGACCCAAAAGGTCATCACTCGTTTTAAAAGTAAATTCTATCTTAAAAACCTTTTTTGTCTTACCTCGATTTGTGTGCACAGTCCGGGCGCGTTTCCAAAAAGCTTTTATGTGAAAACTAAGTAAAATAAGGAAATTGGCTTTTAAAATTGAATAAAGTTGACTTTGGTCAACATTCTTGGTAAACCGACCCAGACCTGTGATCCGACGGTCTCGTAGGTTTCATAGCAAAATATGGGACTTGAGCGCATGCTCGGAATCGAATTCCGAGGTCCCAAGCCCGAGAAATGAATTTTTAAAGAAAATTATTTTCTGGAAAATATAAAGGCTTTTAGAAGTGAATTGATGTAATTTCTTGATGTTATCGAGCCCGTATCTTGGTTCCGAAGCCCGACACAGGTTAGAAATAATAATTAAGTTGAATCTGTGAAGTTTGGTAAGAATCAGAGTTCATTTAGTATAAATCGGACCTTTATTTGAGAAAATAGAATTTTTGATGGTCTTGAGTGATTCCATGAATTTGAGGTTTAATTCATAGTTGTTGATGTTATTTTGATGATTTGATCGCACTAAGCATCCAATCAATTGAAATAAGGGTCAACAAAAAAAGAATAGGACCTATTATTCCTACATGTTCCATTAGTATCATTCCCTTGAGATGTTACTGCAGATTTTGCTTGTGTTTAATCTTTCCCGATTAGAAATCATATAGGAATTTCTTATAAAATGAGCGAATTTATTGGATTGGTTTATTAATAGTCTTCGTTCTTTTTGACTCTGCGCCATTGATTCCACTATTAATAGTTAGGAATAACGGAACAATTCATTTATATTTATAGAGATAGGGGACATAATTCATATGGATATAGTAAGTCTTGCTTGGGCTGCTTTAATGGTAGTCTTTACCAGAAAGACTAATCCAATCCATAAGGATGTACCATAAAATACAATATTTTTGTTACTTGACCAGCCATCAGGAGAAGCAAGTCTGTATGATGCTTTTGAACTTACGTGCATGTTTTATTTGGAGCCCCGAGGGCTCGGGTGAGTTTTGGATAGGCCACAGAGTGAATTTGGACTTAGAGAAATGGCTGTTGTAAGTTCAGCTGTGTTGCAGGCTTTGATCTCACAATTGCGATGTCAGGCTTTGCAATTGCAAGCCCAACAGGCTTGGCAATTGCGAGGGCTTGATCACATTTGCGAAGAAAGCCCAGGCATACCATGTTCACAATTGTAAGCCATCCTTCGCAAATGCGAAGTCATTAGGGGAAGGCCAGTATCGCAATTTTGACAACTTCTTCGCAATTGCGAGGTTAGCAAACATTGCCCAGGTTCGCAAATGCGAGGCCTTGTTCGCATTTGTGAAGCTCCTGTCACAATTGCGACATCTGCGAACAGTTAATTGGGACTTAGACGGATTTTTCTTCATTTTTCAAACTCTCTCAAACCCTAAGCTCTCTTGGGCGATTTTCTAAAGAAAAGTTCTTCTCCAAATCAATTGTAAGTCGTTTCTAACTCATTTTCTTTAATCCATAACATATTTTCACATGATTTCAATTCAAAATCAAGGGTTTTCATGGGGAAATTGGGTGTTTTGGGTAGAAATTAGGATTTTTCAAATTTTGGGGATTTGGACCTCGATTTGAGGTTCGATTTCAAAACAAATTATATATTTGAGTTCGTGGGTGAATGGGTAATCGGGTTTTTATTCGAACCTCGGATTTTGACCATGTTGGCCCATGGTTGATTTTTGACTTTTTGGGGGAAATCTTTAGAAAACCTATTTTCATGCATTAGAATTGATTCATTTAGTATTTATTGATATCGTTAAGTAAATTGTGGCTAGATACAAGCGAATTGGTGGTGGAATTAAGAGGTAAAGCGGTAATTGAGGCTTGAATTGTGTTTGTGGCATTGAGGTAAGTGTTTGGTCAAACCTTAGCTTGATGGATTAGGAGTTGTGTCTTATTTGCTACATGTTAATTGTTGAGTACGACGTATAGGTGTGGTGACGAGTATCTATACGTCGGTGTCGAACATGCCCATGAGTCTTATACTATGATTGATGTGACTCCGTTTCATATTGTTCATGCTTTATATGATGATTTCTATTGTTGAACAAGGCTTGTGGAAGTATTATTGATAATTAAACATTGTGGAGCGTTGGCTCAAGTTGAGAATTGAGTTGTGAAGTAATTGTGAAAAAAAAAAGAGGTTTATAATATTGTCTCCCTTGCTGGGATGTTATTGGTTTTGATATTATCTCCCTTGCCGGGATGTTATTACTCATGACATTATTTCCCTTGCCGGGATATTGTTGTTATGCTATTGTTCCCTTGCCGGGATTCTATTGTGATTTTATTCATTCCCTTGCCCGTATTATTTTGTGATTGTTGCTTGAGTATGCAAAAGTGTAAAAACATGAAGGGTGATGCTGTGCATGATATTTGTGAGAGAGTGTTAATGCACGAAGGTGATGCCGTACCGATATTGTGAGGTAAAAGCACGAAGGATGATGTCGTGTCGCATGATGTATAATGTCGTGCCATGATATGAGTGATATTGCACGAAGGATAATTCTGTGCCATGATTATGCGAGGTAAAAGCACGAAAGGTGATGTCGTGCCGATTATATTGATTCTTATGGTGATTATGAGGTAAAAGCATAAAGGGTGATGCCGTGCACTTGTCATTGATTTCCTTATTCTTGCTTATAGTTGAATTTTGGTATTCCTTATGCTTCTTTACTGTAATTTTGTTTGTACATGATATTCCCCGCAGCACGTTTCCCCTTCTATCTTTAACTGCTAGATTTTGTCGTTATTACTTGCTATATATATATATATATATATATATATATATATATATATATATATATATATATATATGATATAACTGACGTTGTGACACCAAATTCTGGGTAGAGTTGTATGTTGGATTCTGTACTGGTATATGGTTAAACTATCAGTTTTCGTCTTCATCATTTCTGTTTATTATGATTATTCCGCTGTTGATCGCCTATTGTATTGAACTGTTAAAAAGGCTAAGTAAAAAGGGTTAATGAATCTATAATACTCGGCTTGTCTAGCTTTCATGAGTAGGTGTCATCACGACTCCCGAGGATGGGAAATTCAGGTCGTGACAAGTTGGTATCAGAGTTCCAGGTTGCTTAGGTCTCACAATTCACGGACAAGCTTAGTAGAGTTTGAGGGATCGGTGTGGAGGCGTCTGTAGGAAAAACTTCACATCTATTCTTTCCTATTGTGCGACTTGATTTCTCAATGCTAATTGAACTTCCTCTCTGTTCTTTCGCAGATGGTGAGAACATGTACCGCTTTATCAGCTGACCAGTAGCCCGAGCCCCTAGTAGCAGCTCTTGCGATGGGCAGAGGTCGAGGTCGTGCTAGGGCCCAAGGTAGAGGCAGAGCTCAACCTAGAGCTTGAGCAGCAACACCAACGGCGAAGCCTCAGGTTGAGTTTGACGATGAGGTTCCAGCCCAAACAGTTCCAACAGGACTAGCTCAGGTCCTAGAGGGGTTCATCGCCACCCCGGTACTATAGGATGCTCTGGTCCGTCTAGTGGGCCTTATGGATAGTGTCACCCAGGCAGGCTTGCTTCCTGTAGCACCAGTCCTCTCTCAGGCTGTAGGAGGAGCCCAGAATCCTGCTACTCGCACTCCAGAGCAGATGGCTCCCCAGTTTCAAACTCCAACAGCTCAGCCAGTTGGGGCAGTTCAACCTGGTGGTGTGGCACAGACTGGAGAGGGGCCAGCTATGTCTGTTGATGCCTTGTGGAGGTTGGACAGGTTCACCAAGCTCTTCACTACTAACTTTGGTGGTACGTCTTCTGAGGATCCCCATTATTATTTGAATAGCTTTCGTATTAAGGCGTGAGATGCTAGGATTGCCTGCGGTTACGATCCTGCTATGCCGGGAACCGACGATGGCGAAGAAGATTCTTGCATCAGATGCATGGTATGATGACGAGTATTTCGATGACGGGGGCGATGATGGAAATAGCATTGCCGGACAAGATGGTGAAGGCGGGGACGACATGGAGTAGTGTTTTGTACTTAGCTTTTGTGTTTTCCTTCTTTTTGTTTTTGTGTGTGTGGGCGTCTTTCTGGACCTTTGTAAGATATATCCTTTTTTGGAATGGAATGATCACAACCTTTTGCTGTATATTATTGGGCCTTCTTATATTTCTTCGAATGTTTTTCTTCAAAAGAATTGTATTAGTATGCGCTATTTCGAACATGGACTAGTGTATCATTGATTGAGTTTGGGTGAAGTCGCATGTCGTCATACTTAACTCAAGACGAAGTTGTAAATCAAACTCAAGTCAGGTTGAGTGTGAGTTGAATTCGAGTGTGGTCGAATATGATTCTTTACTAATTCGAATGAGGTCAAATGCACTAATTCGAACAAGATCGAATGTGAGTTAATTCGAGCGAGGTCGAATGCTTAGGTAATTTGAACGAGGGTCGGATTTGAGTTGATTTGGGCGAGGTCAAATGCTGACTCAATTAATTCGAGCAAGGTCAAATATTGACTCTTAGTTGATTGGAATGAGATCGAATGTGAGTCGATTCGAGCGAGGTAGAATGTTGGCTCTTAGTTGATTCGAACAAGGTCAAATGCGAGTCAATTCGAGAGAGTTTGAATGTTGACTCTTAGTTGAATCGAACGAGATCAAATTTGAGTCGATTCGAGCGAGGTCGAATGTTGACTCTTAGTGGATTTGAACAAGGTCAAATGTGAGTCGATTCGAGCGAGGTTGAATGTTGACTCTTAGTTGATTCGAACGAGGTCGAATATGAGTCGATTCGAGCGAGGTTGAATGTTGACTCTTAGTTGATTCGAATGAGGTCAAATGTGAGTTGATTCGAGTGAGGTTGAATGTTGACTCTTAGTTGATTCGAATGAGGTTGAATGTGAGTCGATTCGAGCGAGGTCGAATGTTGACTCTTAGTTGATTCAAATGAGGTCGAATGTGATTCGATTCGAGCAAGGTCGAATATTGACTCTTAGTTGATTTGAACGAGGTCGAATGTGGTGCATTGGTTAGCGTGGAGTTAAAACTTGGTGGAGACAAGCGAGCATCATGTGTTCGTATGTTTTTCTTTCATTTATATATAAAAGTTTACATGTTTTTCGGGCTGGTATTCTAGTCCTAGTCTATCTAGTCCCTTTATTGTTCAGCATGTAGAAGTATTCGAGGGGGCGAACAATGAACTTGCCAACTTGTAATCTACCCTGCTCGAACCTTAAACTTCGAGATGTCCTCCTTGTCTCCTCATTAAAAACCTCCCCCAGAAAACCCAGTTGGGACAAAACTTGGGTGTGGGAAAAAGAGTATGGCCGGGAGAACATTTTTTCTTAGAAGTTAAAGTACTTGAGGTGGGCGATGTTCCAATTATTTGGTAAACTTCCCCTCCATTGTTTCTAGTTGGAATGACCCTTTACTTACTTCTATCGTGATCTTGTATTGGACGTCCAAATTAGGCCCTAGTTTTCCTTCTCGTGGGTCTTTACTCGCTTGTGTTTTGGCTTTGAGTACGTAGTCCCCTACTTTGAGCGGTCTGACCTTGGCTTTTTGGTTGGAATATCGCTCTGCTTGTTGTTTCTGAGCGACCATCCTTATGTAATCCATGTCTCTTCGCTATTCAAACTCGTCGAGGTCTTGCCTCCTACTTTCGTTGTTAGTCGGTTCGCTCTCGTATGAATATCCCAGGCTTGGTTCTACGACCTCGACAAGTATCATTTCATCAGTCCCATAGACTAGCGAGTATGGTGTTTCTCCTGTGCTCATTTTCGGCATTGTGCGGTATGCCCATAGCACTTCCGACAGCAATTTCGGCCACAGTCCCTTGGCGTTCTTGAGCTTCTTTTTCATGATGTTCAATATTTGCTTGTTGGAGGACTCCGTTTGACCATTGCTCGCGGGGTGATATGTCAGGAAAGTATTCTTTTGATGTGCCATTATTCAAAGAAGTCGACGATCTTTTTCCTAATGAATTGGGGCCCGTTGTCACAACTGATTTCTCTGGAATGCCGAAACGGCATATAATGTTCCTCCATATGAATGTGATAACTTCTTGCTTGCATATTTGGGCAAATGAACCTGCTTCCACCTATTTGGAAAAATAGTCAGTTAAAACCAAAAGAAATGGTACATTACCTCATCTCACTGGGAGGGGTCCGAAGATGTCCATTCCCCATTTGATGAAAGGCCAGGGTGAGGTGACTGAGTGGAGGTACTCGCCCGCTTGGAGAGATTATTGTTTAGCTAGACCAGCTGGGTTACCAGCTTTGACTTGGGATCAGTTCTCTCAGCTATTTCTGGAGAAGTTTCTTCCTATCACTCAAAGGGAGAACTATCGAAGGCAGTTTGAGTGTCTCCAACAGGGTTCTATGACTGTTACTCAGTACAAGACCAGATTTATTGACTTGGCCCGTCATGTTCTTCTTATACTTCCCATTGAGAGAGAGTAAGGAGGTTCACTGACGGACTCGTTCAACCTATTCGATTGCAAATGGCTAAGGAGACGGGGAACGAGATTTCTTTTCAGGATACGGCCAATGTGGCCGGGAGAGTTGAGATGGTTCTATCATAGGGGAGTGGTCCGGGGTCTAACAAGAGGCCTCGTCATTCGGGAAGGTTCAGTGGTGCCTCATTTGGAGGCAAAGATTCTTTTGGTAGGGGCCATTTTTCCAGGCCATTTCGTGGGGGACTGACCAACTATGAATAGATTTGAGACCATGATGTCCTGGGCCATGAAGCGTACAATAAAGAATTTGTAGGCCATGAAATGATGCTCTCGGGCTATAAGGATGGTGCCTCTGAACTATGATGCCTCTGAATAATGATATGCAAAAGATTAAAAGGGATCCTCAGGCTTCTCACGGTGCTCTAGGTGGTAGTGGTTCTCATATGCAGTATTCTGATCAGCGGCCCTATAGTGCATCGCCAGCTCCTATCAGTACACCGCCGCTCCAGAGTTTTCAGAGTGGTAATTCAGGTTGTCAGGGTAAGCAGTTTCAACAATCGAGGGCTTGTTATACTTGTGGTGACACGAGGCACATCGCTAGATTTTGCCCTCGCGCACCGAGCAACTCTCAACATCAGGGTTCCTATGCCATGGTTCAGGCACCGAGTGTTCCACCTCCCGCTCAGCCAGCTAGAGGCGGAGGTAGAAGTGCTGGAGGTGGAGGTAGAGGTATTAGAGGTGGAGGTCAGGCCGCTAGAGGTATAGGCCAACTAGTAAGAGGTCGTCCCAGAGATGTAGTTTAGAGTGGTGAGGCCCAACCCCGATGTTATGCTCTTCCAACCAGGACTGAGGCTGAGGCTTTTGATGTAGTTATCATAGGTACTGTTTTGGTTTGTAGTAGAGGTGCTTCAATTCTATTTGATTCAGGATCTACATACTTCTATGTGTCATCTTATTTTGCACCGTATCTGGTCATGCCTAGTGATTCTTTGAGTGTTGTAGACATGTGATTTTTGACCTTCCCCAAAAATTTTATATTTTAGCACGTAAATATTTAATTTAGCGATGACTTGGGAAACCATTAATTATCCCAAGTGGCGACTCTGAATTTTAATTAAAATAATCCCGTTTCGATTGTCACTTAAATTGGAAAAAACTCCCTTTATTATACCATCCCCAGTGTGTAGGTGAAAAAGGAGGTGTGACAAGTGCTCCTGTATATGTGTCTACACCGGTGGGTGATTTTATTGTGGTAGATCGTGTCCATCGTTCATGTATAGTTGTGATTGGGGGTCTTGAGACTCGAGTAGATTTGTTACTTTTGGACATGGTTGATTTTGATGTCATATTGGGGATGGACTAGTTATCACCTTACCACGCTATCTTGGACTATCATGACAAGACTGTGACCTTAGCCTTGTCGGGTTTACCTCGTTTAGAGTGGAGATGGACTCCTGGTTATTCTACCCATATAGTTATCTCATATATGAAGGCTCGGCATATGGTTGATAAGGGATGTTTGGCCTATTTGGCATATGTTCGTGATTCTAGTGCCGAGGTTCCTTCTATGGATTTTGTGCCTGTTGTTCATGAGTTTCCTGAGGTATTTCCTTCAGACCTTCTAGGTATGCCACCCGACAGGGATATTGACTTCTGCATTGATTTGGCTCCGGGTACTCAGCCCATTTCTATTCCACTATATCATATGGCCCCGCCAGAGTTGAAGGAATTCAAGGAGCAGTTGCAAGACTTGCTTGATAAAGGCTTTATTAGACCTAGTGTCTCACCTTGGGGTGTGCCGGTGTTGTTTGTCAAGAAGAAGGACGGATCGATGAGAATGTGTATAGATTATCGGCAGTTGAACATGGTCACAATCAAGAACAAGTATCCACTACCGAGGATTGATAATTTGTTTGATCAGCTTCAGGGTGCCAAGGTATTTTCAAATATTGACTTAAGATCTGGCTACCATCAGTTGAGGATTAGAGCATCCGATGT
Organism: Nicotiana tabacum; assembly: GCF_000715075.1. NCBI lineage: Eukaryota > Viridiplantae > Streptophyta > Magnoliopsida > Solanales > Solanaceae > Nicotiana > Nicotiana tabacum. The sequence continues at coordinate 157,473,895 of NC_134101.1, read as the reverse complement.
CCCTAAGATAGCTTTCCGCACTCGGTACGTGCATTATGAGTTCTTGGTGATGTCATTCGGGTTGACAAATGCCCCAGCAGCTTTCATGGATTTGATGAACCGGGTGTTTAAGCCTTACTTAGATTCATTCGTGATAGTCTTCATTGATGATATTTTGATCTATTCCTAAAGTCGGGAGGAGCATGAGCAGCATCTGGGAGTCATTCTTCAGACTTTAAGAGATAGCTAGTTGTATGCTAATTTTTCGAAGTGCGAGTTTTGGTTGAGTTCAGTTACATTCTTGGGTCACATTGTTTAAGCATAAGGTATTCAGGTGGATCCAAAGAAGATAGAGGCAGTCAAGAACTGGCCTAGACCCGCGTCAGCTACAGAGATCTGGAGTTTCTTGGGTTTGGCAGGTTATAACCGTCAGTTTGTGGAGGGGTATTCATCTATTGCAGCCCTGATAACTAGGTTAACCTAGAAGGGTGCCCAGTTCAGGTGATCGGACGAGTGTGAGGTGAGCTTTCAGAAGCTCAAGACAGCTTTGACTATGGTGCCGGTGTTGGTATTGCCTACAGGTTCGGGGCCATATGCAGTTTATTGTGACGCATCTCGTATTGGACTTGGTACGGTGTTGATGCAAGATGGCAAGGTTATTGCTTATGCTTCACGACAGTTGAAGATTCATGAGAAGAATTATCCAGTTCATGATTTGGAGTTGGCAGCCATTGTTCACGCGCTGAAGATTTGGAGGCACTATTTACATGGAGTGTCATGTGAGGTGTTCATGGATCAAAAGAGTCTACATTATTTGTTCAAGTAGAAGGAACTAAATTTGAGGCAGAAGAGGTGGTTGGAGATGTTGAAAGACTATGATATCACCATCTTATATCATCCGGGAAAGGCCAATGTAATGGCCGATGCTTTGAGTAGAAAGTCAGACAGTATGGGCAGTTTTGCATATATTTTAGTCGGTGAGAGGCCGCTTGCTTTGGATGTTCAGGCATTGGCCAATCAGTTCGTGAGGTTAGATGTTTCTGAGCCCAATCGTGTGTTAGCTTGTACAGTCGCTCGTTCTTCATTATTTGATCATATCAGAATCGGCAGTATGATGATCCTCATTTGCTTGTCCTTAGAGACATAACGCAACACAGAAGTGCCAAGCAGGTTACAGTTGGAGATGATGGAGTTTTGAGGATGCATGGTCGAGTTTGTGTGCCTAATGTAGATAGGCTTCGAGAGTTGATTCTAGAGGAGGACCATAGTTCTCGGTATTCCATTCATCCGGGCGCCGCTAAGATGTATCAGGACTTGCGGCAGCATTATTAGTGGAGGAGTATGAAGAAAGATATTGTTGCATATGTGGCTCGGTGTTTGAATTGTCAGCAGGTAAAGTACCTGGTGGTTTGTTCCAAAAGATTGAGATTCCTGAGTGGAAGTAGGAGCGTATCACTATGGACTTTATTTTGGACTCCCACGGACACAGAGGAAGTTCAATACAGTGTGTGTTATTGTTGATAGGCTGACCAAGTCAGCACATTTCATTCCTGTGGCAGTTTCCTATTCTTCTGAGAGGTTAGCCGAGATCTATATCCGGGAGGTTTTTCGTCTTCATGGCGTGCCCTTGTCTATCATTTCTGATCGGGGTACACAGTTTACCTCGCATTTCTGGAAGGTAGTTCAGCATGAATTGGGCATACAGATCGAGTTGAGCACATCATTTCATCCTCAGACGGACGGGCAGTCCGAGTGTACAATTCAGATTTTGGTGGATATGCTCCGTGCTTATGTTATTGACTTTAGAGGCTCGTAGGATCAATTCTTGCCTTTAGCGGAGTTTGCCTACAACAACAGCTACCAGTCGAGCATCTAGATGGCTCCTTATGAGGCTTTATATGGTAGGCAATGTCGGTCACCGGTTGGGTGGTTTGAGTCGGGAGAGGGTCGGTTGTTGGGTACGAATCTAGTACAGGATGCCTTAGAAAAGGTTAAGATTATCCAGGATAGGCTTCATACAGCTCAGTCCAGGAAAAAGAGTTATGCCGACCGTAAGATTCGTGATGTGGCATTCATGGTCGGCGAGCGGGAGTTGCTTCGGGTGTCGCCTATGAAGGGCGTGATGAGATTTGGAAAGAAGGGCAAGCTAAGCCCTATATTCATTGGTCCTTTTCAGATTCTTGATCGAGTGGGAGAGGTGGCTTACAGACTTGCATTGCCGTCGATTTTATCAGCCGTGCATCCAGTTTTTCATGTGTCCATGCTTCGAAAGTATCACGGCGATCCATCCCACGTGTTAGACTTCAGCATTGTCCAGTTGGACAAGGATTTGTCCTATGAGGAAGAGCCGATAGATATTCTAGACCGGCAGGTTCGTCAGTTGAGATCGAAGAATTTCCCTTCCGTTCATGTTCCGTGGAGAGGTCAACCTGTTGAGGTAGCGACTTGGGAGTCCGATATGTGGAGCCGATATCCCCATCTTTTCTCCAACTTAGGTACTTTTCTTATGTCCGTTCGAGGATGAACGATTATTTTAGAGGTGGATAAAGTGATGACCCAAATAAGAGGCCTTAAAACCTCTTTTTATCTCACCTCGATTTGCATGTGCAGTCCGGGCGCATTTCCGGAAAGCTTTTATGTGAAAATTAAGTAAAATAAGGAAATTGGCTTTTAAAATTGAATAAAGTTGACTTTGGTCAATATTCTTGGTAAATGGACCCGGACCCGTGATCCGACGATCTCGTAGGGTCCTTAGTAAAGTATAGGACTTTGGCGTATGCCCGGAATCGAATTCCGAGGTCCCAAGCCCAAGAAATGAATTTTTAAAAAAAATTATTTTTTGGAAAATATAAAGGCTTTTAGAACCCCTATCTTGGTTTCGGAGCCCGGTACAAGTTTGAAATAATAATTAAGTTGAATCTATGAAGTTTGGTAAGAATCAGAGTTCTTTTAGTATAAATCGGACCTTTATTTGAGAAAATGAAAATTTTGATGTTCTTGAGTGATTCCATGAATTTGAGGTTTAATTCATAGTTTTTGATGTTAGTTTGATGATTTGATTGCACGAGCAAGTTCGTATGATGTTTTTGGACTTGCGTGCATGTTTGGTTTGGTACCCTGAGGGCTCGAGTGAGTTTTAGATACTCCACGAAGTGAATTTGGACTTAGAGAAATGTCTGTTGCAGGTTCAGCTGTGTTGGAGGCTCTGATCTCGCAACTGCGAGCCCAACAGGCTTGACAATTGAGAGGGCTTGATCACATTTGCGAAGAAAGCCTAGGCCTGCCAGTGTTCGCAATTGCGAACCATCCTTCGCAAATGCGAAGTCATCAGGGGAGGGCCATTATCGCAATTTCGACAACTTGTTCGCAATTGAGAGGTTAGCAGACAATGCCCAGGTTCGCAAATGCGAGGCCTTGTTCGCATTTGCGAGCTTCGCAATCGCGAAGCTCCTGTAGCAATTGCGACATCTGCGACTAGTTAATTGGGAATTAGACAGATTTTTCTTCATTTTTCAAACTCTCTTAAACCCTAAGCTCTCTTGGGTGATTTTCTAAAGAAAAGTTCTTCTCCAAATCAATTGTAAGTCGTCTCTAACTCATTTTCTTTAATCCATAATATCTTTTCACATAATTTCAATTCAAAATCAAGGGTTTTCATGGGGAAATTGGGTGTTTTGGGTAGAACTTAGGATTTTTTAAATTTTGGGGATTTGGACCTCGATTTGTGGTCCGATTTCAAAACAAATTATATATTTGAGTTTGTGGGTGAATGGGTAATCAAGTTTTGGTTGGAACCTAGGGTTTTGACCATGTGGACCCCGGGTCAATTTTTGACTTTTTGGGGGAAATCTTTAGAAAATCTATTTTCATGCATTAGAATTGATTCATTTAGTATTTATTGATATCGTTAAGTAAATTGTGGCTAGATTGGTGGTGGAAACAAGAGGTAAAGTGGTAGTTGAGGCTTGAATTGTGTTCGTGGCATTGAGGCAAGTGTTTGGTCTAACCTTAGCTTGAGGTATTAGGAGTTGTGTCTTATTTGCTATGTGTTAATTGTTGAGTACGACGTATAGGTGTGGTGACGAGTATCTATGCGTCGGTGTCAAGCATGCCCGTGAGTCTTATACTATGATTGATGTGACTCCGTTTCGTATTGTTTATGCTTTTATATGATGATTTCTATTGTTGAACAAGACTTGTAGAAGTATTATTGGTAATTGAATATTGTGGAGCGTTGGCTTAAGTTGAGAATTGAGTTGTAAAGTAAATGTGGAAAAAAGAAGAGGTTTATGATATTGTTTCCCTTGCCGGGATGTTATTGCTTTTGATATTATCTCCCTTACCGGAATGTTATTACTCATGGTATTGTTTCCCTTGCCGGAATATTATTGTTATGCTATTGTTCCCTTGCCGGGATTCTATTGTGATTTTATTGATTCCCTTGCCCGTATTGTTTTGTGATTGTTGCTTGGGTAAGGAAAAGTGTAAAAGCACGAAGGGTGACGCCGTGCATGATATTTGTGAGAGAGTGTTAATGCACGAAGGGTGATGCCGTGCCGATATTATGAGGTAAAAGCATAAAGGGTGATGCCGTGCACTTGTCATTGATTTCCTTATTCTTGCTTATAGTTGAATTTTGGTATTCCTTATGCTTCTTTACTGTAATTTTGTTTGTACATGATATTCCCCGCAGCACGTTTCCCCTTCTATCTTTAACTGCTAGATTTTGTCGTTATTACTTGCTGTATATGATATAACTGCACAGATTTATTTGGTAGTCTTGTCCTAGCCTCGTCACTACTTCGCCGAGGTTAGGCTAGACACTTACCAACACATGGGGTCGGTTGTGCTGATACTACACTCTACACTGTGTGCAGATTCCGGTGCTGCAGCTTTTGGACCACAGTGAGGTTGCTGCCTTCAGTCCAGTGGTGGAGACCCGGGGTAGTCCTGCCGACATCCGCAGGCCTTAGCGTCTCATTCTATCTTTTCATTCTGTTTCTTTTATGTATTCAGAGACATCTTTGTATTTATCTTTCAGACCACTGTTTGTAGTATTCGTAGATAGTTTGAGACGTTGTGACACCAAATTCTGGGTAGAGTTGTATGTTGGATTCTGTACTCGTATATGGTTAAACTATTAGTTTTCGTCTTCCGTATTTCTGTTTATTATGATTATTCTACTGTTGATCACCTGTTATATTGAACTGTTAAAAAGGCTAAGTAAAAAGGGTTAATGAATCTATAATACTCGGCTTGCCTAGCTTTCACGAATAGGCGCCATTACGACTCCCGAGGGTGGGAAATCCGGATCGTGACAAAAGGGGAGAGACAACCCCAAAAAAAGGCTAGCTTGTTTTTTTTATCAGTATTTCTTTTAAAAATTATTTTCCCCCTAAATCAGAGAAAATGTGTTCTGAAGAAAAATATTTTCACCAACCAAACATTTGCACCAACCAATTATTAAAAGAATTAGAAAGACAAAACACACCCCGCAAGTTTGATTCCAAAATGACTAAAATCTAAATAATTTGTAAGAGCTCGTTTGAATTAGCTGATTATAAATAACTGATAAGCTTGAAGTTGAAATTGATTTTTAAATAAGCATTTAAGTGTTTGGATAGAAGTGCTAAAACTGAGAATAAGCAATTGATGTATTTTGGTAAAAAGATATTGATAAGATGTTCTTTTGTTAAAATGATTGAAATACCGTTTAAAATTTGACAAAAAAATTATAATTAAAAAGTTTCTTTGTAAGAAAGGATGGACAACAAATATGGAATGAAGAGAAAGTTAGGAAATATATTTTGGTAAAAGTATTTTGTGAATTAGAAAATATTATTAAAGATAAATTAGTAAAAATCTTGGTCAAACTAAAATTGCTTATAAGCTGAAAAGCCATAAGTTGGGGTGACTAGCTTATGACTTATGACTGATTTTAACTTTTAAACAGTGGCTTATAAATGTTACCAAACATATAGATGAATCAAAAAATACTTATAAATCAGTTTGACCAGAGTATAAGCTTAGCCAAACATCCTATAAACTTGGGTTGTGTCTTATAGCTTGTTTGGATGGTTGTTACACATCGTTTCGTAATGTATTGTATTGTACTGTACTGTATTTTTTGATAAATACAATGTTTGGATAGATTGTATGTTGTTGTTTCATGATATCATGCTCCAACAATATGAATAATAAATTTGCAATATTATAAAGAAAAATTATGATTCGGGGTAAATTTATTATATAAAAAATTAGGGTAAATGATAAAATAAAATTATTTAATAAGAGTGAAGGATGAGATGAGAGAAAACGACAAGATAACGACACAACCACACCAAATCGGTCGTTACATAAAGTGACACATTTCGTCGTTACGTAACGACGGATTTAACGATACAATACAATAAATTTAAGTAACAACCAAAACAAACATCGTATTTAGAGTAACAATACCATATAATACAAAACGTAACGCCCATCCAAACAAGCTGTTCCGTTGACGGCAGTCTTGGTAGCCAGCATCAAGATCAACGCATTATATGACCAAGCCCAAATCAAACCCGTTCAGTTGGAACACTCGGGTCCCGGAATTTCACCAAAACCCTAAACCCTGGAATCTGGAATCCAAAGCAATTCCTATTCCACAATTACACCAAAACCCTAAACCCAGGTATGCAACTCGCAAACCGGCTTGTCTATTTACTCGGAAGCTCAAATCGGAAACCCCATGAATTTAGGGGTTTCACGCAATTCACAGCATCAATCTCAAGCCTTAAAGTAGCATGGCGCAAGGACTCAAAGCTAGACCAAGCAATCGAAAACGACAAAAAATGGAAGCATTGCGCAAGAGTTGTTAAAGAAGTGCTAAACGAACCGGGTCAGGTAATTCCTCTTCACTATTTGGAGAAACGACGCGAAAGATTGCGGTTGCCCGTAAAAATCAAAACTTTTCTTTATTTGAACCCCGGGTTATTCGATACTTACATGGATCGGGTCAGGCCTAAATCCGATCCGGTCACGTTCATTCGGGCAAGCGATAGATTAAGGCAATTCTTGGAAGAGGAGAGTAGGATTTATATAAAAAATGAAAACTTTTTGGTTTCTAAGTTGTGCAAACTTCTAATGATGTCTAAGGATAATGTTGTAAGTGCAGATAAATTAGTACAGGTGAAGAGGGAATTCGGGTTCCCGAATGATTTTTTGGTAAATTTGGTGCCAAAATATCCGGAATATTTTAACTTAATTGGTGAACCTGGGGAGGGAAAATCATTTTTACAATTGGTTACATGGAACCCGGAGTTTGCGAAGTCGGTGATTGAGCTAAGAGCTGAGGAAGAATCAAGGTTAACAGGGATCAGATCTAGGCCAGCATTTAACTGGAAACTTCCTCCGGGCTTTTTCATTAGGAAGGAAGTGAGAGAGTGGATTCGAGATTGGATAGAGCTTCCTTATATATCACCCTACAATGATGCATCACATTTGGATCAATCTTCACGAGAGATGGAGAAGAGGACTGTGGGGGTTTTCCACGAGTTGCTATCGCTTTCTATTTATAAGAGGGTTCCTATCGACATTTTGGGGAAGTTTAGTGACGAATGTAGGTTCTCAAACGCATTCTCGAATGTATTTACTAGGCATTCGGGGATATTTTATATGTCGTTGAAGTGTGGGATTAAAACTGCAATGCTTAGGGAAGCATACAAGGATAGTGAGCTGATTGATCTAGACCCACTTCTCGAGATTAAAGACAAATTTCTCGAGTTACTTGCTGAGGGCCACAAGCAGAAAGCTGAGCGATTGAGATTGCAAAGAGAGATGGTTCAGAAGGACATGAAAATGATGGCGGTTAGCAATAATGGACTAGACTATCATAAATATGAGGAGGAGCTTCTGGACGAGGAGGAAGATGCCGAGCTGTCAACACTAACATCATCTTGAAAGTGAAGTTGGGTGTCAATACAAAATGGCTAGTGATGTTAGAACAAAGGAGTCTTCATTTCCTGGATCTCAGTGAGGGAATATTCATTTTGAGGATGCTACATTTCAGAGAGGATTTCTTCTGACAAAAGAAACCAAAAGATGATGTTCATATGATTCAGTTGTTTGTACCAACTTGTTCTTTTTCTCTGCAAACTTCTACTTCCCTCAGAGCAAGGGTTACATCACTTTGGGTTTCAGCACATGCTTCTGCAAATTCTTGTTTTCTTTGTGACTTTGACTAGCAAAGCAGAGAGTTGAGAGTTCCAGGTAATTATTCACTGCTCATTGCAACTTGCAAATTAGCAGAGCACTTACGATTTTAGTAGACACTGTTTTTGCAAAGCAGCTGCGTCTTTTCAAAAATTTTGGGACAAGATATTATTGTTGAGAAACCCATCTTCACAATTTTGGATGGACATTCTTAGTTTAAAAATTAATTGCTTCATATGAGAATTTAAGTTCAACCTGAATATCTCCTTTTCTTTCTGAAAAGGAGTTCAAGCTGACAATCTATTCTCGACATATTTTGAGACCAACAGAGTCTTAATTTTTATAAACCTTCTTTGGCATGCATCTCTCACTTTCCCCACACTCCCATACCCTGATGTCTCTTGTTTCTACTCTTCTTTGTTCCCCTTCCATTATCTAAGGGCTGTAAGAGTTGCTGATATGATGGTTTTGAATGAAATGATGAGAACTTAACGATCTTTCTTCTTATGCCCTATAACGGAGGATAATCCTGCCTTATCCGTCGGTTACATTTTTTTCCTTCTTATTGTTAAGGTATCCTCCATTTACTATTAAGCCAATAATCATTTCAGGACTTCCTGATTTTAGCAAGTTTCGTTCCTGGTGCCTATAAAGCTTCATTAAATGACAAATCTTATCCACCAAAATATGGCAGATGAAGTTGGATATGAGTCCTATGTACAACAACAATTGCGCCTCAGTTTCAAACAAAGTTGGGGTCAGCAATATGGATCCTCACTTTTCTTTTTAAGCTCAACTCATATCATCGTCATTACCAAAATAAACATAAGTTATAAATAAGTTACATATTATATAGATAAAGTAATAATAATAATAATAATAATAATAATAATAATAATAATAATAATAATAATAATAATAATAATAATAAAAGTTCTATATCAAGTCTAAGACCTATTCCTAGGTAGTAAGTATCACATATATGGATCCTTTTCTTCTATTGTGCCCTATCTTTAGCTAAGTCTGCATTGATTCAAAGGATTAGTAGGTCTTTCGGGACAACTTCCTTTCATGTGATTTTAGGTCTACCTCGTCCCTCAACAATTGTTACTTTCATCTTGTTCGTCATGCATGGTTCGGTGAATAGTTGCAAACAGTTGAGAGCACCTATGAAACTTACGATATAGCTCCTGAACTAAGATTTCATGTCTCCGCATCTTAAAAGAATGGTCCAATGCCAATCGCTCAAGGGATTGCTTTCTATGCGTAAAACACCCTGAAAACAATAAATTGACATCAACAACAACAAACTCAGTGCATTTCCACAAGTGGGGTTTGGGGAGGGTAGTTAGTAACTTAGTACGCAACCTTACCCCTACCTTATGCAAGTAGAGAGGTTGTTTCCGATAGACCCTTGGCTCAAGATCCTGAAAGCAGCAAACTATCCCCCAAAAAGGATAATGACTGACAAGATTGGTCACCAGCAGGAAGAATTCCAGTGGAAAGGAGGCAATATCCAGCTTGTAGCCAGCGATTTGGTTTGGTCTTAATGCAACAAGTTAGAAGTTTCAAATATTATACAGAAGAAACTGATTGAATGCATTTTCCTCTTGCAGGCATCTTTAGTTCAATGTCGATAGCTGCATTAGAAGGGAGATTTGAGCATCAAGGATGAAGAATTCATAATAAATTCGAGTAATATGGATTATGCTATTCTGTGGTCGGCCTGCAATTATAGCGTGCCTTGTAAACAAGGTGTCAGCCTCGCATAAACTCAGTTCATATTGAGAGATGATGACTACCAAACACCAATCCTGGAAGTGGAGCTAATCTGATGTGATAAAATCATTGATCATACCAAATTAGCAAAATTGCTGAAGATTGCAGTTTCTCAATAATACTTGCACTTGTGGACTGCTCCATTGGGTATGACAGGGGAGCACATGCTAATTATCTAGCCAATTGGTGATTGAACAGATGAAAGAGGTGGACAATACGATGACCGGACAATAGTTATGTTTCGTGGAGCAAGGGACGTGGTTAGAAACTTATGGGCCTAATGATAACTGCAGGGGATGTTTAGTGTGATGTAAATTTTCAGTATAAGCATCATGCAGACCGAGAACAGGCTACAGATGCTAATTTCTTTGTAAGATAAGTCTGGTGCAATGGAGTTAATCATGATCAGTATATATTCATTTTCCTTTCCTGAAATTCTGAGCACCTTCCCTTATGCCAAAAAAAAGAAGGTAAGGGACAGTGAAATGGTATAGTTTGTACTTTGTACTAATCTTTGACACTACTGTGACTTTGTTCACTCTAGTTTGGTTAATATTCGGATCTCCCTCTATTTGGGATTGAGGCGTATTCGTTGTTGTTTGTTGTAGTTATTGAGATCTCCGTCTAAACTTTTCCTTTGTGAGGATAATATGCACTGGTTGGATTTCCTGGCATCATCATAGCTACCAGAAACTATCTCATATTTTTGCTTCCAAGTTCTTTAAAGTAGAGTAATATTTTGTGATCTCAAATTGTTAGAGGAGTTCCAATTTGTAATTTAACTTCGTAAAGATATTGTTTAGGGCTGGACTTAGCTGCAGTTACCTCTTGGTATTGGAAGTATATTATGCTTATAGGAACTCCTTGAACCTGCTATACATCATTTTCTTGTTCTTTTCCAAATTTTTGTCCATAATTTTTTGCAACAACTAGCCAAGCTTATATATATTTAGGGGTTTACCGATGGTTTGCAGCACACATTTGTACCTCAGCAATGTTGACCTACGTTGGGTCTGTGCAGGAAATAAAGTCATGTTTGTATAATCAACGCTTTGTATCACAAGGCTTAAATAAGTGAGTTTAATTCTCGCTCTCCCCCGTCCCCTTCCTTGATCCCAATGTAATAGAAATTCTGATTGTTTTAAATCCCAATATGTAACAGGTCATCACTTATTTTAAAACGAAATTTTCGTGTTCTGAGGCCTTGAAAACCTCATTTAGAGCCACCTCGATGAGCGTGCGCAATCCGGGCGCGTAGTCGGAAAGCTTAAATATGATAATATGTGAAAAATGTTAAGTTTTGATTATAAAATGAGCTAATTTGACTCCGGTCAACGTTTTGGGTAAATAGACCCGAACTCGTGATTTGACGGTCTCGGAGGGTCCGTAGGAAAATATGGGACTCAGGCGTAAGCCCGGAATCGAATTCCGAGGTCCAAGCCCGAGAAACGAATTTTTAAAGAAAATTATTTTCTGGAATTGTTTAAAGAAATTTGAAATGAAATTGATTAGAACATGATGTGTCGAGCCCGTATTTTGGTTCCGACGCCCGGTACGGGTCTTATATATGATTTAAGACATTTCTGTGGAATTTGGTGAAAAACGGATGTCACATGACGTGATTCGGACTTAAATTTCAAAATTTATGTTTACAGAAGTTTTGAGAAAAATTCATTGATCTCGAGATTTAATTTGATGTTCATGAGGTTATTTTGATGATTTGATTACACGAGTAAGTCCATATGATGTTTTTGAGTTAGTATGACATTTGGTTTGGAGCCCCGAGGGCTCGAGTGAGTTTCGGGATGTTTTTACACTTAGGAAAAAGTTGTAGATTTAGAGAAGTTGCAGGTCTCTGAAGCCAGGTCTCGCGGTCCACGGTGGAAGCTTCACGGCCGCGGTGGGGACTCCGCGACAGCAGTGAGCAAGGCCAAGCCTTCGCGGCCGCGCTCGATTTCTTGCGGTCCGCGGTGGAGCTCCGCGGTCGCAGTCTTTTTATGTTGTCCACGGAGAGGGTGTGAGAGGAGTATATTTAAACGGACTTTTCAGTTATTTTTCATTTTTTAAAAACCCCAAAAACATAGAAGGCGATTTTTCAAACAACCTTTCTTCTCCAAATCAATTGTAAGTCATTTTTTTACTAGTTTTCTTCAATCATTAACATATTTTAACATGATTTCAACTTAAAATCAAAGATTTTCATGGGGGAAATTGGGTGTTTTGGGTAGAACCTAGGTTTTCTTCAAAAATTGGGGATTTGAACCTCGATTTGAGATCCGAACAAATCTTATATAATGGTTCGTGGGGGAATGGGTAATCGGGTTTTGGTTCGAACCTCGGGTTTTGACCATGTGGGCCCGGGGGCGATTTTTGACTTTTTGGGTAAAACTTTGGAAAACTCATTTTCATGCATTGAGATTGATTCATTTAGCGTTTATTGATGTAATTAAGTAATTTGTGACTAGATACGAGCGAATTGGCGGTGGAATCAAGGGGTAAAGCTATAATTGAACCTTGAGTTGCGTTCGTGACATCGAGGTAAGTGTTTGGTCTAACCCTAGCTTGAGGGATTAGGAGTTGTGTCCTATTTGCTATTTGTTTCTTGTCGAGTACGATGCATAGGCATGGTGACGAGTATCTATGCGTTGGTGTCAAGCATGACCGTGAGTCTTATCTTATGATTTTTATGATCTCGTTGTATTATTCGTGCCTTGGTGAAGATTTCTATTTGTTGTGTAAAGTTGTGGAAAGAGTTGTGACCTATGAACATTGAGGAGCGTTGACTCCAGTTGTATAACGAATTGTGAAAGTATAAGTGATAATCGAAACTCTAGAGCATTGGCTCGAGTTGTGAAGTGAATTGTGAAGTAAAAGTGAGAAAGAGAAGAGATCATTATGTTGCCCCCTTGCCGGGCTATTGTTGAGTTGAAGTTCCCTTGCATTGTGTTCTTAATTGATATTATGGACGCTTAGGTTGGTGATTCTTCATGTTAGGTGTTGTAACAAGTTTGGTTATAGCTGGGTAGTTAGGTGTTGTAACAAGTTTAGTTATAGTTGAGATAGTTAGATATTGAACTAGTTGAGTTATAGTTGAGATAGTTAGATGTTGGAACAAGTTTGGTTATGGCTGTTTCTCCCTTGCCGGGACGTATATACTTGTACTGTTGAGTTCCCTTGCCGGGATAGTGTAGTCTATTGTTGATCCCTTGTCGGGACGGTTAACTATGATTATTGTTGACTGTATATTAGATCGGGTTGCACGCCGCAACAGATATTATATTGGATTGGGTTGCACGCCGCAACAGATATTATATTGGATCGGGTTGCACGCCGCAACAGATGTTATATTGGATCGGGTTGCACGCCGCAACAGTTATTTATGTGGATCGGGTTGCACGCCGCAACAATGTTAAATGATAAGGGATCGGGTTGCGCGCCGCAACAATATTGTCATTGTATTGATTGTAGACATCGAGTGTTCTTTCATACTTTATTAAGTTTCTGATAGAATTGATATGTTTCCCCGAAGCAAGTTTCCCCCTCCCTTTTAAACTGTTATTACCTGTTTATATTTCTGCTGTATATTATATAACTGCACAGGTTTATCTGGAGTCTGGTCCTAGCCTCGTCACTACCTCGCCGGGGTTAGACCAGACACTTACCAGCACATGAGGTCGGTTGTGCTGATACTACACTCTGCACTATGTGCAGATACAGGAGCGACACTTGATCAGTAGCAGTAGGGGAGCCAGCCTTCAGTCCACCGAGATACCGAGGTAGTCTTGCAGGCGTCCGCAAGCCCGACGTCTCCTCTATCTTTTATTATGTTCTGTTATCTCTTGTATCCGAAACAGACAGTGCTTATTTCTTTCAAACAGTTGTGTGTAGTGATCTTAGTAGTCCGTGGATATTGTGACACCAGTTTCTAGGTAGAGGCATGTGCTGACTTTCGAAATATTTTGGTTTTATATTTATTTAAGATTTTCGCTTAAATCTTGCATTCTGCTGTCATTTAGATGTTTATCACTTATTAATATAAGTTGTAAGAAGGATTAAAACAGAAGAGTTAAAGATTTCTAAGTTCGTGACTTGCCTAGCTTCTACGAGTAGGTGCCATCACGACTCCCGAGGGTGGGAATTCCGGGTCGTGACATGAGCACTCTTAGAAGTAAAACCCAGGCCCTTCTGATTGTGAATGATAAATCCTATAGTTTGCTTGTATTTATGTTTTTCAACTGGTACTGTTTTTTGTTTAATTCCTTGTATTATATGCTTTTGCTGATTCATAGAGATCTCCAATTTGGAACAATAAGTCTCTAGAGTAACAAGCTGGCAGCTGCCAATAACTTTGGAATAAAAGGAAGAAAATCAGAAACATTGAATGGGATAAATAGTCTGCTAATCCCATCTCCTCCCTCAACAGGTGATAAAAATGAGTACTTATTGTAAGCGCTTGAATTTTTAGTACTTCTATTTATTTATTTATTTATTTATTTATGTTTGTAACAGTTAGGAAGCTTTCAGTTGTCTCAATTTTGTATTGAGAAAAAGAAGCAGCATTCACACAAAAAGAGAGGCTTTCTCAACCATGGACCTAATATGCTCTACTATAAGGTACATACCAACATTCACCCTTTTCTCTTTTTCAAATTTTTTTGGCCGATGAAACCTAAAAATCAGTACCTAATTTGAATAACATGCAAAGCTTGTGAACGCAGGGTTATAGTTTATATAAGTAAAAGATAGATTGGTGGCAGGTAGGTACTTCTACTTACTACTTATTACTGAGGATATAACAAAGACCTTGAAAGCTGCTTTTTCAAGCGTCAGGTAGCAGAACGCTTTGTCAATCGGGGAGATGGACATACACAACCTACCAAAGATAGTATTGATTGTGGTTTTCCTAGTGCTGCTGCACCCAAGTGGATCAAGAAGCCAATGGGTACTTCAGCCACCTATTGTCACTCGTCCGCTTTGTGCCTCTCAATTTACACTTGTGAATCATGCATGTTCATTGCTTCCATACACTCCAGGGCCTCCACCATCTCCACCATCACCTCCTCCACCACCGCCGTCACCTCCTTCTCCTCCAGAGAGAAGACACAGACACAAGCATGGACGACACCACGTTCATAAGGAAACTCCTGTAGAAGAGGAGTGCTGTAGGTGGATGAAACAAGTCGATAGTGAATGTGTCTGTGATCTGCTGGTTCACTTGCCTCCTTTCCTTTCTAGGCCTGTACACCAGTATAATGTTGTGGTTGATTCATCTTGCAATGTTACTTTCGAGTGCGGTTCGAGGATAAAGTTTGAAACTCAAATGTTACCCCAGTTTCCCTGATGCCCCCCATCTCACAATAACCTTTCACAGGAATTATGGTATACTGGTGTTTGTTTATCTTTGTTAACTATAGCTTCTTGAAATTGAAAAAAAAAAAGAAAAAAAGGAAAGATAGATAAGTAATAGTGACCTATTTAGTTTTAATGCTGATGAAAGTCTTAATGTGTAGTTGAACTAAAGAAATAAAGTGATGTAGTATCTGTTTCCATCAATTATGTGCTAACCTTTTAACTTCTGTGTTTTTCTTCAAATATGTAAGACTTAAAGCTTTTCTTGGTCCTTCTTTGCTAACATTGAGAACAATGAACCCAGATTAAGAAAGCATTTATTGGTATTTTTACCTATCCTTTTTACGTGGAGGTAGAACTAGAATGGTTTTGTCGGTTTAACTTTAACACATTATTAAGGAAATTAACACTAATACATATAATAAGATAACAATTATTCTAAAAAGCTGCCATTCTCTTTTATATATACAATAAATAAAACATGAAAAGCCGCCATTCTCTTTGGCCTTACTACATCTGGCGCCCAAATAAAGGGTAAAAATTAGCTTTTGCCAAGTCAACCATATATATATATACCCTCCCTCCGTTTCAGTTTATGTGAACTCATTTGACTGGACACAGAGTTTAAGAAAAGAGAGAAGACTTTTGAACTTGTGGTGTAAAATGAAGCACATATATTTTATGTGGCTATAAATCATTGCATAAAGGTAAATTGTTTCCAAATAGGGAAATGAGTCATTCTTTTTGGCACGGACTAAAAAAGAAATAGATTCACATAAATTGAAACGGAGAGAGTATATATTAACGTTTATCGACTCTATTCTTTAAATAAATGATCAAATATCATATAGGCCAACATAGCCACTACTAACTTTGATGGGACTTGTGCTCTTTGTAAAGAAGTATTAGAAAAATTAAGAAGATGATTGTTAAGGCCTCAAATTAAACAGGAGCATATGAGATCGTGTAACTTCATTCACTATCCACAAATAGCACACATGAGGAATAAAGTAGAGTTTGACTAATGGAGTATCATAGTATAGCCAAAAAAGCGACTTCGAATGGAATTACATGCTGATTATGATTGATTTGATTGACTTGAGTTTATTTCCAGCTTATTTTTTCCATTCAAGTACATCATTAAGAGTCCGGAATCAAAAGTGTGGTCTTTTTTTACTCAAAGAACAAAAATAGGCGAAAAATCAACTGATGAACAATTTATAACGCATGGGTTGAATGCGGTATACCTTAACGGCAAGTTTGTCCATTAAACTATAGCGCGTGCAACTCATGCGCTATATTTGAAATTCAAATGTTGGTCAAATTATAAGTATATCACATATACGGGATGCGCTATACTTGAAGTTGAAAATATGCTCTATACCTATATAATAAATGGCCCAGCCTTCTTCCTCGACATTACGCACAAAGCGCCCCCCTCCCCCATTTTTAAAGCATAAATTTCTATTGGAGTCCACCCGTCTCCCAAAAATCGTGTCCCCTTAGTATTTTAGCGAGCTAAAACGAGGTATTCCGAGAATTCATGTATATAAATTACTAATTAGATGTTTTTACTGTGTTGTATACTTTTTGTGATCGTTTTCTTATATAAGTATTTTTTGTTTTTTATCCGGATTAGTTTATTAAAATTATATATTTTATTTTGTTGAATAATTAGTGTTATATGTGACTTTATTGTTGTACATATAACAATATGCGACTTTGTTATTGTTTAGTACCCTTTAGTGTTATGTTGTACCTTTAATTGATATGTAGTACGCTTTAGCGTAGTAATACTGATAATAAATTTTAATTTATAGTAGTTGACTTTGTTTATGACTATTTAGAGTAGTGTGACTTTAGTGCTCTTTAGGATTCTTTAGTCTAGAATAAAAACTATGTGCCCTCATTAACTAACTCGCTAGAGTACTCAATTATAGATTTAATATATTAGTAGATAATTATCAAATATTAGATATGAATCATAAAATAATTAGTCGACATTACGAAAGAGATGCTGCCATAGTTTTGGGCAAAATATAAAAGTTAACAAACAAATCGTTACGAATGAAATAAATTTAATATTATTTACTATTAAGTTTGTAGTATTTTTTATATGAATAATTATTAGATAATTAGTTATGAAAATTTAATATTTAATTATGTTATAACCTAAAAATCTGAAAAAAGATGAGAGTTCAAACAAAACACTGTAGAATTTTAGTCAAAAACTAGTAAATTTACACGCGCTTCGCGCGGTCAATCATTCAAAAAGTTTTGAGCTGAATTTCTTTTTTGTAATTTTATTTGAGATAGAAGAAATAACATTTTCATAAATCAAAAATAAAATATAAATTATAATGTATGCCACAAACGAAATTTTTTAAAATATAAGAAAAAAATACATATGAAATTAATTAGCAGAAACAAATGCAATAAAGCATGATATTTTTAATAATATTATTAAATTGTAATAATTATTTTCACATCTTGCTGAAACAATTCTATTCCCAATCCTACCAAGATATTGTGGGACTTAGCTTAACTATCAATTGCTTCTGCAGCTATAAAATATCTCGTTACCATCTTTCTGTAATCTGCGAAGTGCCATCAATCAATCAAGACAATTTCAAATTGGTAGAGATTCGGCAATAGAATTTTTATATGCATTATGCTATATTTATGTCTAGTTTATTCCAATACTAAGCTTAATCCATACAAATATTTCAAATGGACCTTTTAGCATATCCATAGAATTTCGATTTTGAAGTTATTAAAATGGTAAGGCACCATACCAAAAGATAAATGCCTCAATCAAATTTAAGTTATGAAAGAGGAAATAAATATAGGCTTTACTTAAATAGAAGGCTAAAGAGCATTCTCATCTTCCTTGTTCTTTCAAAGTGTTGCATCAAGCTTTTGAGATGGCTCTCAGGCTTCGTTTCCGCAAAGGAAAATAAGGTTTGAATCAAGCAAGAATATGAAATATCCAACCAAGAGAAGGCACATAAAATATCTTGATATTTGTGTCACATAAGTTATAAGTAACCATGAGAATATGCTTTTTCTATTGCTATTCCCTGTAATTTTAAGTCACTAAATTTTAAAAAACATAAGGAAGAAAACTAATGAAAAAGATTAACAGAAACAAAATGCAATAAAAGCTGACACTTTTTTTATAGTTTTATAATGATCGAATGCTCACGGAACGATCACCTATAAAATATAACGTAAGTCCTCTAGCCTCTTTTCTCGTTATTATAAATAATACTCCATATTTTGTTAGTGATTGTATTTAGAAGTAAATGTATATAATAATAACATTAATCATTATAGTTGCTACTAGTATTTATTAGAGATCTTTAGTCCAACGTCCATATTCTATTTTAGAGACCTTAGATAATTTTAAAATAAAGTAAATTGAAAATGAAAGAAGAAAAAAAATGAAAAAGCAGTACATAATTCTTGCTGGATATGCTCCTATATAATCGGTAATTTTGACTTCTCGGAACAAAGTTTTTAGGCAGGAATTTACCTACACCGAATAAATTTTTACCTAGTTCTTGTTGAATATGATCCTAGCTGCTAGATGGTAATTTTAAAAAGATAATATTTCTGACCTCCAATAACACAAGGTTAATAAAGTGAATGACTTTTGAGCATCAACAAAGGTTAAGACGATATGAAAAGATTTCATCATTACCATGCATGAGTAACACCTTCAAAAAATAGCAAGCTAGACTCATTTTACATATACCAAAAAATAAAAATAGAGAAAACGAATAAAATTAGTCCAAATGGACAAAAAAAAGTAATGTGCTAGATAAGTTTATACCCAAGTCCGGTACATGGATCAAAGTTCTTGACAATGTCCTCAAGCTCAAATTTTATCATTTCAACCATCAGAATTCGGACTAATAACATTTTCCATGGATGCTAAATACGAGACATTACAAAAAAAAAAAAATTTTGATTGTTACATAACTAATGAGAAGCAAGCATGAATGAGAACCAGATCATCAGATTTCTATTTCAAAAAGGGAGAAAATTTCTTCTTTCTCCTCGAAGTCTTTGCCACAACCACACAACTGCTAATCTTATATACAGATGGATGAAGCAATGTGGATTTAAGCATAAGGAAGTAGGAGGCGTTTTATTTTAGTAGGGAGACCAAATAGGTGAGAGGGTTTTTGTAACTGATGTGAACAACATAAATATGAAATTAATATACCAGAGATTAAGCATTCGTTGTGTTGTATAATAATAATGCCATTCACATGTCTTGTGTCTCCAGCTACTGCTCAATTCATAATATTCACTTATGAATTATTGAAACATAATATTTCAGGAGCCAAATAAATGAAAGGCTTTTTGTAACTAAAAAAAATTATAATGAGATGTAATAAATTGATTAGAAAATGATCAATTTTCAATTATTAAACAAAGTATATGAAAAGAATGAAGGAGGAAAAGCCAAAAAAGGAGAAAAAAGATAAATAAGATCCTTGGCCAAAGAGAGGTGCCAACTCACCTCCTCTATTCCCTCTTATATACATATATATATGTAAGAAACTAACATATGAAATATTAATATAAAAGATTTATCAACCTAAGTATTTGTTATATGAATAATTACTAAAATTTCTTATTAGTTATGAAAATTAAATATTTAATTCTCTTATAACCCCAAAAATAACTGAAAAAAAGATGATAGTTCAAACAAAATCCTACCATATTTTAGTTAAAAAAATGTAAGAAACTAACATATAAAACAATAATATTAAAAATTCATCAACCTAAGTATTTTTATATGAATAATTATTAAATATATCATGATTAGCTATGAAAATTAATTATTTAATTCTCTTATAACCCAAAAATATCTGAAAAAAAGATGATAGTTCAAACAAAACCCTGCCAAATTTTAGTATAGAAACTAACATATAAAATAATAATATAGAAAATATATCAAACTAAGTAATAATATAAATTTTTTATCAATTAAATATTAATATAAAAAATATCGCAATATCTTTAAAGATGTTAAATATTAAACAAAAAAATACTTTAATTAATATTGTTCAATTTACAGACATTGTCAGGGAGCTTCCCTCGTGCATCCTGGACCTGCTGTTGCTGTTGTTCTAGGGCAACCATAGGTCTTCACACATCTGGGATGGACAGTGTCTGTCCCATACCTTCCATCCCAGACGTATAGACGATCTTTGGGAGTTCATTAGGGACCACCCACTGCATCCCCGTAAAGTTAGATGCCTTCAGCGGACATAGTTTTATCGGATATAGAGATCGTCCAGTTGCAGTTTGATTGGGCCCTGATCACAACTATAATAAAGTGGTGGCGATCGAAGGCACACACGTTTCATCTACCCATCGGCGAGGCTAACATCACGCTAGAGGATGTGGAGGTTCAATTCGGGTTGCCCATTGATGATTTCCCCATCAGCTACCCGCATGCTCTTAGGTACTACATGGGAGATGACTAACTACATATGTTGTAGAGGCTGGCAGGTTTCCAGCTTGCAAAGCCACTGCTTTGAGTGGTGCCAGTCGATTGCAACTGACGCCCGTTAGGCAGCATCTGGTGACGCTGCACATGGAGATTACTGATGACTCATCACCAGAGGCTATCGACCGACAGATGGGGTTGTTACTGCTGATGATGTTTGGTGGTATTCTGTTCCTGAATACTTCAGGAAACCTAGTTAGCTTGCGATTTCTATATCATCTGGAGAGGCTAGATGGGTTACCTGATTACAACTAGGGTGGAACTGTTCTAGCCTACCTTTATAGGTAGTTGTGCCGGTCATCCATGGGCACCGTGAGAGACATTACCATTTTTATATTGCTACTGTAGGTGATAACATAATCTATTCTTTTCATGATTATAATAGAAATAGTAAAAAATGACTTAAACGTCCACAATCAATATTAGGTTTGGGCCTAGGAGCGGTTCTTGCAATTCCAGCCATCTCTGCCACCAATAGCTCCAGATGTACCACCTCCACCATTTCTAGCACTATCTAAGAGGTGGGTAGATAGGCGAGGCCACGTCCGCGAGGTCGAGCCTCGACATCATATCTATTATTACATGGATTTGTTGGATTTACTTGAAGGCACTCAGGTACATATATATATTTAAGTTTAATTGGCCTGGATTGATATGTCTTGCGTTTACTCACGGTTCTTGTGCTTAATATATAGTTCATATAGAGGCCATACAGCGACGAGCTCATAGTTGAATTGCAAGGTTATTGCTCCCGTGGTCGAGCTATGTGGATGTCTTCAGTCCCACTTATATGTCTCGATATAGTCGAGCATCATGCCACCGAGCGAGTCCTTCGATAGTTTGATCAATGCTAGCTTGTACATATTTCGCCCACTTTACATCCCACACATTACCAGCGGGATGATAGCTGCAAGGTCGACCAGACATACTTGGCCTGGCTAGAGGCCCAGATAGAGGATTGGGATAAGAGGTATGACCTAATTTTGACATACCTCCACCTGACCGTTTGGACGAGGAGCATGAGTACATAGGATGGTATCGCAGTTTTACTCGCCTTCTGATCAGGCATCCTATTCATCGCGTTGGTGGTTGGTACGTTCCATACGTCGAGAGGCGTGAGGCACTGGTATGTTATTTGTTATACTTACTTGTAATGTTACATTACTTTAACATCCTTTCTTAATTAATATGTTATATGCTATGCAGGCTATTGGCTTATACCAGTTCTACCAGTTGGGACTAGAGATGCTACAACATACAGGCGAGGGAGCGACAGTTGTGCACGGGCTTGGTCGTCGGGTCGCTGCAATACTATAAAAATGTATGCCACTGTGCTCGCTTCCTATATTTCTCAAATCGTTTCCTCGGCTGTGGCATAAATTCAACACCCATTTCCATCAATGATGATGCACTTCTGGATCTTTCAACAAACTTCTCTACCATTTGCTTGAATGACATCCACACCATGGCAGTGACAGGAAATCCACATGCAGACTTCAACAACCCGTTGAAAGACTCTAACAAGTTTGTAGTCAAAATTTCCCATCTTCTACCACCATCCTTATGCAAAGTCCACTTGTCAAGCTCATGTTGCATCAACCAATGAGAAGCTTCTAGGTCTTCCTGCCTAATCAAGTTCATTCGCCTCCTGAATTTACACTTTTGATGATCTGTTGCAGCCATCCACATTTATGTAAGCTCTTGTTCGGATGAGCCCTTTGGAAGTTGGGCTTCAAGTTCCTAACACAGTAACGATGGTAGGCATACGGTTCCTGCCATGTACCCAAATTCCGTACAGAACTTAAAATATCACCATGCCGATCAGATATTAGACAAATACCTAAACACTGTCTGACAACGTGCTTCTTCAAGTGGTTCAAAAATAATGTCCAAGTCTTTTGGCTTTCATTGGAACAAATAGAAAATGAGAGGGGAAATATGCTTCTATTAGCATCTATTGCAAAGACGATCAACAACTTAATATCATACTTTCATAGACATAAGTGCCGTCTATGGATATTGCCGCCAATAATGCACAAAACCATCAATAGCTGGTTTAAATGCCCAGAATACATATTTGAATATGAATTCTTGTATTTCCGGACTCCGCTCAAGCTTCTATTTAACAACAGTCTTGGGGTTAAAATGTTGCAAAGCATCTACGTACATGGGTAGAGCGGCAAAGGACTTATCCAAGTTACTATAAACAATCTCAAACACATGTTTATGCCCCCGAGAAATGCTTTTCTTTTGGTAATGGTATAGTCATATACCTGGTGGACAGATGCTATACACTCTTTAATCTTGTACCTTATGGATGATTCAATGTGTGAAATCAAGACAAGAGAAATCAAGTTAAAATGATTCCTACTGAATGTGTCCATATCACAAGTGTGAGTGCCATTGTATTTTCCCATAATTTATATATTTGTTTTCAACTTTCTCGCACGCAGCATCTATCTACAATCTTAAAATCATCTACAATAAATAACCTTGTATACTTCTGGAGATGACTCATGAACCTCGATCTCACGACACTCTTTTATGCTGTACATTCGCATCGCCCTGCTTAGGCGTGCTTTATCAGTAAAAAAACATATTCTTTGACAACACCATTGGTCTAGATTCATCCCCCATTGCTGTCCGAATGTTATCAAGATCCCTTGTGAGGGCATCCACATCCGACATACTGGGCAACTGATCAAGGTAGGGAATCACCCTTGAATGAATAGGCATATGTGACCCATACACTGGATCTAACGGGAGGTGGAGTCTGCATATATGGAGCATGCTCATTGGTGGCATCATGCTCCCTCAACAAATCAGGTTGCTCATTCTCATTCTCATTAGCAAAACGCGTTTTCTCATCATCATCACCCTCATCAGGGAAGGGTGTGTTATCTCCAGACTCATCAGCATTGTTGTCATAATCACTATTATCTTTCTGACTCTGTGCATCTGCCTTATCCTGATTAAATATATCGTCTTCGGGCAATTAAGTAAGGACAAGACCTTCAAGTTGCTCGTTTTCACTGCACAACCAATAAAATAATGAGTTTCTCAAATTCATCCCAACATTATATATAAACTTTATCTCTTAACTTACAAATCATAATCTGTTGATATCTCATGATGCACATTATCGAGTTGCTGATGATTTTCGGATGGACCACCATGATTCAAAACACCAAAACTGGGCATATTCCAACTGTCTGTTGGTTCATAACTTGTAAAATTCATATCTGGACGGTAACCCCTTTGGAATATATGAGTGTTAATACAAATATGATACATAAAAAAAATATACTAATACAAAGGAAAATTGAAACTTACCACTCGACGTGTGGACTATGTAAACTTGAGGAGAAATTATGTCCTCGCTCCTCATTCGCCAGTGGAGATAAGTTTAGATCTGGCCAAACTCTTTCAAACGAAACCTATTCGAATAAAACTGCTCCAAAAATATCACCTGACGATTGAGGGTTATCCCTATTTTGTGGAACCTCAATATTGCGAACGTCTTAAGAATTAACGTTCATTTCCAGCATTTTTATCACAAGAAGTTTTCGGTGTTCATCTGGAGTCCTAAAAAATCTTTCAGAGTTTCATCATCTTTGATGTTAAACTCAACATAACAAGCAATCTTTTACGGAATAAGAGAATATGGATATCTTCCGGTTACTTTAATATTAACCAAATGTTTCCTCACACTCATTTTTTTTACATAACAACGATACCAATCTATTGTATTCCATTGTAAGTGACAACTTAACAATACACTATGGAGAACAACTATAGTGTACTGAGTTATTCTCCACGACAACCTCACTCCCAAATATAATGCAACCCTAATTTTTCGCTCTTCAGGCATTATAGCAAAATGCAGAAAAAGTGAAGTAAACAAATATGTTGAAATGAGTAAAGGAAAATAAAAAGGATGCAGAAGACTGACTTTTCCTGAATGGATTTTTGACGAAACAATAAAGCTCCTTAAATAAGCAAAAAATCAATGCAAGAGGGTATAGTAATTGAGGATATAGCACATTCATTATAAGCGCTATATATGTAGCACAATAAATCTATGCGCTATATCCACCAATTATTGTGGGCCAGTAAACTTCAAATATAATGCATGGGCTGAATGCGCTATACCTTAACGGACAAATATCCCATTAAGATATGGCGCATTCAACCCATGCGTTATATATAAATTGCTCATCAATTGGTTTTTTCACCTATTTTTGTGCTTCAAGTCAAAAAAGACCATACTTTGGTTCGGGACTTCACCATTAACACGTCCTTAAGAAAATTACCATCCATACAGTGACTTAAAAGGAAAAAGTAAGAAAAGAGAAAAGGAGAACCTCGGGCATTCCTTCAATTTGCAGTTTATTCAGAAATTAGTTTTAAAATAAGTTTTATCTACTGTTTGTGGTGTAAAAATTATTTATACAGTTAGGTCATTAAATAATAATTGAAGGTAACTCTATATAAAAAATTCAGACCAATAATATAAAAATTATCTATACAGCTAGTATAGAAGCAAGGACATAGCAACTGCGCAAAGTTGCGCCTTAGTGCATCCGTTTTTTTGCTTGTTAATTCCCCTACCCCTATTATTTATATTATAATCATAAAGGAACTAAAAAAAATTTAACAACTTTACTAATAGAAAAGGGATACACTTAAGCATGCGGAGGAAGCTCGAAGAGCTTCTCTCAAGGAGTATTATAGAAGGTTTTTAGAAAAGAAATTCTTCAAATATCCCATGCTGTAGGTAGGGGATTCAAAGAAAAGCTTGTAGTTTAGGAGAAGCCCCCTAAACCCCTGAGATAACCTGTCAGTGCTATCTCGTGCGCGAAGGGTTGCTCATGCTTCCCAAACGTTACGCATTTTTTCGGTCATTACTTTGTATAGCTCTCTGGACAACAAAATAGGAGCGACTTCACATTATTTTCTGACAAGTCTAGTTAGAGATGTACATGCCCCGTGTTAGTTCGGTTTTTATCAAAATCAAACCAAACTAACTATATCGGTTTGGATTGGTTCGGTTTTGTCAGATTTTTCAGGTTTTTTCGGATTTTTTTGTGACATAATACATGTTTAATAAAAATTAAAAAAATTGACAATCATATGATCTATCAAAATATTCTTATGAGAGAATTCTTTTAGCAATACATGATAGTTATTTTCTTAGTTGTCTGACAATAATTTTTTGTTAATGTACGCTTTCAAGGTTAACCGAATTTAATAATTAAACATAAAAATAAAGATGATACCTAAATTATGATATATTGTATTTAATGTTAAATTATCGAAATACCATTCAAATTCGAAAAAGATATAAGAAATCTTGACATATGAATATGGAAGAATAAAGAGATGAATGACGCATTTCAGTAACACTTGATAAGAAAGTGATACAACCCATTATTTATAATAAATAAAAATGAATGCACTTCATAGTTCTATTAAATATTACATCCCATGAGAATATCTCAAATATTTCTATATTATTTTTAAAGAAAATTCAATATAAAGTCTCAAAAGTATATAGTATATATTTATGTGTTAGTTTGGTTCAGATTTTTTACTCAATACCAAACCAAAGCAAACCAGATCTAGTCGAGTTTTTTAATCGATTTAGTTGACTTTTTAATTTGGTGCGATTTTTCGGTTCGATTTGAACACCCCTACGATCTAATATATATATATATAT